>NC_042615.1:547592815-547930672 GCF_901001135.1 Rhinatrema bivittatum
TTATTATTTTTTTAATCAGCTCCAGACTGCAGGTTTTACATCTCTCCCATCTGCTGGAGACAGAGAAATACTGGGGGACTGCAGGTGGTATACTAGGTTAAGTAGCAGTGTCAGTAAAGCTTTTCTTCTTTGTCTTCATCTGCTGGCAGGGAGGCAAAATTAGGAGTCTGCACTGATCTGGGGTATGAATAGGAACCGGATTAATAGCACCATCCCGATCCACCAATTCCTTGCCCATTGACTACTCAGTTATTTACTTAGCTGGATAAGTGGTGGATGCTGAAGATAGCCAGATATTCAGTGGCCACCACTTAGCCAGATAAGTCTGTCTTAGCATTTCAATATTGGGCTTAATGTATCTATTAAAAAAACCCTGTTTAACCAGTATATATAGTGGTGCCTTTTGTGACAGTATATTACATTATAAGTATCTGTATTAATATATATATGCACACACACACATACTTACCAAAGACAAAGGTCAGTATACACAGCAGATATGATTGATATGTCATAAAACATCCTCTTGTTCTAAGAATTTCAAAGCTGATATTTTTACACATTGGTTTTTTTTTTATATTTGAGGTCTACTTTGGCACTTTAAATCAGGGGTGGCCACCTTTTACTAGCTCAGAGGCCAGCTAATAGTTTTAGAATACTCTGGAGAGCCATAACTAAGTGCAGGACCATAAGATCTGTGGTAGTGAGCCAAAAATGAACAAATCACACATACTGTATATATACTGTAACTACAAAAAAGGCAATTTATGTCCGGGAGGGTATAGAGTCCACCAGGATAAAGATCATACAAGAGATTAAATACTCAGTAGAATCTACTTGTATATGGGTAGAAATCCCATGTGTGTTGGGTAAGAGTATAGTGACAGGAGTATACTACCGTCCACCTGGACAAAATGGTCAGACAGATGATGAAATGCTTAGAGAAATCAGGGAAGCTAACCAATTTGACAGTGCAATAATAATGGGAGATTTCAATTACCACTACTGTAAAACACGTTGTATGAACAATATTTCAAAATTAACATGTGTGCTTTTATGACAAAAATTCACTTACTACATTATTATGGACCATCATACCACCCGTGACATGCATGCATTTGATGCCTGTATTTTCAGTCACATTGGGTCATCTTTAATCATCGGTCCTGTAAAATTTAAATACAAGCAGTCTTTTTTGCTTTTTTTGTATTCATTTAGTATGTGGAAAAGATTTTACTTTCATAAGTCCTGCTCAGATACCTCTACTGGCATGTATAGACAATACGCTTTGCTGCTGTCAAGCAAGTCCTGCTTAAATACTTCTATTAGCGTTTCAAGAACAATACGCTTGCCTCCTTGTTCTTCCAAATATCAGCGCTGCCGCGCTGTTTGTCGAGGTCTTGCTTTGCTGCACGGGTATCCCCCGTTCGTTGTATACTAGCACCGCGGCGCTGCCGCACAGGTCGGGACTAAGCACCACCGCGCTGGATCACAGAAGTCCGACGTACGTTTCGCAGTGACGTAGACGCCAGAATAAGGACAAGGCGTGAAGCTCGGAAATATTACGGATGTGGAACTTAGAACGCATTTCTAAAAAGTATTATCTAAGTATACTTCCTAGTCCCTGAAGCAGCAATCATTGCGAAACGTACGTCGGACTTCTGTGATCCAGCGCGGCGGCGCTTAGTCCCGACCTGTGGGGCAGCGCCGCGGTGCTAGTATACAACGAACGGGGGATACCTGTGCGGCAAAGCAAGACCTCAACAAACAGCACGGCAGCTCTGATATTTCAAAGAACAAGGAGGCAAGTGTATTGTTCTTGAAACGCTAATAGAAGTATTTAAGCAGGACTTGCTTGACAGCAGCAAAGTGTATTGTCTATACATGCCAGTAGAGGTATCTGAGCAGGACTTATGAAAGTAAAATATTTTCCACATACTAATTGAATACAAAAAAAAGCAAAAAAGACTGCTTGTATTTAAATTTTACAGGACCGATGATTAAAGATGACCCAATGTGACTGAAAATACAGGCATCAAATGCATGCATGTCACGGGTGGTATGATGGTCCATAATAATGTAGTAAGTGAATTTTTGTCATAAAAGCACACGTTAATTTTGAAATATTGTTCATACAACGTGTTTTACAGTAGTGTTTACTTCATCGTTGTATTTTGCACGAAATTTTGGATAATTTTGGTTGATTTCAATTACCCCAATATTGACTGGGTAAATGTAACATCAGAACTTGCTAGAGACATAAAGTTCCTGGATGTAATAAATGACTGCTTCATGGAGCAATTGGTTCAGGAACCAACAAGAGAGGGAGCTATTTTAGATTTAATTCTTAGTGGAACCCAGGATTTGGTGAGAGAGGTAATGGTGGTGACAGTGATCATAACATGATCAAATTTAAACTAATAACTGGAAGGGAGACAATAAGTAAATCTGCAGCTCAAACACTAAACTTTCAAAAGGGAAACTTTGATAAAATGAGGAAAATAGAAAAAAACTGAAAGGTGCAGCTGCAAAGGTTAAAAGTGTTCAACAGGCATGGACATTGTTTAAAAATACAATCCTAGAGGTACAGTCCATATGTATTCCACACATTAAGAAAGGTGGAAGGAAGGCAAAACGATTACCGTTATGGTTAAAAGGTGAGGTGAAAGAGGCTATTTTAGCCAAAAAAACATTCTTCAAAAATTGGAAGAAGGATCCATCTGAAGAAAATAGAATAAAACATAAGCATTATCAAGTTAAGTGTAAAACATTGATAAGGCAGGTGAAGAGAAAATTTGAATTGAAGTTGGCCATAGAGGCAAAAACTCATAACAACTTTTAAAAATATATCCATTAGATGACAGAGTGGTTAAAGGAGCTCTTGGGGAAGATAAGGCCATTGCAGAAAGACTAAATGAATTATTTGCTTCCGTGTTTACTAATGAGGATGTTGGGGAGATACCAGTTCCGGATATGGTTTTCAGGGGTGATGAGTCAGAAGAACTGAACGAAATCACTGTGAACCTGGAAGATATAGTAGGCCAGATTGACAAACTAAAGAGTAGCAAATCACCTGGACCAGATGGTATGCATCCTAGGGTACTGAAGGAACTAAAAAATGAAATTTCTGATATATTAGTTAAAATTTGTAACCTATCATTAAAATCATCCATTGTACCTGAAGACTGGAGGGTGGCCAGTGTAACCCAAATATTTAAAAAAGGCTCCAGAGGCGATCCAGGTAACTATAGACCAGTGAGCCTGACTTCAGTGCCAGGAAAAATAGTGGAAACTATTCTCAAGATCAAAATCGTAGAGCATATAGAAAAACATGGTTTAATGGAACACAGTCAACCTGGATTTACCCAAGGGAAGTCTTGCCTAACAAATCTGCTTCATTTTTTTGAAGGGGTTAATAAACATGTGGATAAAGGTGAACCGGTAGATGTAATGTATTTGGATTTTCAGAAGGCATTTGACAAAATCCCTCATGAGAGGCTTCTAAGAAATCTAAAAAGTCATAGGATAGGAGGTGATGTCCTTTTGTGGATTACAAACTGGTTAAAAGACAGGAAACAGAGAGTAGGATTAAACGGTCAATTTTCTCAGTGGAAAAGGGTAAACAGTGGAGTGCCTCAGGGATCTGTACTTGGACCTGTGCTTTTCAATATATTATATAAATGATCTGGAAAGGAATACAGTGAGTGAGGTTATCAAATTTGTGGATGATACAAAATTATTCAGAGTAGTTAAATCACAAGTGGATTACAGGAAGATTGGGCAAGATTGGGCAAGACTGGAAGATTGGGCATCCAAATGGCAGATGAAATTTAATGTGGACATGTGCAAGGTGTTGCATATAGGGAAAAATAACCCTTGCTGTAGTTAACACGATGTTAGGTTCCATATTAGGAGCTACCACTCAGGAAAAAGATCTAGGCATCATAGTGGATAATACTTTAAAATCGTCGGCTCAGTGTGCTGCAGCAGTCAAAAAAGCAAACAGAATGTTAGGAATTATTAGGAAGGGAATGGTTAATAAAACGGAAAATGTCATAATGCCTCTATATCGCTCCATGGTGAGACCGCACCTTGAATACTGTGTACAATTCTGGTCGCCGCATCTCAAAAAAGATATAGTTGCAATGGAGAAGGTACAGAGAAAGGCAACTAAAATGATAAAGGGGATGGAACAGTTCCCCTATGAGGAAAGGCTGAAGAGGTTAGGGCTGTTCAGCTTGGAGAAGAGACGGCTGAGGGGGATATGATAGAGGTCTTTAAGATCATGAGAAGTCTTGAACGAGTAGATGTGAATCTGTTATTTACACTTTTGAGTAATAGGACTAGGGGGCATTCCATGAAGTTAGCAAGTAGCACATTTAAGACTAATTGGAGAAAATTCTTTTTCACTCAACGCTCAATAAAGCTCTGGAATTTGTTGCCAGAGGATGTGGTTAGTGCAGTTAGTGTAGCTGGGTTCAAAAAAGGTTTGGATAAGTTCTTGGAAGAGAAGTCCATTAAGTGCTATTAATCAAATTTACTTATGGAATAGCCACTGCTATTAATTTCATCAGTGGCATGGGATCCTCTTAGTGTTTGGGTAATTGCCAGGTTCTTTTGGCCTGGTTTGGCCTCTGTTGGAAACAGGATGCTGGGCTTGATGAACTCTTGGTCTGACCCAGCATGGCAATTTCTTATGTTCTTATGATAATTTTTGAAAGCTGTTTCCATTGTAAAACTGTGCTTTACCTGCAGAAATGGGCTTTAAAAATTGTCCCGCCCTATATGTGAGCAAAGGTATTCATGTGGTACAGCAGGGCAGAAGCATTCGCAAGGACAGGGTTGGGAAAGCATTTGAACTTATGCACACATTTTTGCAGGGGCCATAGATAGAGTTTGAACCACATGGGACCCCACAGATACAGAATCCTGTAGTTCAAACAGGGGCCGCAGGAGGAAAGAAGCTTCTGTGCCTAAGCAGAGGAGGAAGAGTGCAGGAAAAGAACGGAGGGATTGGAAGGAGAGATTAGTGCAAGAGAGGAATGGAGATTTGGGAGGGAAGTTACTGCAGGAGAAGAACGGGGATTAAGGTGGGTTAGTATAGGAGAAGAAAGGGGCTTGAGGGGTTAGTAAAGGAAGAAAATGGGGATTAGGGGGAATACTGCAGGAGAAGAACAAGAACTGGGAAGGGTTAGTGCAGGAGAAGAACAGGGATTGGGAGGGTGGGAAGAAGATGAATAGGACTTGTGGGAGAACAGGGGGGGAAGGCAGAGACTGAGGGGGGAGAGTAGAGGAAGAACAGGATTCAGAGACTGGAAAGAGCATGGGAAGAGCAGAGATTTGGATTGGGGGAAAACAGGCATTGGTATTGAGTGGCAGGAGAAAGAGCTGAAACTGTCATACATTTGGAGGGCAGAGTAGGGACTTGGGGAGGGGGCAGTGGGGACTTGGCAATTAGGTGGGCACCAATGGGGGGTGTTAGATTGGGGGCATATGAGTGAGTGAGTGGATAAGATGGGTGGTAAGAGAAGGGAGCTGAAGGGATGGGGAGGGGGTTGAGCAGTGGTGTGAATGACCTTGATGACTGAAGAGGTGGGTATAAGATAATGGAAAAGATTAGGATCCTGTGGAAGTGTATAAAAGGAAAGAGATGGGTCTATGAAAGGGCTAGATAGGTGATAGGTTGGATAGGGAGTAAGAGATAGACAAACAGGCTGGAGGTCAGGGAGGGAATTGGAATTGATATTGAGGGGAGAGGCTGAGGAAGGTAAATTATGGTTGAGGGTGAGTTCAGAGGGTAGTGGAAATTGGGGATTAGAAAGTGAGAGAAAGAGGGAGAATATACTTGGGAAGAAGTAAACGACAGCAGGGGACTAGGAGAGCTAGATGGTGAGAGTGGGAGATGGAAAGCTGGTAGGTGAGAAGTGAAAAGGCTGAGGACTAGAGGGTTAGAGAGAGAGAGAGGGAGAAGGGGATGAAATTTGAGTGGATAAAAAGGCATAGAAATGGCAAAAAAAAAAAAAAAAGATGAAAGGAAATATCTTAACATAAGAATATAAGATATGCCATACTGGGTCAGACTAAGGATCCATCAGCACCAGTATCCTGTCTCCAATATCAGCCAATCCAAGACACAAGTACCTGGCAAGTACCCAAATATTAAATAGATCCCATGCTACTAATGCTGGCAACAAGCAATGGCTATTCCCTATTAATTAATAGCAGTTTTTGGACTTCTCCAGGAACTTATCCAAACCTTTTTTAAAACCAGCTACACTAGCTGCCTTAATCACATCCTCTGACAATGAATTCCAGAGCTTAATTGTACATTGAATGAAAAAGAATTTTTTCTGATTTTGTTTTCCCAAAAAAGTGTTTGAAAAAGTAAAGGCGAAAAGATTAGCATTCAAAAAATACAAAGGATCACAAAATGAAGAATACAGGAAAGAATTTTCCTTAAGCTGAATGAAGTAGGAAAAGTAGTGTGGATGGCCAAAGCACAAAGAGAAGAATATATAGTAAAAGAATTAAAGCAAAACTTTCTTCAAGTCTGTCAGTGAAAAAACACCAGAAGTGATATTTTAAGTCTGAAAGTCGATAAGGAACAAGGTGTAGAGAGAGAGATGAGGAAAAGCAGAAATGCTACATAAATACCCTTGTTCATTTTTCACTGAAGAAAGGGTTGGAGAAGGACTGCTGATAGTTGCCAAGGGTACACATAAGAACAGAATAGATACAACATCTTTTTGGTGGAAAGTGTCTGTCTGGCCAGATGGGATGCACCCTAGGAATTTAGGTGTCTTAATTGACCCAACTTATCATTCCACCCTTATGTCAAAAACAGAATTATAGCAGGCTTTTTCAAACTTCGAGTACTTTGCAGGCTTAAACATCTCTTAAGTAAGGAGGACTTCTGCACAGTGGTACAAGCTTCCATACTCCCTATTGTAGACTACTGTAATTCCATTCTATTGGGTCTACCCGCTGCTAATCTAAGATCTCTTTGACTATTGATGAATGCAGCTGCGCGTCTCATTGCCAGCACCAATAGACACAAACATTTCACCCCTGTGCTTTTTGACTCACACTGGCTCCCGATTGGAGAACACATCAACTACAAGGTTGCAACCATCATGTTCAAACTGATTTCCTCTGCCCTTTCACCGTAATGCTTTGCTGCGAATGTACTGCTCGACTCGTCAGCTTCGCTCCTCACAAAGGGGCCTTCTAGACGTGCCCTCTCCTTTGCATGGCAGGCTTAGTGTTACCGGAGATTGTGCTCTCAGTAGCTGCTCCAAGTTGTGGAATTCCCTTCCTGAAGCACTGCACCTTACAAACAGCATGAAGTCTTTCAAGACTTTGTTAAAAACTTGTCTATTCAGACAGGCATTTTACTAGGCCCGTGGACAGTTTTGGTTAGTCTGGCATTTTTTCTACTTTTGTAAGTATTGTTTTGTACTTTTTATTAGGGATGTGCATTCGTTTGTGACAAAATAGGAAATATAGATATTTCCTATTTTAGGGGGGGGGGGTCGCTGAAACGATAGGGAAACCCCGAAATTTCCTGTGGTTTTCTTATCGTTTTTGGGGGGGAGAAAGGGCACATAAAAAAAACCCCAAACCCACTCCAACCCTTCAAATTTCATTAATTGTGACCCCCCCCCAAGACTTGCCCAACCCCCCCCCCTCCCAAAGACTTACCAAAAGTCCCTGGTGGTCCAGCGGGGTCCGGGGAGTGATTGCTGCCATCAATCAAAATGGCGCCGATGGCCCTTAACATGTGACAGGGGCTATCGGTGCCATTGGCCAACCCCTGTCACATGGTAGAAGCAATGGATAGCCCGCACCATTTTTTAAGATGGCGCCAGCCGTGCATTGCTCCCACCATGTGACAGAGGCCGGCCAATGGCACCGATAGCCCCTGTCACATGGTAAGGGCAAACGGCCACCAGCACCATTTTGTTTACTGGCAGCTGACAGCCCAAGAGTGGGAGATCGCTCCCAGGACCTCTGCTGGACCACCAGGGACTTTAGGCAAGCTTTGGGGGGTCGGGAGGGTGGGGGATTGAAATTAATTAAATCTTAAGGGTTGGGGTGGAATTGGTTTGTTTTTTTTCGGTTCGGGACAGCCGAAAAAAATCAGCCCGAACCGCAGGAAACTAAATTTCCTGCGGCGGGCCGATAACGAAGGCCGAACCTTTTGGTTCGGCTGAATCACATCTCTACTGTTTATGTATTAATTTTATACTTGTTTACCTCCTGTACATCGCCTAGGATATATGTGATTAACAATTGAAAATAAAGATAAAAATGAGATATTGACCAGAAGAGGGGGCTACTTTTGTTTCACCAGTTAGTTCTAGTTATTTGGGAACTGACTGAATGCTGCCTTGCTTTATGATGGAGTCAAGATGTTGATAAAGTGAACCAAAGAAGAAATGTTGAATAATCTTCCTAGGCAACTGTACATAATCTGAACAGGGTTATCTGTTCAAAAGAAAAATATTCCTGATATTGACCTGCCTAGTTTGTCAGCAGATTTATTCGCTGCACATTTGTATTGCCTTTCCTTAGCTCAGTAAGCAACGTTTTCCTCTTTATAGGGAGTGCAAACCATCTGCATTAATTGAAAAAACAATAATTGTGGTAACAAACAACCCCCAAAGGTTTTTCCATAGTTGCTACATTGAGTCGCTTTTGGGATCGAGCCCCCCCCCCCCCCCCAAATCCTCTATGGCTGGCTTCCTAGTGCATCAGAGCTTCTCCCCAGGAAAATTAGCTACCCACTCACATACATTCATATACAACCACACCAATCAAACCCCTGACCCATCCATTGACATAAGAACATTCCGCAACCCCTGCCCAGAGAAACCACCCCCTGTGTCTCTGGTGAAGAGTCCTGGTTCTGCAATCCTCGCCAACAGGCAGATGATATATCAAAGCCGGGGCCTCCTGAAGCCAGCAGCACTGAAATGTGACCCAGTCCCAGAAACTTGGAGTAGCCTGGTGAGATTCCAACCTGCAGGCACTTTCAAAACCCGAAAGACTAGCTCACCATCAAAGGCATGCACGAAAACAATTGACTCTGTCAGCATCTCCTCTCCCAAACTGTAACCCTCCTGTTGGGCAAAGGAGAATAGTGAAAAAAAAGAACAGAGCACAGTCCAGCATCTCAGTGCCTACACAAGGAGAGGAGAATGGCAAGGTCAGTTGCGGGGGGGAACCTGTCCTCAGTCATAAAAAACCATACAAATATCCAGAATCTCCATCCCTAAAACCCGGGACAAATAGGCAAACATAACGGACACCATATTTAGAAGAACATAATCCAAGTCCCTGGATCCACACTGGTGCACCAGCCTAGATTAACCAGTCCAATAGCTGAAGAAATGAGTCAACCCAGTGGAGCGGCTCACTTGTGAAACAATGGAGAGTCCTTCACCCAAATATCGTGCCCACCATTCAGCCAAGTTGGGCTACAAACTCCTTGGCCTCAGCACTCGTGGCCAAGAGCTATGACTCTCCATTTTGGAAGACTTTAAGCCGAGCTGGCAATTGCAGAGAGAAGCGCACCCCTTTGTGAAATAGTTGGGTACAGTATAGAGTAAATTCTTTACGAGCAGCCAGGACCTTAGCAGAAAAGTCCAGGAAAAGAAGCAACTTGCCATTCTCATAGGAAAGTTCCTTTGTTTTACGGTACACTGATAAGGTTTTCTCTCTGTCAGTAAAATTCAAATACTTGGGAATCACCTGCGTAGGCTGCACCTAATCTGGGCCACCAGCTCCCAGCCTGTAAACTCTCTTCACCAGAATTAGTCAAGCTTCTATGCTAATTTGAAGCGCCTCAGAGAGCCATTTCTCACAAAATTGAAGCAAAGCTTCCCCTTGAATGGACTCTGGAACTCCCAAAATCCTTAAGTTGTTGCACCTGCTTCTGTTCTCAAGTTCATTCAGCCTGAGATCCAACGCTTTATTTTTCTCTGGCCACTGCCTCCAGCGAGAGCGCGCAGTCATTGTGTTCAGAGAGCCTGCCCTGCATACTGCCAATGGTAGAATTAAAGGCATCTACTTTATCATGCAGCTCATCAACTGAGGCCTGAATTTTTTGCAGCTGAGCAGTGAGAACAGTGGAAACAGCACGGGTAAGCTCTTGCAGCGCCACATCAGACAGCCCGCTCCCTGTCAGGTCTACCTCCTGTGCCATTTTGTCATCTCCACTGCAAAGTTCGTTGGCACTAGTTTTCTTTACGTGTCCAGCCATTTGCTCCTCAAATACAGCCACCAGATTGCCCATACGTTCTGCTGCTTGAACCGCTTAAGGGAGGACCAACTTGGACTGGATGCTGTTAACATTACATTAAAAATGCCACTGGCTTCAAGGGAGCAGGATAGGAGAGCAGCTTCTCACGGTGACATCATTGCCATGCCTGAGCAATTGTTTTTCTTAATGTCCTCCCTCCAGTTAAGTCAAATTTGATTGTGTGATCACTTTAGCCAAGTGGCCCCAGAACCATTACCCCTCACACCAAATCCCTGCATTACAATAAGAATTAGGTCTAGAATAGCTCTCCCTCTCATTGGTTCCTGGACCAGTTGCTCTATGAAACAGTCATTTACTTCATCTAGAAACTTTACCTCCCTAGCATGTCCTGCTGTGACATTTACCCAGTCAATATTGGGGTAATTGAAATCTAGTAATCAGAAAATGGGAACACAATTATCAATGTTACACATAGCCTCCATGAAGGTATCAGCAAGCCTGTCGCTGTGTTTACAGTCAAAACCAGCCGGTCTTCTCTATCATCCACCTTCAAACAAATTTATTCAAGTGCCCAGGGGTGCTTGAATATTCCTGGACTGGGATTATTTTATAAAAAACATATAGAAAAATTCAAAAAAAGCAATTTGAATAAATTTGTTTGAAGGTGGATGATAGAGAAGACCGGCTGGTTTCGATTGTAAACACAGCAACAGGCTTGCTGACACCTTCATGGAGGCTATGTGTAACATTGATAATTGTGTTCCCATTTTTTGATTACTATATTATTGCTTGGGTAACCTTAATGACTCCATTAACTATTGTTGTGGTAATTGAAATCTCCCATTAATACTGTGCTGCCTTATTAGCTTCTCTTATTTAACACTAATATAACCAAGATGCAACAAAGAATAAAAGTGATAGCGAATTCTAGCATTTAGCAGAGATGGAGGAGGAGACTATTTGAGACCAATATTTATAAAAAGCTGAATTGCTAAATATAAGTATTTAAGGGGGTTATTTTCTAAACCCTTATCGTGTGCGTTAGGGCCATATCGCATGCGATACGTTGCAAATTAGGGGGCCATATCGCATGCGATACGATGCAAATTAGGGGGAGGGGAGGAGTCTGGGTTGGGAGGGGAGGAGTCTGTGGTGTTTTCGCTGCTGGCGATAATGTTACTAACATTATCATTGGCAGTAGTGAGCCGAATAAGTACACCTTTTATGGTGTCGCTATTTGGTGCGAAAGCCGGCAGCTGGCACACCACAGTGGTGCGAAGGCTGTGGGCTTTCGCAGGCCCGCCCCCTGCCTTTCGCCCTCCACCCCCCCGTTTTCACAACATTCACCATTTTGCGAAAGAATGGTCAATCCAGGCCTAAGTTAGGAACCTGTTTTTAGCTGAACTTAGGTACCTATGTTTTCAGCTGAAAATTCACATAAATATGAGCTCTTAAAACTTAGCCCTCAAAATGTAGGTCTATTCATGTTCCTACATTTAGGCTCCTAGTGCTGAAAATCATGCTAAGGCCCTAACTTTGTTTCCCTTCCTTAACCACCCACTTTTTAGTCTTCTAAATTTAGGTACTCAGCCCTAATAAATTTTCCAAAGGGTCAATTTAGTAGTCTAGGAAACTAAACCCATTGAAAATTGGCCTCTTTCATCAGTCACTGGCCAATGTAATAAGGTGCACTCAGCAGTGCTCTCATGTTAATTTATGGTTGTGGGAACCTTTTTGTGTGGGCAATATTACTTCCAATTTAACAAGAATACAAATTAACACTCCTCCATGCAAATCCCATGTTAATCAAGGCATTAGCTATTATTTTCCAGTGCAGAGAGAAATGTAGGCTTAACTCGTGCATTCTTAATGCTGGATATTTAACTTCTGGTCAGAAGTGAAATTAAGGTTTCTGGATCTAGTGTTACTGTATAGGGCTGATCCCCCTCAAAATTAGCTAGCTGTGAATACATCACAGATCAATCCCGATAAATTACTGTTAATAACCAACTTTATTTAAACCACTATAAAATGAAAAGTTTTTCTTATTTTTTTGTTTTTTTGTTTTAAAGAGACATGGACCTCAGCACTGGTAAAACAGGTTAATTAACCAAGTTTTTTTATGAACCAGTAGACTCAATCACGGGTCTCAATTTTGTCTCTTTTTTTCTTTTTTCAGATTAAAATGTGTTTTGTAATTCTTAAAGGAAATGATCTTTCATTCCTCATGTAATGTGTTATATACCAATTCCTCATGTAATGCGTTATAGTACCAATTGTCCCCGCCTTACAGGCGGGGACAATTGGCACAGACTCGCTTTAGGCTTGAAAAGAAACAGCTACGAGTCTCAAAGATAAGTGCAACAATTTCATTTTTCAAGACAGAGATTTAAAGAATCAGTCTCATCTATGTTGTGGTAAAAATCTTATTGATATGGGCTTCAAACCAACAAATCAATTCTGAAATTTCAGAATAGTACGCAAGTCAGCAGTTAAAGAATGTTTGCCGCGGCAATGAACTACAAGCTCGTCAGCGGTTTTTTGTATTTCGGCAGAAGCAATGCAAATTACAAATGAACTTTAACCAGTATTGAGCATTGCCATTTGGTACTATTCATAACGCATTACATGAGGAATGAAAGATCATTTCCTTTAAGAATTACAAAACACATTTTAATCTAAAAAAAGAAAAAAAGAGACAAAATTGAGACCCGTGATTGAGTCTACTGGTTCATAAAAAAACTTGGTTAATTAACCTGTTTTACCAGTGCTGAGGTCCATGTCTCTTTAAAACAAAAAAACAAAAAAATAAGAAAAACTTTTCATTTTATAGTGGTTTAAATAAAGTTTGTTATTAACAGTAATTTATCGGGATTGATCTGTGGTGTATTCACAGCTAGCTAATTTTGAGGGAATAGAATTGACACTAGCTGATGCCTGTCTATTTGCTAATACTGTATAGGGCTGAACCTGAGGATCGTGGTACAGGAATCCTGTACTTGGGAATTATACAGAGAAAACATGATTTCTGTTCATAACACGATTTCTGTGCAGAAAACTTGATTTAGCTGTATAAATCATGTTTTAAATGTGCTATGCATATTTTTATGCACATATGTTTGGGTCAACATGTTTAAAAGAAAACTCCCAATTCATTAGCTTACCATTAATTTACTGCATTTGCAGTTAACTCTTTTTAGTGCACGCTTTTTTTACTCCGATCTTATTACATTGCGATCTCAGCTAGAAGAGGTCTGATTTTGTAGGGAATAGTGTTTCATGAACCTATGCTTGGTGGGCTAGGAGAATTTACAAGAGGATAGTCTTAGCAAGGCGTAGAACATGGAAAGAGGAATTTTGTGAGATATAGGGCATTTTAAGTTCATTTCCATAGCCTTGTCTGTCAGCATAATTTCTCTGAATTGTAGGAACAAGGGTGGAGTAGGGTGCACAGCATCATGACAAATTTAAGGGCTTATTTATGCTTTCCACATTTGTTAAACACAAAATTTATAGCAGTGCAGCATCTGGCTGCCATGTTAAACGTGAAAAAGAAGAGGCAGAGAGCAGAAAGTCAGTTTCCTAACTGAAACCTGTTTGCTTTCATCACAGCACTGGCTGCTAAGTACATAGCAGCCAGCACAGCTGTGAGAAAAAAACCCTGCATTAGTTGAATGTTTGTATGTTCAGTACAGAGCTCTGAAACTGGGTTTCCTTATATACTGGTGCTTTGAGCTTCAGGATAACCTTATTGATCCATCCAGTATCCAAAATAGCATTAATTCTTGCAACCTGATTGCTAGCAGCTTCATGCCATCCTTCCACCATCTCTCTCTATACTTTCTCCTGCTGACCGCAGCTTGCTTTACAAAGCAGCGCCACAGGCATTAAGTGTGCAGAGTCCAGTGGATGTCCATGCTGCCCTAGGAGTTCCATCTAAGATCAGATCTGACCACTTGGCTAGAATTTGAATTCACTCACAACTTGCTTTCGCATTCTTAGCATTTGGCATTTCTGTGATAAGTAAGTGCTTCTCACCTGTACATTATCATCTGAAGAATGTATCCTGAAATGTATCTTTACTAACTTCACAAGAAGCAAATGAATTTCTCCCAGCATGAACAGAAAAATATAGATTTATGATTACTGGAAACAATCTGATGAGCAATGATGGATATGCTGTTTGAACAGTGAGGCTTTTATTTATTTATTTCATTTGGGCAGGACCTTCTAGCACTGAATTGATGTAAGAAAAGGTTTGCAAGACTGCAGCTCTGAAAATAAAACCCTGTCTAAAATTGTGGTCCCATTAGATAAATGAGGTAAATCTGTTTGGCTCCATTAGAGACGTTTTGTGCGAGATAATAATTGTTAATTCCAATTAAATTTTCCAGATCTGCAAGAATGAGCTCATTTCCAGAGCTAAACTCAAATTTATTCAGGAAGCATAGAGAGGTCCATTTTAAATGGGGAAAGGGAAACTGAGGAAGATTGGCGCTGCTTCTTAAAATGCAGAGAGGATAACTTTCAAACAAATGCGCATGGCAGTATGTACGCTTGTATGTGGCCGCGAGCCGGCATATGTGTATTTTATAAAATACACAAATCTCTTCCCCACAACATACAAATATGTATGCTTATGCACGACTATAAGCAGTGCATTGAAAACACATATATCAATGCATTGAATGCATGTATTTTTCCTATTTATTTTAAAATATTTGCATGTATATTTTATGCATGAAAGTAAAGTAGGATTACTTGCACAAGTCCCAATTTACATGTGTAAGTCAGCCAGTTTTAAAATGTGCACGTGTAAATGAAATTAACCAGTTTACCAATTAGTCCAATAGTTCACCGCCTCTTTTGCCAGTTCATTGAGACCTTCTTGGTTCTTTAGCCTAAACTCCTTCCAGTTCACCCAGACTTCACACCCAGTCAGTACTACACCATAAACATGTTTAATATCACTTACACCAGATAATTGGCTGGTGTAAAAATACACAAGTAAGTTGGCAAATATACATGCGCAAGTACCTTTTAAAATAGCAACTTATGCACATACGTGCTGGTCCCTCCCCAGAATGCTTCTAGACTGCCCCTTTATGTGCATATATGTACACACAAAAGTGAAAAAAGGCTTGTATTTTTTAATTTTATAAAAGGTAGAATACGCAATTAGAAGCTACTTAAGCGCGTATATGCTAATTTTTACTTGCTTAAAGTTTTGAAAATTCCCCCATCGTTTACAGATATCATTTATAGTTCAGGTTATTCTTTATACAATCTGTAAACCTAGAGATCATACTCAGATGGCCAGAGTGCTAAGCTCACCTCTCAAATTGGTGGTGCAGTGAAGCCAGTTTGCTGAAATGGCGGTAATGCATGTTGCAGTATTTCAAACAACCCACCCTTTATCCTCAGAAATGCAGAGGCAAGGGAAGAAGTGGTCAAGGAGACTGGGCAGATAAAGGAAGCATGTCCTAGCAATGCTTCAGGCCATGAGACAGCTGGGCTAGTGCCAACTGGGTTTGTGCCGTCAGGTTAGTGGTGGTGAGGCACTGTCTAGTAAGACCATAGGGCCCTAAGGAGCAACAGTCTCACTAGTTTTTGCCGCTATTTATAATACAATGCTAGACAAGGGGGGCATGGAGTGTGGACTATATGTACTGAGATTATCCGGTTTCAACCCTAAACAGCAGTGGTACAGCTGCAACAAGCTTCCAAGAAGGCTAGGATAGCCCACACAGAGTGACCATAGTTAAAATCCAAACATAAATGAGTATGGGGAGGAAAGATGTTTTAGACAACTATGCTAATTATAGTGACTGTAGGGGCTTATTTCAAAACTTGGTAATAAGACATGGGGATCCTGGATTAGATTAAGTATTGGTCTTGTAAGACTCAGACAAAAAGACTAGATCTGGCCTACCAGCAGAGGTAGTGGGGGCTAGCACTGTGACAGATTTTGGACATGCTTTGAACAAATGGGGAGGGCAATGGTGAAATTGAGAAGTTGGGAAGAAGACATGAGGGTGCAGTGGAGGGCTGGTGTTGATTTCCATTTGGGAATTTTTTTAAATCTACCCATAGTGATACAAAACCAGGAGAATTTCAAATAGGCAGACTAAATGAGCCCAACTGAGCTTTATCTGCTGTCCTCAGCTATGTTACTATAAATGATTCCTGAAGCATTGATGAGACTTTCCTTTCCGCAGAAGACGTTTCCCATTCATATTGGTCAAGTAGTAATGACCCTGCTGAAACTGCAGTAGGTCACCAACAGAGGGAGGAGGTTTAAAATTGGGAAGGGTGTGTTGATGGCATGACTTTACATTGGTGCCATACTTATTTCAAGATAGTCACTTATGGTTTAAATTTAGGAATACCTTGAGACACTCTGTGATGTGGGATCAGTTTATCTTCAGGACTGCTTAAGAACATAAGAAATTGCCATACTGGGTCAGACTAAGGGTTCATCAAACACAGCATTTGTTTCCAACAGTATCCAGTCTAGGTTACATGTAGCTGGCAAATACCCAAACATTAATTAGATCCCATGCTACTAAAACCGGTAATAAGCAGTAGCTATTCCCTAAGGCAGTTTGATTAATAGAGGTTTATGGACTTCTCCTCCAGGAATTTATCCAAACCTTTTTTAAACCCAGCTATACTAACTGCCTTAACCACATCCTCTGGCAATGAATTCCAAAGCTTAATTATGCATTGAGTGAAAGAATTTTCTTCAATTTGTTATAAATGTGCCACTTGCTAATTTCATGGAATACGCCCTAGTCATTATATTTGAAAGAGTAAATAACCAATTCACATTTACCCCTTCAGCCGTCTCTTCTACAAGCTAAGCAGCCCTAACCTCTTAAGCCTTTCCTCATAGAAGAGCCGTCCTATCCCCTTT
This sequence comes from Rhinatrema bivittatum, assembly GCF_901001135.1. NCBI lineage: Eukaryota > Metazoa > Chordata > Amphibia > Gymnophiona > Rhinatrematidae > Rhinatrema > Rhinatrema bivittatum. The sequence continues at coordinate 547,609,996 of NC_042615.1, forward strand.
ATCATTTTAGTCTCCCTTCTCTGTACCGTCTACAGTGCAGCTATATCTTTTTTGAGATGTGGTGACCAGAATTGCACATAGTATTCAGGTGCAGTCTCACCATGGAGCAATAGAAAGCCATTATAACATTCTCCATTGAATTCATCATTCCCTTCCTAACATTGTTTGCTTTTTTGACCGCCACAGCACACTGAGCCAACAGTGCTATCTCAGACTTTCTCCCTAAAGATCTCTGACTCACTACTGACTGATGTTCAAACATTCATCAAAAACATGGCTTTTTCACTAACACTATGGCAGCTGATTTTGCTAGTAAATTGATTTTAGTAGAAGGGATGGATATTGTAGAATTATGTTTGATTGTTTAATTTTATGGTATTTATTGTGTTTTATATTGCTTATTATTTTAAGGGATAAAAAGAGTTTTATTTTATTCTGTTTTTGTAATTTGATAAATTTTTTTATTTTATGATATTCATTGTAAGTGATTATATTGCTTATAGATTTTAATTGATTTTATATTTACATTAATTGCTGTTCTAAATCTTGAGCACTATGGTAATAAGATGAGATAAAATAAAATATTATATTTATATTGTTGCAGGCATGCACTACATATATAGAGACATAGGTTTGGGTTTTAAAAGGTGAAAATTGGTCTGTAAAGGATCAATAATGTTTTTGTAAATGGATAAAAAACCTAAAGCTCTATTAGAAAATAACACTTGATTAATGTTTGGGTTTCTGTTTGACCAAGCATATATGTAGCAGCCACAAGAGCCCCAAACATGATCAAGGAATCTGGACTGCCTCTCTGTGAGCACCAAGGCACAGTGTCAGCTTTTTGTTTCCACTAAACTCAAGTATGAATTTTGTTTTCTTTCAAAGTCTAATGGCTCTAGAAAGTACCTACAGCATAAAGTAGAGGTTTAGAGGTTCTGAGTGACCTGCAAAACCTATAGCCATGCTGTCAGAGGAATTCCGTCTCCCTCTGCCTTTGGAGGTTCAGTTACTATCATACATAGCAATCATGGCTCATCAACAGTGAAGGGGGCAGGATTTGCAAAGGCTTGAAAAAAAATGAAAACCAAAGATGAAATCTTGCCTTTTTAAAGGGGATGAACTAGTACTTTGGCCAACTTTATAATTTTTCTTTTCTAAATACTTATTTAGTCTTTGGAAATGATGGGGCTGTCTCGCTACCTGCAGCTGCAGGGTCTTTGAAGTCCAGGTGGTGCAGACAGCCGCATATCAGCTGTCTGGAAGCTTTCTCCACGGGACGGTTTAGCAGCACAATTGTCTGCTGGCATGTTTTGATGTTCCAGCTGCAGTTGTTTTTTGTGCTTTGGTATTTCTTCTGTTACCGAAAACAGGTGTAGTGACCTTTGAACCAGACCTTATTTTTCTCCTCCTTGCAAGATGTTTACAATGTTATAGCTGTATGAAATAATTTCCAATTAATGGTTCACATCACAGACTTATCCATGGTCATATGGAGAATGTTCCTTGAAAGAAAATAGCATAGTTCAGAAATTCTCAAGAGGTGGGTTAATCATTTCCAGGTTTTCTACAGTTCTTCTCAAGATTTCTACAGTGCATATCAGATGTCCACAGCACAGTATGGAGACACATGGAAGCCTAATTTTCAAACCTATTTGCAGAACTGCATTTGCATATATAGGTGGACATGTGGAGATTGATGCTAGTATTTTATACATTGTATGGTGAGAGTGTCACAGTTTATAAAATTCCATGTAGTTCAGAAAATGCATACTTTCTGTACCTAGTTTATAAACATAAGCACATATATTTTAGGCATTAAAAAAATAACGTGGAGGAATGGTACCTGCGCACAAATACTTGAAATCATTAGTTTGCCAATTCTTTGCCAGTTCACCACTCCATCTCCTGATCAACTTAGACTTTCTAGCACTTAATTCTGAACCTACTCCAGGTCATGCAACCTCCCACCCAAAAATTGCGGACAAGTCAGATTTCACTTGTTCTCAGCAGTACGACACAGACCAACCCACCAATTAGGAGTACTTGAGGCCAACAGTAGAGAGAGGTAAATTCTACCTCTAAACCAGCTGTCCTCTAAAGCACAAACAAATGTTAACCAGTTAGGTCATTTTAAAGCAGAAAACCTTTGCTTCCAGCACACCAAGCTGATTTTGAAAGAGCTCTGCAAATCCAAAGCTTCCAAAGTGTCTGTTTCAGGCCTTATATCAAAGGCTAAGATATTTCAATAATAAAATTGAAAGTGCACAACCTCGGTGTGATAATAGACACAGAACTAAACCTCAAACAACACATATCTCTAAAAGTTAAGGAAGGGTATGCCAAACTAATGGTACTTACGAAAGTAAAACCACTGCTGACACTATCAAACTTTTGCATGGTACTTCAAGCATTAATTTTTGCGAGCACTGATTACTGCAACGCACTTTTGCTAGGATTGCCTTATACATCAATAAGACCACTGTAAATATTACAGAACTCGGCAGCACGAGTTCTCACGGGGAAAACGAAAAGGGATCACATTACAGATACACTAGCGGAACTACATTGGCTACCAGTCGAACAAAGAGTTCAATTCAAAGCACTGTGCACATACACAAACTGATCCATGACGAAAAAGCAGAATGGCTGAACACAGCACTAAGAGTACATGTACCTCATAGAAATTTAAGATCAGCAAACAAAGCACTCTTAACTATCCTGTCAGTAAATACGGGAAGACTGACCCAGGTCAGGGAGCGAGCTCTGTCACTGGCCGGTCCCATTTTATGGATCACTATGCCTCTAGAACTAAGACTACAGAGAAATCTCAAATTGTTTAAAATAAATCTGAAAACCTGGCTTTTCAAACAAGCCTTTTACAAAGAGAACGGTAAAAATAAGTAAGGTACAGCTGGCATAAAATGCCCAACACATAATCTCCAGATACCTACTTGGAAATTATTTTTATCACACTGATAATCGTAAAAACAACTGAAAAGGCTAGAATGAATCACATGTGCTTCACCCATGAGTCATGTATCAATAGGTAATATATATCATTATTCAACTAGTTTTTAACATTTCTATGTTACCGAATACTACTGGCATCTTTTTTGTAAAGTACTAATTATACCCTACTATATGTTCCTTTTTGTAAATTGTTATGATGGTAAATAACTTAATGACGGTATAGAAAATGTTTTTAAATAAATAATAAAATGCTATTTTAGTATATTGCACTTTAAGGAAAAAGTAAACCATAAAATAGAAAACTATCAGCACAGGCGATGTGCCTACTTTTATACAGGCCGATACAGTACCGATGCGTAAAAAAAAGTGCGGCAGTGTCTGGCACCCGCTCATTTGACGCGCACGCATTTTGGGTCGCAATCCGCTCGACTCAGTATTCAAATTAGACACAAATCCAAGCGGCGCCAAAAGCGCGCCTATCAAGTGGTAGGCGTTTGCAGTCAATTTCACTGTATAGTAAGGTTACACATTTTTGTGATCCAGTCTTGGAATATTCGCTCCCAAAATCCTAACAGCAATTACAGCGAGTGACTCACTCTCTGTCCTTTGCTGCCTGTCTCTCCCCTCCTTCCCTTCTATTGCATGCTGCCTAAAACTGGTTCTATCACATTCAGTCTTGCTGCTTGCATTACTCTTAATTGCAGATGCAGTTGAAGTCATGTTTATTTCTTCATATACCAGCTTCCTTGGTGTGACAAGATGTGAAGCACTGAATGGTGCAGAATGACCGCTTAATAGGGAACCTGAGGAACCATGATAAACATTCTAGTAGAAGTAGCAAGTTTTGAGGTGCAATTTAAGAGCAGCAGGATGGGGCACATCAAAAAAACAAAAAGGGACCAAGTTCCAGAGAGAACTTTCCTTTTAAAAATTGCCTAAGAAAAAAGTACCCACATAACTTTGCACCTTTATTTTGTGTGAGTATTTTTGTGGAAAAAATATGTGCATGCTTGCAAGCCCCGCCCAATCGTCCTGCTGGGGTAATTTTACCAGCACATAAGGTGAGCAATATTTCTACAGGTAAAGAGGTGTTTTACCTATGGAAATGGCTTTGAAAATTGCCCTGTAAGGAGATAAGTGGGTGGGGGTGAGGGACAGGTGGAAGTGAATGGAGAGATGCCTGATGAGATATACAGTGGGCAATGGCCTCAATGACTTCAAAGGGAGGAGTTTGAATACTAAGTGGAATTAGATCAGACCCAATGGAGAGACTCGAGAAAAGGGGTAGATGGGGTGTAAGGATTGCAAGATGATTCTAACTGCAATATTTTACATTGACTGGAAAGGAAAGTGCTGGATTCTTGTGCAGAAAACAGAATAATCCCTAATCCTGTAGGAGTATCTGGTGTGGATAACCTTACAGTACATTACTAGATTTAAACAATAACCTTATGAAATTAATTCATTAGTTTTAAGAAGCAGATACAGACACTTTGAAGAGGTATTCAATCAGTTTATTATCATCATAAGGGAAAACAATGTTTAAAACAGTACAGATATTTCTTTTCCTTTTGGTTTAGTTAAGTTTTACAGCGCAAGGCAGTGTAATAAAAGATAATCAGAGTTTAAGCATTATCTAAACTCAACTTTGCACTTAGGAATTATGCAGTGCCAGCTACTAAGCCCATCTGAAAAGTAATTAAGCCAGTGTTCTCACCCTTCAAGGTACTGCACAAGTCCAGGGTCACTCTTATAACAGGATGCTGTCTCAACACCATGGGGTAATCCAGCGAAGCCTCTTATGTTGAATAACAGTTAAAACCCAGAAAACCTCATCAATGTCTCTGTGAAATATGACAGCAGAATGGATAAGATTTACTAACTGGCCAAAAGTCTTTCAAGGGAATAATTGGCAAAACAGTTTATTTCACATTACAGAGCAACTGTGCTGAGTAAGAACTCAGTCTTAGCTTACAAGTAATAGTTGTTGTGACCTGCACAGTCAGTTCTGGCAGCAAAGCTCTCAAAACCAATTTTTTGGGTAGTCCGTGAGGAAAGCGTGAAAAAAGCCCTTAAAAAGAGTCTTTCAGGTAATGTCCATTCAGATGACCATCTTCTGGTTAACTCAGTCCCTTTTCTCAGAATCAGACCTCATTGAATATTCAGTTTGCTTAAGGTCCAGTGTTGATCTTGATTGGATGTCACCATTTCCTATAGACAGAGGATTGGTGGGATGCAAATGATATCTGAGTCCCAATACATAGGAATATTCTCATACGGATTAATGAAGTTCAGAGAGTTTGTTAGCAAAAAGGATACTAGAGCAATACCCATTTCATAGCTGGATACAAAGTTTTTACCAAGGATATGTTTCACAGTTCTCATCCAAGATTCTCTTCTCACATTGGAAGGCGATGACAACTCTCTGATATGAAGAAACAAACACAGTCTTTGCTCCTCTGTGTGACAAACAGTCTCTTATAAAGTTGCCAAAATCATCACATGGCTGCAAACTCCATGTTTATATTGCTTTGGGCCTGCACATTTTGCTCAGTCTGTACGTATAGCAGTAGGCCTCAAGTTTATGACACACATCCTGTTTAGGGTCCCTAGTGTTTACCCTGCACTATTTGCCTACGGGAATGGCTTTGAAAATTGCTCTCTAAGGAGATAAGTGGGTTGGGGTAAGAGACAGGTGGAAGTGCAGGGAGAGATAGATGAGATATACAATGAGCAATGGCGTGAAGAACTTCAAAGGGCATTGTGAGGAGTTTGAATACTAAGTGGAATGAGATCAGAGCCAATGGAGAGACTCGAGAAATTAGAAGATGGTATGTAAGAATTTTAAGATGATTCTAGCTGCATTATTTTATATTAACTGAAAAGGAGAGAGCTGGATTGCTATGCAGAAAATAATCCTTAATCCCCCTGGAACTATAGGCTAGTAGCCTTGCAAATATGAGGTTAACTGATCAGGATCTAAAAAGAAATAATTGTACTGCTGGAATATAACCTTGCATCTGCATAACTTCCATATTTGATGTGAGAAGTATATGAGATGGAGTTTATTAATGAATGATTGTCTTTAATTGGACAGTGATCAAACAGTTGCTGACTACAGAACCATATGATTTTTCTAGCTCCCTTTGCTATTGATAAAAACTGATAATCTGATAACTATCTAATTTATTTATGTATTTTATTTTATTTGTGTTTATATGTAAAAAGCACAGCAATGTAGCCCTAGTGGTTGAAGTATAGTTATTAAGTGCAGCGTTGCAGGTCAGCTGCCAGTCTACCCCCATATTTAATTCAGCTCTTTGAACAAGTAATGCAGCCTCTCGCTTCGAAAGTGGCACTCTACAGATGTTGTAATCATCTTTATATATGCTGTGTTTAAAATTTGTAAATACATCTTTATATATGATGTGTTTAAAATGTGTAAATACATCCTTGGTAAAAATAAATTTTCTTGGTACTTTATCAATTGTCATTAAAGAATTGAGATACCAGGGCTGTACATATGACTGTTCTGTATTCATCGTTTGGTTAATACATCTAACCATGACAAGCTTGAAAGTTCTGGAATGCCCCAAAGATGGTCGGTACTTTCTTTTGCACTTTAACCCATGTTTTACTTGTAGATGTGTTCGTAGCTGAATGGTGCCTGCTAGGAAGTGTGAGATATCCTCACCCCAGGTATTTTGGTAGGTGTTAATATAACAGTTCTGTATGTTTCTGACAGTGAGCCACCTATATGGATTTGGGTTGATGGATGCTGAAGCCATGGTGATAGAAGCAGAAAAGTGGACAACAGTTCCTGCACAACACATATGCGTGGAGAGCACAGACAGACAAATCAAGTAATATTTACTATATATGCTCACTCAGAATGATATTCCCTAAAGCACATTCGGTGTAATTTTTCCTTCATGTTGTTCATTCTCTGTGGTTTAAACCAAAGCATACATCAAACTTTCCAACAGAGTACACAGTTTTTACTGAAACTGCCAGCCATCACTGAGTGTGAGGGAGGTGATTCTAAAAAGTGAAAGAGTCACATAGGGGATACTTTTCAAAAAGATTTACGCACATAAATGCAGTAATTTTCAAAAGCCCACTTAGCATGCATAAAGTGAACTTATGTAAAGCCCAGTTTTAAATGCATAAAATGTTTCAAAATCATCCCCTTAGTGCTGAAAAGGGAAACTCCATGGCTCAGAAATTTGTGCAGGTTCTTATTTGGCTGGTGTCCTACTCTTCCTGACTGGGTCACAAGTTTTTGGCTCAGGCGGACTGTGAGTTTGGAGAGAAGGCTTTCTGTTGTGGCTGGGAGCATCCAATTTGTGCTATCTGCTGCAAAATGATTCTAGAAACCCTCTGAATCGTGGGAAATAGAGAGATGATGCACCAGATGCCTCCAGAAGCAACGAGCTGCATCATACAGATGAGTTAGCTCACAACTCTCTTAGGTGTAGAATACTGTCTTTCCACACAAATCTAATCAATTCTCAATAAGATGACATAAAATCAAATGAGTATCAGTATAAAACCAAGATCATAAAAACAGATAAAACTAAATATTATACAAATTGCCATACAACAATGCATATAAAAGCAAAACAGAAGTCAGGAATAGGCTAATAGTCCATTCTAAACTGAGTTACATTTTAATGCAGGTTTTATTTAATGTGGGCGTTAAAAAGCGCAGTCCCTTCGGAATGCAGGAAGCTAATAACATGCAAATAGACCAGGAGTAAAAAAAAAAAAAAAAAAAGCACACTAAACTGAGGAAATGTGCTTTTTTGACTTGTGGCCTATTTGCATGACAATTTACAGTGTAAAAAAAGAAAAAAAACATTTCCCTAACCTCCCAAGTGGAGCTCCCTCCCTCCTGCTTGTCCTCATGTGGCCAAGCTGAGTGGGTTAGCCTGGCAAGTCCTTCCTTCCTCCCTCCCCCTCTCTCTCATCTTAAAATAAACTCCAGCCCAGCAGAATTCGCATCCCTCCAAATCCAAGCCCCCTCCCCACCAGGGAACCTCAGCCGAAGAAAACCTCACCTCCTTCGGCAGGGCTGTTCCGTTGTTCCCTCCCTGCCAACTGAGGGATCCCTTCACTGTCACATGTCCGTGAAAGGATCAGTCCCCTTTCAGAATTCTGAAAGGACAGCCTTCTGAACGAGAGGAGTGGTATTAATATTAAATGCCTTGCCCAATTTTAAATAAGTGCGTTAAAAGAAACCAAAACTCTGTGAATAAGGTTTAAAGCTTCTTGATCCACACATATCCAGTAGCAGGAATGACCCAAATTGAGTCAGTCACTTGACATCATGGCAGGACTGCCCATGGGATTCCAATAGAAAATAGGCCCTTGAAGTCAGGGAGCCAACTCTGGGGCGTGCATCATTTCTGCCGACATGGGACAGACCTGCCAGTCTGAGGGGTGCAGTTCCACAGCCTTATAAACCCATTACATGTGTCTCTCCCTCTCTCTCTCTCTTTTTTTTTTTTTTTGTTTTAAACTGAGCTGTGTTAGAGGTCATCAGCCCCCTTGTTACTTCATTGAAAGGAGGTAGGTAGCTTTGAGGAGAATTGCATTTTAAGATGGTATTCCCTAGGCTATTTTCTCATGAGGCAGTTACAAAGCAGTAACTTGCAATTAACTAAGCTCTCATGTTGCTCCTGATATGTCAATCTGGGTTGGTTTTTTTTATTTTGAATAATTAAAAACAGTTTCTATATGCTTTAAAAAACCCAGGTTCTTTAGAATGTATTTCATTCGCCCGCATTTGCTTCATGAACTGGTGAAAGCCAATTCATGAAGCATTTTGAGTTCAGCTGTTATCTTTGCTAACCCAGTGCAACCAAAATAGAGGGAAAGAACATTTGAGAGGATCATGGATAGTTACCTAGGAGGTAGTATGCAGAATTCACTTGATACATTTTCCAGCAAAATACAGATTGTGCTTTGGGCACTTGTTAGAGAATTGCTTTCTTCAAGTTAAGCGGTTAAGGAACAAAAGGCCTCATGCTGGGTTAGCATTGTCTTGCTGATGATTTTCATCTGCTGTACAGCCTAAGAATCCAGTGTTGCTGAGTGTGTATGTACTATGTACCATAAAAGTCAGTTGGCTGATGGTGTCAGAACAATGTTAGCATTCTTCTGAAGCTTTTGGTTACCAAAAATGTAAACATCAGGACAGTAATAAAAAAAACGATGCTTGCTTTTTCCTTGGTTTTTTTTTTTCCCCCTCCTTGTGTTTTTCCCTGGTGTAGAACTATCCGTCCTGAGAATGCCGTACGGTCGGTGTACAAAGCCACGGGCTGTGCTGACAACTCCAACCACCATGTAATCTACTTGGAGCACGTGATTGTGCGCGTCACCATCACTCACCCTCGCCGTGGAGACCTGGCAATCTATCTGACTTCTCCCTCTGGAACAAGGTCACAATTATTGGCAAACAGGTAACTGCCGGCTAGTGCTGATACATTCTCCAAGCCCTCACGTCCGCAGTTAATGTGCTGCACAAAGGAAGCAGGCTGGTAATACAGAGGTGATTGCAGTTGCAGAAACCTAATTATATTTCCAGAAACAGAAAAGAAGAAGCAGAGATTAGCCCTAATGACAGGTGAACTCTTGGTTATTACGGAGATCGGCAGAGGGCTGGAGTAGCAGCTAGTGGGGCCTCTAATTTTCTTTAAACCCAGAAACCTGTAATCTTTTGAGAGGGAAGTGGAGGGTGCAAACAGACATTCCAGCTGCCAGTATGACTGAGGTGGTAAAGGATATAATGATGAGGTGGGTGCTACAAGTGGTCTAAGAAGAGACTTGTTTAGACAATAATAATTGTTTATTATCCTCGTTTTCCCCCTTCCCTCCTGGAAGGAGGAACATGGTTATAGTAGGATGTAGTTTCCTGAATTCCTGCGTTAACAGCTTTTGGTCACTAATCCTCTCAGCCCATTTCCCCCCTTTCCTTCGAATATGCCGGTAAAATCCTGAGCAGTGGAAAGCCTCTGCCTTTTACCTGAAAGGGCTCCATGGTTTGTAGCCATGCATAGATGGCGGGGCTAAGTGCGTGTTACCATAGAAGGAACGGCTCAGTCCTCCTGTTTTATTAATAATGCTGTATTTAACAGTCTGCCCTCTGCTACTATTTACAGTTTCCCTGCTGGAAGCCTTAAAATGAAGTTTTCTAGTTTTGCTGGACAATTGCAATTCTTTTCTTTTCTCTATCACTCCCCCCCTTAAATAAGCACTATAAATATTTGCATATGAAATGTGTGCTTCTGGAACAGTGTGTGCTCTCTGCCAGCCAACTACCTGCCATCCTAAAATGAAACCATTCCATGGTTGCGCGCCTTTTGCTGTAACTTCCTTGAGAGAGGGGGGTGGAGGGGGGAAAGGAGGTGAGAAAGGCATGCGCTTGGATGTAATTAGCAGATTTATAAGTCTTACAGTTGTTTCTTTGCTCACGTTTAAAAACCTGAAGAACAGCACTGCCTTGGAAATCACAACTAGTTCCTCCTGATGGGCAGCTTTAGCAAAAAAAAAAAAAAAATCCTGAAGTGTAAGAATTAAAACAAGAAATGTTTGGGTAAATATAAATACAGAGGTTCCTCTCTTTGAGACCAGGAAATACATAAGCTGTAGCATAGAGGGAACCGAGCCCGTGCAACAAGGGAGGGGTTGTCTCTCTCTCCTTGTATGTAAAAATTCACATTCCTCTGTCTCCAAGAGGTCAGAGCTCTGTTCCCTCCAAAGCTAGGCCCCTAGGTACTCTTAAGCAGCCAAAAGGGGTCATTGCTAGCATGTCAGGTTAGTTGTTGCCTTCCTCCCTACACCGGCATGTGGTTGAGCGATGCACGTGCTCAGCAGTCCCAGAGAGGCGACTACAGCCTAGAAGAGCCAGGATCCTAAATTAGACAGCTGTGGGAGAAAAGTTCTCACTTTTGATAGGGAAAAGTAGAAACTTGTAGGAACATTGTTCTGCAGTACACTGTGTTTTTCTAAAAATTAATTTGGCATGGACAGAGAAAAGTTGGTGCCACTTAACGCGTGGCTCTAATCATGATCATGCCGGAATATATATACACGCGCACACGTGTAAGGCAAATCTTAGGACCCCTTAGCAGCACATCTGTGATCCGTTAAGGAAATGATGCTTCAGCTCCTGCTGTGTATTGCAGCTTCTTGACTAAAATGGTTTTCTCGTTCACACCAGGCTGTGCTTGCTTGATTAATGGCATCAATACCACCTGTTACTGGATCCAGCAAGCAAGCTTGTTGCTGTCTCATGACCTTGCTTCAGTTGGGTTCAGTGCAAAAAATGTTGCTCCTGTAAACATTTTTTTTAGTACAAAGGCAAGAAAGACTGTCATGGACATTCACTATCCTGTTAGCTGGTAAATCTCTGCAGACTAAATATGGCCTTTCTTTCAGCATATGGTGTTTGCTTTTAATATTGGCTTCCACATGAATGACTTCAATAAGGGAACGTGTGACTCAGAGGTTCAATGGATTCCATTCCTTTGCAGGCACTGGTGGATTTTGTTGTGACTGACTTTGGCCTCTCATGCATACTTCACGAACTGCGTTATAAGAAACATCTGTTTTCTTGTTTAGAAAATGCAGACTTTTAGATTGGGTGAATCAATATCCAGTGAAATATATTTTAATACATGCAAATTTGGGATACACAGACACCATTCTATAGGACCAACTTGACCGAAACCTAGTTATCTGCAGCTCATTCTAAATACATAGACAACACAGCAGCCCATGAATGAAAAATGTTCTGTGGTTTGTAATGCACGTCTTTAGATGGGTTTAAGATGATACTTTAATTGCCTTGATCTACCAAGCCTAGCATTACAAGTAAACCTGTTACAGCTTGTCATTTCTAATACTAATATGGCTGTGGCTCAAGTCATGGAGCAAAACACCTTTGCATGCTAAGTTTGGATCTGTTTGTCTAAGGGGCAAGATTGAAGCAAGTGATCATGGAATTGAAGTGGAACAAGGCGGGTATAGAGTAGACTTGCAATACCACCTGATTAAAGTTAGATTAGGGCAACAGTAAATTGACAATAGAGATGTGCATTCGTTTATTACGAATTAGGCAATTTCAATGAAATTGCCTAATTCGTTGTGGTTCGGGGGGACCTGAACCACGAAACGGCTTTTCCCCGAGCTTCGGGGAAAATTCGTTTTTCAGGTTAGTGCAGGGGGAGGGGCACATTTATTTAAAAAAAAACAAAACCCACCCCAACCCTTAAATTTTACTTTCTTACTCCCCCACCACCACCATCCTGATCCCTCCCCAAGACTTACTAAAAGTCCCTGGTAGTCCAGCGGGGACCCACAAGCGATCTCTCCCTCCATGCTGTCGGGCCTGCTGTGACTCAAAATGGCACAGATAGCCTTGCCCTTACAATGTCACAGGGGCTACCAGTGCCATTGGTCATCCCTTGTCACATGGTAGGAGCACAAGATGGCGCTAGCCAACGGCATGGAGGGAGAGATCGCTTGTTGTACCCCGCTGGACCACCAGGGACTTTTAGTAAGTCTTGGGGAGGGATGGGGATGGTGGGGGGGGGGGGTGTAAGAAAGTTAAATTTAAGGGTTGGGGTGGGGGGGTTTTCCCAATTTGTGGGGTTTTTTTTCCCGATTCGTGTTTTGTTTTGTTTTTTTTAATTATTCCGGTTTTGGGTTCGGGTTCCAGTTTCATTTTTGGCAAAAAATGATCCGTGAGGAAGCGCCCGAACAAAACACGACCCGAGCCAGAAAAGCGAAGCTCATCTCTAATTGACAATGATGTGAGAGAGAGAAGTTGGAAGAGATGGCATTATTGTTTGTTTTCCTTCTTTTCTCAGTCTACAATCCTCTTCTCTCTCATGTGGGCATGAGAAACTCTTGTGAGAGAAGAACTTCTGTGTAGTAAAGAGCTGAAGCTGTGGTTGGCAGAGCCTAGACTCCTGGATTCTGGAGGTAGCAGGTGCTATAAGCACAACTGGTAGAGCCATGGCTAAGCGTACCATACAAGCAGTAGAGGTAACTGTTCCAAGAAGTATATTGGGCCAGAAAAAAATGCTCATAGCTCTGTGGTGTGTGAGGTATCTGAGTTTGGATTGCCTATCCATTGGGGCCTGCCAGGTTTGGACACACTGTGGCGGTGATCACTCAAGTGTGAGAAGGGAAGACTGCTGGTGCTACTGTGTTGTCTCCTTTTGGACAACATGCAACACTAAGGATGGGTCTCAGAAGAGACACCCCTTGACAATCGAGGATGATCTGAACCAAACAGGCAAGCTGTCTGGGGAGGGACATAGATTAAGGCTAAAGGGAAAGATGAAAAAAAAAATGTTCACTGCTTAGTAGTGCATATATTTCCACTTCTTCTTGGCAATGGAATTGTGGAAAGAAAGGAATCTGCTTACTCTGGCACACTTTCCCATGTTATAACGTCTTCCTGCCTTCAAAGAGACCAAGAACATGAAAGTATTAAAACCTAGAGAAGGGAAATAGAACTTCCATTCCATCAGAGTGATCTGCAACCTTTAGGATACAAAAAATAATTGGATAAAGATTTAAACAAAGATATTCATAGGACTGTAATGAAGGGGAAGATCCTGCTAGATATCTGCCAGCTACAGCTAGAATCAGGAATACCCTGGACTCTCTTCAAACTCATACATGAGGGAATAGTATTGGACCTGTTACTTACAAGTGGATACATTTTTTTTTAAATGGAATAATATGAAAACAGAGGCTAAGAGAGGTCACAAAAATATGAGTGTCCTAGACCTGAAGACTGCCAACTTTGGGGGAGTACGTTAGAGAGACACCTCCAGGGTGGGAATATCAAGATGGCATAGAGAGTGCGGGCAAAATTTTAACAACCTCATTATAAGGGCAACAAGCCTTTTTTGTGGGGAAGTAAATTACAAAAGAGAAAAGACCACATATTTATCAAAAGTATGGTTGAAAAGATAAGGGCAAAATTCAGAAGGTATAAGGTAAGGTACTACAGAGGGAAGAAACAAGGAAAATATCTGTTGAGGGAAGCTGGGAAAGAAGAAAAGACAGTATAGGCACAAAAAAAAGGGAAAATAGCTAACGTTGTAAAGTAAGATAATTCTCTCTCTCGGCTTTAAATAAAATAAAAATATGTGGGTATCTAAAATGGTATATCCATCAGAACCCTAAAATAGGGTAAGTAATACCACAAATATTTTAAATGATTTGAAAGATGCTTAATGTTGCAAGCTTTATTATACAATGGCAAAGAATATCAAACTATTCAAAAAATAATTCAAAAAATAAAATTGGCACAATAACACACACATATATTTATCAATTTCCCTAGTCACTCATTCCTCATTCACACCAATTCTAAACTCTCTGTAGTGTTATGCATTTATAACATGTATAGATATCGAATATAAAACATTGTCAAAATATATAATTTAGTTATATATTTTATATATAATTTAGTTATTTATTTTATATTTATATTTTATATTTATATAAAATATTATATATATAAATATATATATATAACAAACAGCTATATATATAATATATATAAGCTATATATATATATATATAAGCTATATATAAATATATATATAGCAAACAGAATTTTTTATATATATATATATAAATATTTTATAAAATAAAAATAATTTAGTTATTTATTTTATAAAATAAGTTACTTATTTTATCCCCTTACAGTTTTTACTCCTCCCCATTCATCTTTTCTTCCTCTCCCAGTTTTTATAACCCTGTTTTTTGTAACTGCTCCCCCCATGCACCAGTTTTGTTCTACTGTTCGATGCACCCCTTGTTTCTATGTAAACCAGCATGATGTGACCTGGTCATGAATGCCGGTATATAAAAAACCTAAATAAATAAATATACAAAGTGCTTGTAATGAAACAGACAACTTGCAATAGAGCTGGCCTTCAGGAAAGATACTTTCTGAATTGCAAATGAATCACATGGAAGGTACCTTCATTAAAAAGGGGATACAGATCAGATGGGGGGGGGGTATCATGTGACATGGTGGAGGAGTAGGACGTGTTTCTATGGAACTCCGTGTTTCCTCCCTCCAAAACACCTCGATTTTTTGTGTTTTACACTTTTTTGGCTCGCTGATCAGGACGGAGATAGGCTCCTTCTCAGTGCTGCCCATTATCTTTGGTTTTATAAACCAGAGCAGCAGACATAAATGGCAGCAAAATTGCCATGGCATGACCTGGAGAAATTTCGGCACACAGACCACAAAATGGCAGCGAGTGTCAGCGCTCCTCCATCCCTGGAATCTCGGGAGGAGAAGGTAATTGAGTTGGTCGAAGAGGTGGTAACAGCGCTTGATGTTAAATTCAACAAGTTATATCAAAAGTTTGATGAAATGAGTCAGATGTTAACTGACTCCACAACACACTTGCATGAAGCAGAAACATGTATAACCACTGTCGAGGACCGCGTGGCTATGCTGGAGTAGCAATTAACTGATTTAAAATCTGAAATGGAGAGACAAGGGAAAAAACTCAATGACTTGGAAAACAGGTCATGCAAGGGGAACCTGTGATTTATTGGATTCCCAGAAGATATCCGTGAGGTAGACCTCACCGAACTTTTAGAATCTTGGTTACCACATACCCTGGATCTCCCCGCTAAGCATGGAGAGTTACGGGTGGAGCGCACCCATCATCTTGGTCAAAAGCAGCCAGGCAGGAGTAAGCCATGTCCAGTCATTGAGAAATTCCTTAATTCAGTTCATAAAATGGACATTTTACTTGCATATATAAAGAAGCGCACTCTGGAATATGAAGGTACCCCGATACTGGTATTCCAGGACTACTCGGCCCTAGTCACGGCACAACAGAAGGCTTTTACTCTGATTTGTGTGAAATTGATTCAGCACAAAATAGCCTTCACGCTGCGATTTCCAACGCAGCTTCAAGTCACCGGGCAAAATGAAACCCATGTATATGACTCAGTGGAAGCAGCACAACTCATGAGTACCCTGGAAGGGCAGTCGGGAAAATAACTATGATTGAAATCACAGCACTTCTTTTTTGCTTTCCCGAGCGTTGAACTCTTATATAGGAATAACTGCGGAGAGCAATGAGGATTTCTCATAATTTGATGCATCATTAGAGACCAGTAGGCCTGACTTCAGTGCCGGGAAAAATAATGGAAACTATTCTCAAGATCAAAATCGTAGAGCATATAGAAAGATATGGTTTAATGGAACCCAGTCGACATGAATTTATCCAAGGGAAGTCTTGCCTAACAAATCTGTGGATAAATGTAAACCGGTAGATGTAGTGTATTTGGATTCTCATGAGGGTTTTGACAAAGACCCTCATGAGAGGCTTCTAAGAAAACTAAAAAGTCATGGGTTAGGAAGCGATGTCCTTTCGTGGATTACAAACTGGTTAAAAGACAGGAAACAGAGAGTAGGATTAAATGGTCAATTTTCTCAGTGGAAAAGGATAAAAAGTGGAGTGCTTCCAGGGATCTGTACTTGGACCGGTGCTTTTCAATATATATATAAATGATCTGGAAAGGAATACGACGAGTGAGGTTATCAAATTTGCGGATGATACAAAATTATTCAGAGTAGTTAAATCACAAATTAAATCACAAGCGGATTGTGATACATTACAGGAGGACCTTGCAAGACTGGAAGATTGGGCATCCAAATGGCAGATGAAATTTAATGTGGATAAGTGCAAGGTGATACATATAGGGAAAAATAACCCATGCTACAACCCAAGAAAGAGATCTAGGCGTTGTAACACATTAAAATCGTCAGTTCAGTGTGCTGCGGCAGTCAAAAAAGCAAACAGAATGTTGGGAATTATTAGAAAGGGAATGGTGAATAAAACGGAAAATGTCATAATGCCTCTGTATCGCTCCATGGTGAGACGTACCTTGAATACTGTGTACAATTCTGGTCGCCGAATCTCAAAAAAGATATAATTGTGATGGAGAAGGTACAGAGAAGGGCTACCAAAATGATAAGGGGAATGGAACAGCTCCCCTATGAGGAAAGACTAAAGAGGTTAAGACTTTTCAGCTTGGAGAAGAGACGGCTGAGGGGGAGATATGATAGAGATGTTTAAAATCATGAGGTCTAGAATGGGTACATGTGAATCGGTTATTTACTCTTTCGGCTAGTAGAAAGACAAGGGGGTACTCCATGAAGTTAGCATGGGGCACATTTAAAACTCAGAGAAAGTTCTTTTTTACTCAATGCACAATTAAACTCTGGAATTTGTTGCCAGAGGATGTGGTTAGTGCAGTTAGTATAGCTATGTTTAAAAAAGGATTGGATAAGTTCTTGGAGGAGAAGTCCATTACCTGCTATTAAGTTCACATAGGGGTAGATTTTAAAAGAAGCGCGATCAGCCTACTTTTGCTTGCGCATCAGACTCAAGCAAAAGTACGCTGGATTTTAGTAGATACGCGCGGAGCCGCGCGTATCCACTAAAATCCTGGATCGGCGCGCGCAAGGCTATCGATTTTGTATAGCCTGCGCGCGCCGAGCCGCGCTGCCTCCCCCCGTTCCCTCCAAGGCCGCTCCGAAATCGGAGCGGCCTCGGAGGGAACTTTCCTTTGCCCTCCCCTCACCTTACCCTCCCTTCCCCTACCTAACCCACCCACCCGGCCCTGTCTACACCCCCCCCTTACCTTTGTCGGGGGATTTACGCCTCCCGGAGGGAGACGTAAATCCCCGCGCGCCAGCGGGCCTGCTGCGCGCCGGGCCGCGACCTGGGGGCGGGTACGGAGGGCGCGGCCACACCCCCGGGCCGTAGCCACGCCCCCGTACCCGCCCCCAAAACGCTGCCGACACGCCCCCGGAACGCCGCGACGACCGGGCCCGCCCCCCGACACGCCCCCCTCCGAGAACCCCGGGACTTACGCGAGTCCCGGGGCTCTGCGCGCGCCGGGAGGCCTATGTAAAATAGGCTTCCCGGCGCGCAGGGCCCTGCTCGCGTAAATCCGCCCGGTTTTGGGCGGATTTACGCGAGCAGGGCTCTGAAAATCCGCCCCATAGAGAATAGCCACTGCCATTAGCAATGGTAACATGGAATACACTTAGTTTTTGGGTACTTGCCAGGTTCTTATGGCCTGGATTGGCCACTGTTGGAAACAGGATGCTGGGCTTGATGGACTCTTGGTCTGACCCAGTATGGCATTTTCTTATGTTCTTATATTAGGAGCTGCCACCCAGGAAAAAGATCTAGGCATCATAGCGGATAAAATTGTCGGCTCAGTGTGCTGCAGCAGTCAAAAAAGCAAACAGAATGTTAGGAATTATTAGGAAGGGAATGGTGAATAAAACGGAAAATGTCATAATGCCTCTGTATCGCTCCATGGTGAGACGTACCTTGAATACTGTGTACAATTCTGGTTGCCGCATCTCAAAAAAGATATAGTTGCAATGGAGAAGGTACAGAGAAAGGCAACCAAAATGATAAAGGGGATGGAACAGCTCCCCTATGAGGAAAGGCTGAAGAGGTTAGGGCTGTTCAGCTTGGAGAAGAGACGGCTGAGGGGGGATATGATAGAGGTCTTTAAGATCATGAGAAGTCTTGAACGAGTAGATGTGAATCGGTTATTTACACTTTTGAGTAATAGGACTAGGGGGCATTTAATGAAGTTAGCAAGTAGCACATTTAAGACTAATTGGAGAAAATTCTTTTTCACTCAACGCACAGTAAAGCTCTGGAATTTGTTGCCAGAGGATGTGGTTAGTGCAGTTAGTGTAGCTGCGTTCAAAAAAGGTTTGGATAAGTTCTTGGAGGAGAAGTCCATCAACGGCTATTAATCAAGTTTACTTAGGGAATAGCCACTGCTATTAATTGCATCAGTAGCATGGGATCTTTTTAGTGTTTGGGTAATTGCGAGATTCTTGTGGCCTGGTTTCGCCTCTGTTGGAAACAGGATGCTGGGCTTGATGGACCCTTGGTCTAACCCAGCTTGGCAAATTCTTATGTTCTTAGAGATGTTTCCTTGGAACCAGGTACCCTGCAGGATCCAAACTCCTTTGCCAAAATTCACTCTTGATATATTTGGTGAGCTATTCCTCAGCTGAGCTCCTACACGATAAGTGTGATCCAGCTATACCAGTGACATTGGTTTTAGGGAATGGAGCGCAGGATTGTTGGTATCATTACTTATTCATTAGTTCTGTGGCCCAAGACCCTTTTTTACGTCCTTGCCTGTGAAACAGAAGTTTTATGACAGGAGGGCCTAACAGTGACGCAGCTTCCTCCAGGCACCAGACCGTTCATCGACTTGTACGTTTCATCTGCGCAATGACATTCCTTTTGCAGAGCCTTAAAAACATTTGGACAAGGTTGATCCTGGGACTTTGACTTGTTCTCTTCAACCAGTGTTGGGGCCTTCATCTCCTGGCTCAAGTTGAAGTTCCCTTTTTTTTTCTCTCTCTCTTCTTTTCTTCTTCGTTTTTCTTTTTCCTTAATTACTAGAGGGAGGGAACACCCCATGCAGGAGAAAGGTGATGATCTCTATTTAGAGGCAAAAGGGGCAGGGAAAACAGAGTGCAGTGAGAGGGGAGGGTAATGGGTCTAAAGGAATTGAGGAGTAAGACTGGTAGATTACTTTTTTGTGATCCCAAACTTGGGACAAAGCCGCACATATGTTATCAAATTAGAAAATGTTTTGAGCCTAGGCTTGGGGGGATCCCAACAATACTATCTGGTTTGAATTTTTTATTTATTTTCTATTTAGATCGCAACAATAGTATGTCATGGACCTCCTGGCGATTGTGGTCCTGGAATGTCTCTGGTATAGGATCGGTGTTTAAGCGTTATAAGTTGTTGCAATCCCTGCAGAGACGACAAGTTAAACATCAGAAACTTTGCGTATGTGGGTGGGCCAAGTATATTCAGCACAGTCACTGACAAGGACTGCGGGTGTGGCAATTTTGATAGGCAAGCAAGTTCCTTTCCAATTAGAAAAAGAAATTGTGGATGAGGATGGTAGATATCGGTCAACTTCATGGGCATCCCATTACAATCTGTAATGTTTGCATGCCAAATGCTTACAAGCATGCTTTTTTAACTCTGCTGCTGACACTTATAGCAGCTCATGCCACAGGGCATCTTTTGGTAGGGGGAGATTTCAACTGCGTGCTTGATCCCACACAGTATTAGACGGCCAAGCATGCGGGACTGGGTGACTCTGTAACTAAGGGGGTGTCGCTGGTCTGTCGCACTCTGGGGGGCGCTAGATGTGTGGAGAACACTTCACCCAATGGAAGTTGAATATACACACATCTCCCGTGCACATGGCACGGGCTCCCACATAGATTACATTTTGGTTCACGAGACTGATTTTGCATGGATGGTCCGGGCTCAGCTGGGACCTTTAGAGATTACTGATCATGCTCCAGTCGTTGTTGACCTTCTTGCAGATAGACCTTCAACTGACACGTATTTGGCGCTTCCCCAGCTACCTATATGATGATGCGGGCTTTCATGCCTATTTAGCTCAGAAGTGGGAAGCTCATCTGGCCACTAATGAGCAGCATAAGTTCCAGCCTCTTCTCTTTTGGAAACGGCTGTATTATGTGGGGAAGTCATAGCTTATATAGCACTCCGAAATAAACTTTTATTGCGCAAAATTTGTTATTTGAAACTCGTCCTCAACCCTTTCCGGTCCACCCCAAATATATTCGCCAGTAGGAATGTGAATCGTTTTTCTGACGATTGAAAATATCGGACGATGTTTTCAAACTCGTCAAATATCGGGGGGTCCCCGAAAGCAATAGGAGAACCCCACAAAAGTTTTGTGGGGTTCTCTTATCGTTTTGGGGGGCAGGAAGAAAGGGCACACAAAAACAAGTTGTTGCTTTACACTGCTTTACGCGCCTTGCTTCGGGAGGAGGGGAGAGGACTGGCAATCCCGAGCGTAGGAGAACCGTCCACTTCGTTGTAACTTTTTTTTTTTTTTTGGCTTTTTCGATTTTTTTGATTTTTTCCGCTTTCGTTGCTTCGGGAGGAGGGGGGAGAGGACTGGGGTTGCCCCGGAGACAAGCACCCATTGACGCGGCCAGGGCAGGTGAGCGGGGGCTGGGGGTAAGTTTGCCACCTCCCCTGTAGGTTGACCTTTGGGTTCTAGTGGCCAGTAGGACTTAGCTGGAATAGTGTTTGGACTGGGCAAAGCTGAGAGGTAAGGTGAAGACTGATGACACAGCTGGCTTGGACTGAAGACATGCTTGGGGTTGATGGTAATAGCTGGAGACAGAATTGGAGGCAAGGTAATGGTGAGAGACAAGGGCTAAGCAAAGACTGGACTGGATAGGACAAGGACTAGACCAGACGAGGATAACACAGAAAACAGAAGGCCCAAAGGCCACAAGGAAGACACAGAAAATAGACAGAAGGCCAGGAGGGCCAAGCAGGGTGCCAAAAAGACTCTGACAAGGCAAGGCACTAGGTTGTGAGAGAGGCAGGGCTAAATAGGGCTGGCCCTGCTGAGTCATGGGCCCATGGAGGAAGGGGCTAGAGTGAGAGCAATGGTAGCTCCATGAGGACCTCTTCTGGTGAGGAGGCTGCATAGCAGGCTGAATGGCTATAATATAGAAGGGCTGTTGACGTATGATTACAACTAAGACATGCTTTAAGACACACGACACAAAAAACTCTTTGTACGGTGAGTGTCTCTTTTTTGATGGTCACCAAAATCGATATTATATTATGATTTTTGGAGTGGGATTTTTTTAATTGATTTTTGAATAATGTCCATGCCACATGCAAACTTTTAACCCTTGCAACTGCTCTTTTTAGTTTTTTTCTAACTAATTTCATTCTATCAGTCTCCCTTTTTAAAGTTATAATCTACTATATTAATTTTACTTAATGTCCTCCTTCCAGTGATTATATAAAATTTGATTATATTATGATCACTATTGCTTAACAAGCCCATCACAGTAAACCCTCACATCAGGTCATGCATTCCACAAGGACTAGATGTAAAGTATCTGCCCTCTCATCAGTTCTAGGACCAGCTGGTCCATGAAGTCATTTATGGTCTCTGGAAACTTAATCTCTCTAGCATGTCTAGCATGGATGAGACTTTGATCCAATCAGTACTGGAGTAATTGAAATTTCCCATTATTATATTGCCATATTTATTTGATTTTTTAACTTTAGCTTACATTTCACAGTCTGTTTCATCATTTTGACCATGTGGCCAGTAATATACACCCATTGCTATACTCTTACTTGTCACACATGGAATTTCTATCCATAAGAATTTCGTAGTGCATTTTGTTTCCTGCAGGATTTTTATTATACAGTGCCACCCCCTCCATCAACTTTATTTGCCTTATCACATTGATATAATTTATCAGTGTCCCATTGCCTCCTTTCACCTTGTTTCTGAAATGCCCATACTATCTATCCTCATGTAATGCCATTCTTTCTAACTTAGCAATTTTATTGTTCTAACTTCATCTTCGCATACAGACATTTTAAATTATTTTTTTAAATTTATACATTTTTATTCCTCTTTGTATTCACAATCTGCTTATCAGCAAATGATGCAGGCAGTTTAGTCATTCACATCTGGGGGCTCTTTGTGTATGTCTGTCTGGGCTACTTCAGCCTGGGATATTCTAACTTCCCTGTTTTGCAGTTATCTTCGGAAGATACCTCCATCCAAACCATATATTTCTGAGCCACTGTCAGTTTCACCTATGGTCTAGTTTAAAAGCTGCTCTACCTCCTTTTAAATGTTAGTGCCAGCAGCCTAGTTCCACTCTGGTTAAGATGGCGTCCATCCCATCAGAATAGGCTCCCCCTTCCACAGAATGTTCCCCAGTTCCTAACAAATGTAAAACCTTTTTTCCTGTATCATCCACACATTGAGACTTTGGAGCTCAACCTGCCTCTGGAGTCCTGCACATGGAGTAGGAAGCATTTCTGAGAGTGAGCAACAAGAAATTGAATCTACTTTTATGCCTTGGCCACTGTTGGAGGTAGGATGCTGGGCTCGATGGAGCATTGGTCTCATCCAGCATGGCACTTATGTTCTTAAGGCACTGAGGCCAGAAGAAATACATCTTTGGATCTGAAAGGAGCAGGGAAGGGCCATTTTCCTTTTTTTTTTTTTAATTTTCTTTTTTCAAGCGTTTTACATACATTCAAGAATAATCTTGTACAGTGAAAGAGGTAACACAAAGCAACTAAAATTTAAGCAACATTTCTTTCACAATTTTATTATATAGTATACCTCTTAGTCTTAAGAAAATAGGGGAAGGAACAAGAGAAAATAAAGCAAAAATACCTAGGCAAATTATAAAAGGAACAGCTGAGAGAAATAGCTAAATTTTCTATTCACACCGAATACCTTAACTCTGATTAAGTGTGAGAGTCTAGAAAAGTACAAAACTGAGATGGTTCGAAAAATATAAGACTAGCATTTTGAAATTTCAAGAAACATTTACAGGGGTAACATAACAAGAAATGCCTCCCCCCCTTAATAACCCCCTCAGTACACATAGCTAAAGATTTCTTACGGCGTAATTGAGTATTTCTAATGAGATCTGGATATATCCATATCTTTTGACCGTAAAACAACTCTTCAATCCATTATTTCTATCAGATTGAAAAGGAAAATTCACTAAAAGGTAACCTCCTTTTTTTTTTACTTCAAAAGATTGAGATAATTCCAAAATTGTTGAACTATCCAATGATTGATCTTGAATTTGAACATCATCTTCTCTGTCTTCAACAGCAGATGGCAAATAGTAAGCCTTTAGGAATCTTCAGTATTTGAATGATGTAATTTTTAAAGAGTTCAATAGGTGAAATCATCTATATAATTGGAAAGTTTAGAACTCTTAAGTTCAGGCTTCTAGACAAATTTTCCAAGTTCTCCAACTTTTTTTCATGAACTTGTTCTGATTGAAGGAGAGTATGTTGAACTTTTTCTACCACTGAAACCCGGGATTCAAAAGATTCCAAATCAGACGAGATTTTAGTTATAGAAGCTGCATTTACTTGCGTTTGATTATTTGTATCCAAAAAGGCTTTAGTTAGAGAAGTTATAGAGGCCTCTAAAATAACCAGGGCATCCCAAACCAACTCCAAGGTGATATCTGCTGTTTTTTTTAAGGGGAGGTTTAATCGACGGAGAGAGAACTTCCACCAACTTGCTCATACCCCTTAAATATTCTCCACTTTCAACCTCTGAGGGCTTACGGTTAAATAAATAGGACCAGATCCCACATGTCCATTTAGGAAAGTTGCTGCATAGGCAGCCCTAATCCGCACCCCTTCAGTAGTTCCAGTTAAAGTTTCTCTCCCTTCTCGTACATCCTGCTTTAAATTCACTCCCCCCCCCCCCCGAATTACCTCATGGGGGGTTGAAGAGCCTTCAGGTGTCATCAGGAGAATTTGAGGAGGCGGCATTGGTGTGCTCGGTGCTCCAAAGGTTAATGAGATGGCCTCTGCCAGCGGAGACTGCATTTGCTCCTTGCCTTTCTCCGCAGCAGCTTGTGCTCCCGTCACTTCGTTTGGTGTTCCTACAAAGAAGGTGTCGATCCGTGGTTGGTTACTATCCAGCGAGGGAGAGTTAGCTATACTCTCCCTCAGCTTTGCCATTCACTTTGTATGAGACATGAAGAAACACCAGGAAAATCAGCAGTAAGGAAAATAAAGAGAGAGACGTCTTGCAGGAGCTCTCAGAGGGCGGCCATTTTCTTGCAGCTGTACAAGTAATTTTATTCAGTCATCCTTTAGAAACAGGAGTGGTTCAAAAGGACTGGAGATAAGCAGATATTATCCCTCCTCACAAGGGTGAGGGTAGAGAGGAGGCTGGTAATTAAAGGCTGGTTAGCTATATTTTATTGGTGGGAAAATTAATGTAATCACTACTAAAGGAAACAGTGAAGTGTAGCATATTTGTCTTTAGCCTTAGGATTTAGTTTACTGTCAGAGCATGACTCCTTTAAAAATGCACACTTTACATTCATATGAGGTTTCAGCAGCATGTAAGACTTCATTGCATTTGGAAATTCACATATAAAAGGCAAAATAAAGAAAAACCTAGCTGTCTTTGAGTTCTGTGTAAACATGTGGAAATTGTCCCTGTGACTACCTGGATCAAGCTAAGCACAATTTTGCACACAATTCACAGGCTAAACACATTTCCTCCTTTACATAATTGTCTGTTTCAGCATCTGCTTTCACTCCTTCAGTTCAGAGGCTTTTGTCCAATTGGATTCTCATTTTAAATAATTCCACTTATTCTCAGGCTTTCAACAATTAGTTCCAATAGCAGAAATGTTACTTGGTTCAGAGGCTTCTTACTATTTGGCTTGTGCTTGCAGCGTGTCAACTTCTGCAGGGTGCCAACTTAGCCAAGCATACTTCAACCTCAGCATTCAGGAATACTTCCTATGTTCAGAACTTCACCGTTCAGTTTCTTCTCTACTACATCAAAGCACAGCCATTTTCATCCCTGCCTTCCCAGGGTTTGAAACTTAGAACACAACAGCATTTAAATACCCATCCAGTTTGCTCTATTCAGCTGAAAAGCCCTCAGAGATCCCCTTTATTTGTACTATGGTCTCTTGAATTCCAGTATTGTCCTTGTCTCCACCACCTAAATTGAAAACCTGTTTTATGCATCCACCACCCTTTCCATAAAAAAAAAAATATTTCCTTAGGTTACTTCTGAGTCTGCCTCATTTTCACCCTCATCCCATAAACCCTCATTCCAGAGTTGCTTTTCCATTGAATGTGGTCCGCCTCCTGTGCATTTATTCCTTGGAGGTATTTAAATGTTTTTATCATATCTCCCCTTTCCTCCAGGGTATACATGTTTACATCTTTAAGTCTGTCCCTATAAGCTTTATGATACAGTTGACCATTTTAGTAGCTGCCCCCTGGACCAATTAATTGCTTTTCAAGATGCAGTCTCCAGGACTGTACACAGTAGTCCAAATAAGGTCTCATCAAAGACACATACAGAGGCAATATTGTCTCCCCTTTCCAGCTGGCTATTCCTCTCCCTATGCACCCAAGTATTCAGATTTTTGCAGTCAGCCAAGTCTTCTTTCTCTCGTTCCCTGTATTCAAGCTGGTTTTCAATTCATGTGAAGGAAAAAAGCTTCCCAACCTGTTTGTGAATCCTGCTTTTCCAGCCTAAAATGAATTCCCTGACTCCTGATGGTAGGCTTTCCTGTTTTTCAATGTAAGTGTCTTTACATGGAGTATCTTGTGATCAGGCAGCATGATTTCACCTGAGGGAGATTGTCAAATGTAATTCAGCAATTACTTTGATTGGATGACCAGAGGATTAGATTGACTGGCTAACAGCACACTTATACTGGGTTCTGAACGGAACTGCAGTTTGTGTCACTCAGTCAGAGCAGTGGTTCTCAGTCATTGGGAATCACGCAGCCAGTTGGGATTTCAGGATATCCACAATGAATATGCATTAGATACATTTGTACACAATGAAGGCAGTTCATGCAAATATGCATGCATATTCATAATGAAAATCAGACTGGCCGGATCATCCCCAAGGCCGGATCATCCCCAAGGCTAACAGCCACTGAATCAGAGGACTGAGCTACATGGGAAGAAAGCACCTGAAGGTTCTTGGTGTCATAGCCCCAGCAGGATCTGGTTCAAGTTGAAATTGAAACCCAAAAGTAACAAGAAAAATCTCATAGGTCCAAAGAGAGAGAGAACAGATCATATGGGTCAAGTACTTAACTATTTTGGGACTTTCACCCATAAGTCTCTTTTACAGGGTGCATGAAAATACATATTACATAATAACAGTAGATAATGGCAGAAAAATATCAACTGGTCCATCCAGTCTACAAAGAATATTCCCAGTGTTGCTCCCTGTAGGATATTGCCCTTTAATATCCAAGACAGTTTTGTCATCTCCTTCTGTTCATCCCTCTCCTGGGTAGATGAGCGTACAAGGTCCCTTCTTTATTTCACACATAGGGCCCCTGCCCTCCTATGTCTAACCACAATGCCTCGCTATAATCCTAACAGCCACCAACAGTAGCATAGTCCTTGCCTGCAGATTTGGCCATTCTAGGGCCCCATACTCTTTCCAGATAGTACGCCACCATCAATAACTTACCCGCTCGACATGAGTGTGTAGCCTGCCCAACAGATCTGGTTATAGGTGTGCCTTTATTTCCAGTTATTATTAGGCTTGCAACCTGCCAGACAGACCCAGCTGCTAGTGCTAGTTAGTTCTGTCATTGCTACAGCAGAACGGGTAGGTGTGTATTATGGATCTTGTATTTATTATTACATGTTATATTATATTGTATTTCTGTATTTTTGTTCTTGGATGTAAACTACCTTGATTCCTTTGTACAGGGAAAAAGGCAGTATATAAGAATGAAATAGAAATAAGCTTAATTTTATACAAATTAAAAATGTCCACCTATTTTATGTCACTTGTTATGCTTATTTTGTGTATTTAATATTGTTTGAACCTCATTTAGAGTTTTCAAATGTGTGTAATACATATTTTAAATAAATACATTTCTATGTGTGTGTAGACTTCCCCAACAAAACAATGCATCTGTCAACTAGGCATTTCACTTTCATAAAAACTGTTAAAGGTTGAGAGGTTTATCAAAGCGTCTAATCTCCTGAAACATTTGAGAAGCCTTAAGATGAATAAATCAGGAAGAAAAGGACCTTTCTTATTATGCAGTGATCTTGGAAGGGGCAAAAGATTAAAAATGGTACACATGTAAGTTTGCCTAAGGCAGCAAAAAACTCAGAGTCTTGCTTGACGCCCATCTCAATGATCACATCAAAAGAGTGACAGGCAATGCAAGTTATGGGGGAGGAGAGAATGTATTTACTCCAATATTTTACCCATCCCATTGAGACTGGAGAGCGTGGTGCAGCAAGGGGATGGGAGGAAATGCATGGAGTGGAGGGGAAAACTTGATAGGTGAGAGATGAAGATAAAGAAGTGGAGGAAACAGAAAAAAAGGCATGCATCACTTTTTTCCCTTTTCCTCCTGCTCCTTTTATACACTTCTTCAGTTCAAATCCCTGTTTTACCCTGATCCCAATATAAAAAAAGAAAAATCTCTGGCATATTGAATTTTCAGCCTTGGCTTCTCTGGTGGTGGATATAAAAGGATTTGGTCTGTCCTTGGCTTAAGCCCTGTTAAAATTGATTGGAAAGTAGATAGCCATGTCTTAACATGGCCAAGTCCAGAGGTGATGGTGTCTTTAACCCACAGCAGGAGGAGCCACAAAAGCTAGTGGGATCTTCTCCTCAAATGTAGTTAACTATAGTTATGTCACTAGCTCTAAAGGCCAGATGTATGGTACTAAGTGGAAAGAGTTTAATAAAATAGAAAAAAATGGTCTTACCTGACTTTGTGCCTTATTTTCCAAGTGGCTCACGGCAGTGCGATTGCTGCCGGCTAGCGCAGGACTGCCCCCCCCCCCCCCCCCCCGCCCCTCATTACCTAAAGTATCGCAGGCCTGCGATACTTTAGAAAATGAGGCCCTTTGCCCTTTAAAGTCCTGATACTGGTGTTGATGCCCAGATGCTCCTGCTAATGGATGCTGATGTCTGGCATTTAACAAGAGTGAACGGCTGTAATAGCCTTCACAAGTGGTGGGACCGGTGGCCAGAGGCCATGGGAAAGCCTTGCTGTGCTTTTAATTACCCTGGGAGGACCTGGAAGTGAACCACAGTGTCAGTGACACTGTGGCATAGAAAAAAGTCAAATGAATGAATAAATAAATGAGGGGAAAAATAAGTGTTGAGGTGCTCTGGGCAGACACCATCATTCCTTTAAAAAAAAAAAAATTTGCTGGGGCCAGGAAAAGAACACAGTTAACACAGATAAAAGGCTTGAGTGGAATGCAAGGATTCCATCCTAGGTTCCACGTCCAGCAGCTGCATGATGGGAAGGTTGCCATGGTTTCATGCTGGGTGCAAGGTTGGTTGCATGGCACGGTCACAGTGGCGGAGGGGCTTGGGGGCAGTGATGTCGTCATGGGTTGCAGTTTATTATGAGAATGAAGAAAGGTGCAATGGAATGTCTGTTACTGAGAGAGTGAGAAGCAGATTGAGAGCTATTGTTGCTCTGAGGGTTTTTATTGTTATCCTGATTCTAATTAGCACAACCAAGAATTAAACATTGCTTATTAACAGAGGTTGTCCAGGTTTTAAAGTTCAGGCCAGTGAAAACAGATGTGTGAGGGTGGGGAAATTTTTTAGTGAAAGACACATGACTTTCTGATTATATAGTACTATCAACCAAGGTGAGAGAAACACTTTTAAGTGTGAGGGGGAGGTGAGGTTAAATTAATACTGATTGAGCAGCATCACGGACAAAGTAACATGGAAGCTGCTCTGGTTAGCAACAGTGGGAGAGTGAATGAATAAGAAGTGGTATAAACTGAAGCCTCATGTAATTCCTGAATTGTAATAAGAGAAACAAATTTCCATTAGTGGATTAAAGAAAAAAAAATACCACCCAGCTAACAGATGAAATACTGAGAGGCATCTGCCTGATCTTGAATAGAGAAATAGTTTATCTCATGAGGCAATTAAAGCCTCTGACGGAGTCTGGAAATCAAAAACATAGAAAAACTGATTAAATAATTTTTTCCAAAGAAAAGTTCCAGTGAACTTTGCCAGCAATTTATTTGGAGTACATGAGGTACTCAACATATATCCCATTGGCAAACTGCTAGTTCAGCTTAGCCACTCTGTATCAAGCTGATGGTCCTGTCCCACAATCCACTGCCAAACTGTCAGACAGTGTCAAAACTGGTGAAAATTAGAATTCCTATAACAGAACAAATCATCAGACTGAGGACTTAACTGGAAAGAAACTGTAATATCAATAAAGAAGAGTGGATATGAGGTATATAGAAACATAGAAATGATGTCAGAAGAAGACCAAACGGCCCATCCAGACTGCCCAGCAAGCTTTTGCACTTTTTTTTTCTCTCACATACTTATCTGTTACGCTTGGCGCTTAGTAACCTTTTTTATTCTATTTCCTTTCCACCCCCGCCATTAATGTAGAGAGCAGTGTAGGAACTGCATCTAAGTGATATAGCTTAATTAGTTAGAGGTATTAACCACCGCAGTAAGCAAGCTACACCCATGCTTATCTGTTTATCCAGACTATGTAATTCAGTCCTTGTTGGTTGTTGCCTGAATATAGATCCACCTTTCTTAATTCCCCCCTGCCATTGAAGCAGAGAGCCATGTTGGCTATGCATTGAGAGTGAAGTATCAGTCTTGCTCCCCTGCCGTTGAAGCAGAAAGTGAAGTATCAGGCTTATTTGGCTTGGGGTAGTAACCGCCGTAACAAGCAAGCTACTCTCTGCTTTTTTATGAATGCAAATCCTTTTTTCCACATTTCCTCATTGCTGCTGAAGCTTAGAGCAATGTTGGAGTCGCATTAACCGTGTGTATGTTTATTGAATAAGGGTATTATCTCCAGGAAGTAGCCGTCGTTCCCGTGAGCCACCCACTCTTCATTCACATCCTCTAGACCAGAGCTTTCCAAAGTGTGTGTCGCGACACTTTACTGTGTCGCCTGAGGTGTGCCGGTGTGTCGCGCAAGCCCGGTGCACGTGACACACTGGCAAGTGGGAACCAATGCAGCCGCCGGTGGACCTCATCCCACTGGCGGCTGAGCAGTGAAGTTTCGCTGGGCTGTGTGCCGGAGACACACAGCATGAAGATCGGTGAGCCGTGGTGGAACTTACCGTATTTTTCGCTCCATAAGACGCACTTTTTTCCCCCAAAAGTGGGGGGAAAATGTATGTGCGTCTTATGGAGCGAATATAAAAAAAAAAACAAAAAAAATCTAACAAACCCCCCACCCTGCTGACTCCCCCAAGACCTGCCGACTTAATTTACTGCAACCCCCCCTCCTGACCCCCCCCCAAGACCTGCCGACAATTTACTGCAACCCCCACCCTCCTGACCCCCCAAGACCTGCCAAACGTCCCTGGTGGTCCAGCGGGGGTCCGGGAACGATCTCCTGGGCTTCGGCCATCGGCTGCCAGTAAACAAAATGGCGCCGACGGCCCTTTGCCCTCACTATGTCACTGAGACCGACCAATAGCAGCGGTCGGTCCCAGTGACATAGTGAGGGCAAAGGGCCGTCGGCGCCATTTTGATTACTGGCAGCCGACGGCCCACGCCCAGGAGATCGTTCCCGGACCGCTCCTGGACCCCCGCTGGACCACCAGGGACGTTTGGCAGGTCTTGGGGGGGGTCAGGAGGGTGGGGGGTTGTTAATTAATTTAAAGGGTTGGGATGGGTGTTTTTGTTTTGGGGGGGAGGGGTTCCCAGAGAAAGAAAAGTTTTCTGATCTGGGGAGTGGACCGAAATGGCCCTCCCCAGACCCGAAAACAAAATGGGGAGAAAAAAAAAAAGCTATACACTCCCCTAATTTGCTCCATAAGACGCCCAGACGCAGAGCCGGTTTAGCACAAATTTTTTTTTTTAATTTTCCCCCTCTGAATCCTAGGTGCGTCTTATGGTCAGGTGCGTCTTATGTTTGGGGGAATTTCAGTGGATGCACAGAGTTACAGAACTGGAGGTGCAGGATTTATATTGACATTCTGTCCCTTCCTATAAATTCCAGATTTCACTCTCATAGCCATATAGAATTAGTTGAATGAGGCTATCAAATAATTTTATAGTGTGAAACTGGCCAGCTTTTTAAAATTACACAGAAGACCCTTTGGACTTTCTTATTAACACCAAATATTCAAAATCTGTGTTCATCCCATCAAGCTCATATATCTCATTAAAGAGGTAAATTGAATAACACAATAACTTTGTTTTATTATTGTTATTCATAAATTAGAACAATAACATTAAGCTTGGAATATTATATATTTTTAATATAAATGAGAGGTTTTCACAAGATAGGTTGTGTCGTGAAACATTTTATTATGTATATATTTAAGGAAACATACATAAATTGTCGAAATACATTTAGTTCGTTTAACCTTTAACCTCTGGTTTGCTAGTAAACTGAATTACTGTGTCCCGAAATTATGTTTGTCTAAAAAGTGTGTCACCAACATGAAAAGTTTGGAAAGCTCTGCTCTAGACTTTATGGATCCACAGTGTTTATCCCACGCCCCTTTGAAGTCCTTTACAGTTCTTACAGTTCCTTTACAGTTCTTTACAGTGAGTTATACACATTTCTGGATGACCTAGAATAAGAAGAATTTAGCTTAGGGAAACTCTTCTGTTTGATTTGATTTGAAACTAGTTGCTAAACCCAGTTTTCAGCAGAGTTCCAGCTGAAGAGACAGGGAGCGCTTTATACTTTTAACTGGCAGAAGAAGAACATTTGGGTTTAGGGGGGTTAGTTTTCTTTTTTTTCTCATTGTTAAAGAATAGGATACAAGTACTAGCACCTCAACAGGGAAGAGTCCTGACTAGACAGAATTGAATAGAGACCAGAGAAGACAGCAACAGAGAGTCTGCATCCTAGACGTGAGGCAGCTTAGTATGCACCAGCACCAATGCAAGTCTGGCCAGACTAGTAGAGACACTGAAAGAAAAACACAAATATAAAAAAGGAGAATAATCAGAGAAAGTGCACAATGCACATTGTATCAGAAAGTACCATCTTATTAATTTGCTTCTTAAAAGATAAATGCATTGGGGCTGATGCAATACAGTGCGCTCAGCCGAGCTCACTTTTTAACTTGCAGTTGGGTGCAGGTTGGGTAGACGCTACCTAATCCTCTTATGCAATAAGGGGATTAGTGCCTCCACAATGCGCATCCAACTTGCAGCGAAACTAATAGCGTTCATCACATGCAAATGCATATTGATGAGGCTATTAGTTAATCACCCGAAATGCAAAAAAAAAAAAAAAAAATGTGTGTCTAGAGCAGAGGTTAATTTCTGAGCACTCCCAAAGGTTATACAGAAAAGCAGAAAATACTGCTTTTCTGTACAACCTCCTCCTTAAAATCATTGTGATATTAAGTAGGAGGAAGGAAAACTTCAAAAAGTTTAAAAAATAGTGCCGGCAGACAGGTTCAGGAAACGGACGCTCAGTTAACAAGCGTCCATTTTCCAAACCTGTTACTGTGCGCTGATTAGGAAAACGGACGCAGATAAATTCAGCCTCTGTTTTCCTAACTGGCTTCTGCTGACAGCCGACTGCTCGCAGGCTCCCACTGTCAAGGAGGCACTAGGGGGCACACAAGCGACCCTAGCACCTCCTTGACAATGTGACCCCTAATTTAAATATTGCATGGTGCCCCCAGGAGAGGTGCTAGGGGCGAGCTGGAAAAGCGGGCCCTGAATATTCAGCGCCCACTTTCAGCGTTCTTTTTTTGCATCTGCCCCATTGTCAGCTGGTTTTAAGGGGATTTTTTTTTAGTTTAATGTAGAAATACAGTTTTTGAAAACCTGAACTTTTTTTAAATTTTTACTTTATTCTTTGTAATCAAAACACCTTTGCTTTCCCTGCTAATCTGCAGGAGACTACTCTAGCAGGGCAAACTTGGGCCCCAGAATTAGATACTAGTAGGAGAGCTAGGCAAATGCAAATTTCCTTCTGAGTCTACAACTAGAGAGAGCTCTTACACAGTTTTCTAAGCTGGAAACCTTGTCTTAAATCTGTCACCTACTATTGTGCGAGTAAGAATTCCAACTTGGGGTGGGAGGTAAGCCTTTAGTACATCAACACTTAAGAAGGTCCAGGCTCGCTGCTGAGCCAACTGCTGTCTCAGGCAGTCTTGACGAGGATGGGGAGGTTTGATCCTTCTCTGAAGTTCTAGCCAGTCACGCTGGGGGTTCCCCTACAAGAAAATGGCCGCATAAGAGTTCTGAATAGTTTGTACTGCTGCTGTAGTCTCAACAGCGGCATGGAGTTTTTGCACCTTGGGCATTCAGTGGCAGAAAATCCACCTTTTCCAGATACTTGTCCTGATGTACCATGATTCATTAATTTCTAAACAGGCTCATGTCCTGATAAGAAATAAGTGGACATTTTTTAGGAAAGACTTGTCATATCATGCCATGTAGTAACTTGCAAAATGAAGGTATTGAATAGCTCTACAAGGACAGAAGTGTGCTGTACGAGCCTGTGTGTCACATAAGAGCTGTATTGGGGGGGGGAGGGGTTTAGATCAGGGAGTCACTTCTAAAGGTTACCAACTCACTCGGTTTTTTCAGGCTTAGCCAAACCTGGTCTTATGTTCCATGCATGGCTTTGCAGTTTTGATTGCCCTAAAGAAGACAGGACCTACAGCTCCTTGCATGCAACAGGGCAAAACCAAAACTGGATTAGCCTGTCCTGAAAAAAATAAAGAAGTGGAACAGCTGGTAACCTTGGTGTTCCACTCAGTAGTATATGGGCTAAGAACAAGCATGCAGTTCAACAATAGATAACTCACAGGAGCAAAGTTCTTAAAATGTTTCAGAGTTAACTGCGGATTCAGGTAAAGTTTTATTTTGGAAAAAATCCATGAGATTCATTTTGAAAATTTGCCCAGCTAAATTAGGGACTTAATCGGGCAAACCACGAGATTCAAAGGTTCTGCCGCTATGACTATGTCAGGCTTATCCTGGTAATTTTTTTTGCCAAATAAAACTAGGGTGATTCTAACTTCCCCATATAACGCAGCTGCTTAATTTTGGTATTCAGCGTTTATCTGGGAGTTATCACGATAAGTCTGATCAAGACAGAGAGCAGTCTTAAAGTTATCTGGATAACTTTATCCCAATAACTTGGACTTTATTCAGCTACATTTAGTGGAACTCATAACCGGCTGCATTCCATTGAATAATTGAGTGAAGCTATCTAAGTAGCTTAACTTTATCCAGATAACTTATCCCCTTACCGATTCTTTGCATATGAACCTCCATGTATTCAAGTTTGAAAGGACTATCATAATTTAGGGAGCTAAAATAGGTCCAAATATTTTAAAGGAAAAGAACAATGTTTTGGAAGTCAAACACTTCTATCCTCTCATTTCTGAAGCTTATTAGATAGATTTTTGAAAGCATAATACTGCTGAATGAAGGTTAACTGAAACCTTGAAGGTAAACATTTAGATAGCAGACTTACCCAATACAGCTCTACTATAAATTTAAAAGGACTGCTTTTAGTGCTGAATTTTGAAAAGGACGGACACACACAAAACCCGGAGGATTTTGAAAATTGCCCAGTGGGTTGTGCATGTAAAAATATACACAAACCCCATTTTTTGCATACTTTTACACATATTAGAAAGAGGCATACAGGGGGGTGGAGTTGAGGTGGGCAAACTATTTATATGTATACTTTTGATTTTTTAAAGTACGTGCATAAATCTGCATGTGCACATTTACACCTCAGTTGCAAATGTAAAGGCGGGCATTCATGGCACCAGGTTTCCGCACACATCCACTGATTTTCCAAGCAAACTTAGCACGTGTCCACTTTTAAAATTTGGGCTAAAGTCTGCATGTTCTTCCTACACTCAGACTTCAGCCCAACGTGGGCTGCGATAAGATTATTCTCTTAATGTACTAAATGCAAACCATAAAATCAGAGGAACGTAGCTAAAACCCTGACTTTATTCTTTGAATCACAATAAAGATCATCTGTAGGAGAGAAACACTATGGAAATAAGTAGTAGTGGGAGAAACAGCTACAAACAGCACCAGAGTATCAGCACCACCACTGTTTCGAATATATATGCTTCTTCAGGGACATTGGCCAGTTTGGCTGTCATAAACCAAGAAATGCTACCCAAAAGTATCCAACCAAATAATCACTCCCATCACAATGATAAATCAGTGGACAAAAGCAAAAATGTAATTAATATAAATCAGATACGGATATAAATACCAAATAAAAGTATATCCAGTCCTCTTGTACTATTTAATATGCTGCCTTGCTCTACAGTACTCAACTTTATTTCTCAGTCTAGTCTGTGTATACCGTAACCATCAAACTACCTTCCTTCAAGTTTCCAAATGGTGGCACGAACACAACACTGTATAAGTATCTTCCTGTACTTCTGGCAGCAGTCAACTAGAAAGTTCGAATTTGAACTGTTGTCAGAACATAAAAAAGTGCCATGCTGGGTCAGACCAAAAATCCATCAAGCCTAGCTTCCTGTCTTTGACAGGAGTCCCCATATTTGAGCCTCTTTTTGGTTTCTAGTAGCACAAGATATTCTGGTTGGGGAATGTTTGAACTTGTAGTAATAGAAAATGACCATTGGATGCCATTTTGTGAGAGGTGAGCATTGCAGTGTAATGTGTTAATATAGTGTGGCTTAAGGGGTGATGTTTTGGTCCCTTTAAAAACATGGGCTTGTTTAGTAGAAAATGGTTTAGCAGGAGGTACAAATTTGGGATGGTTCAGCAGGAGCTTGCCCTTTTTCCCTTTCTAGGATGGAGCCATCAGAGGAAGAGAGTAGAGACCTCCTGAATGCAGTGGCCTGGAGTAGCCAGTCTGCGGACTGGTGGACCCGGAGATCAACTCCGGTATGGAGTGGGGCCCTACAGGGGCTTTTCCCCTTGAGGGAAGAGACTCAAAGCTGTGGAGTGAGAATTTTCCTCCCTTTGAGGAATGGTCCAGGAGCTAAGGGTGGAGAAGCATTATCTCTTCCCCATGAGGAAAAAAGGCCGAGAGAAAGGAGAGAGGGGGTTATTCTGATAGGAGTGCCCTATGAAGGACCCAGGGCATAAATGAAACTGAGGAGACCCACACCATGGCTGGATTGGAGAAATAGGAATGGAGAAGGTCAAGGCAGAAAGAAGTGATAATAGGAGAACTATATGATGGGGAATATATTTGTTTCTTGTTAAAATGTTTGAAATGGAGATTGGGAGGTCTAATTGCCATTCACGTGAAGGCTGAGTGACTGCTACACTGTTTGCCTAGCATGGAATGTTCCAGTATATGTGGATGAAAATATTTTAAATAAATCATAGGGCATACCATAAAAGTATGGTTTTTGGGAGGAAAAGATTTTACTTCGCACTGTTGAATCCCATGAATTCTAATTATTCAGTATGAGTCTTCTTACTACACCAGTTGTTAATACCTGACATCAGAACCAGAAAAAATAAAGTTAAGAGTTTGGTTATTTGAAAGTAGTGCGTCTCTGCTTATGCTTTGTGCCAGCACTAAGGAGTAGTATGGGGACCAGAATTCATGGAGGGGAGAAGAATGGTGTCCTCCCTATCCAGTCAGCAGAAGAGTTGTGAGCTACCCCCACACCTACCCCCTGCTGTCTCTATTCAGGTTCACCTCATCATCTGCATAACCTAACTCCTGAACCCACTAAATAAATTTGGGAGAAGGACACTAGGAAAATCCCTCCCATCATTTTATGTACCCCAGGATGGGGTTACAATAGATTAAATTTCTTGCTGCTGACTCCTAGCAACAAGTGATAGGCCTACTAGAGTCATCCGGTTAATAACTGTGTATGGAATTCTCTTCCAGGACCAGAATTGCACATGATACTCAAGGTGGGGCTTTTATTGACTTGGTTTTAACCTGAGCCAAGCAAAAACTAAGAGTGGACTGAATCTAAGAGAGTTTGGGTTTTTCATAAGCTGGTCTAGTTCAGGTCATTCCAGGCTGGAATCGGAAGTGACTCTGGTAATCTAAACCAGCATTTCTCAACCGGTGTGTAGTGACACACCAGTGTGTCGTGGCTCCCAATGTCCCACTGCCCCAGCTGTGCTTCCCTTCTCGCTTTTTCCTTCCCCCGTGGGCCAATGGGAAGCCTCCCTTCTTCCTGCTCCCACTAGCCAATGGGAAGCCTCCTCACGTCTTCCTGGCCCTGCAGGCCAATCAAAAGCCTCCTCCCTTCTTCCTGCCACTGGGAGTAGGAAGAAGGGAGGAAGCCTCTGATTGGCCAGTAGGACAGAAAGAAAGGGGCATCCCATAGTCTGGGGGTGGGGTTGGGTGGTTTGAGGGAGGCTGGGAGGAGTGGCAGTATCCATCCCAGTGGCAGCGAAAAAGCCCGACCCCTGCCGAAGCAGGGGTCGGGCTTTTTCGGGAGCCCATCTCCGTGGTGGCAAAGAGGAAGCCCGACCCCACCGAAGCAAGGCCACTATAGGAGCTCATCCCCATGTAGGCGAAGAGGAAGCCCGACCCCTACCGAAGCAAGGCCGCCTTGGGAGCTCATCCCTGTGGTGGCAAAAAAGAAGGCCCGCCAGAGTAAAGCCTTGGTGGAACTGGAGCCGATCCCTGTGTCAAAGGAAGAAGAGGTTTGGCGGTGAGGCCCAATGCATGCATGTGAGAATGGGAGCCTGAGTGCAGGTGTTTGTGCTGGAGAATGGGAGCCTGAGTGCAGGTGTTTTGTGCTGTAGAATGGGAGCCTGAGTGCAGGTGTTTGTTTATATGTGAGAATCTGAACCTGAGTGTGGGTGTTTGTGTGTGTGAGAATGGGATCCTCTGTGTGGGTGTTTGTGTGTGCGTGAATGGGTGCCTGGGTGCATGAGTGAAAGCTTGTGTGTGTGTGGTAGAATGGGAGTGAGAACATTTATGTGTGATTGAGAGAGAGACTGGTTGAAGGTGATGTGTTTCTGTGAGAGAGAGAGAGAGATTGGTCAAGGAGGTGATGTGTTTCTGTGAGAGAGCGAGAGAGACTGGTCAGGGAGATGACTTGTGTTTGTGTGAGACAGAGACTGGTCATGGGGTTTAATTGGGGGGGGGGGTGGGGGTTGAGTGACTGGTTATGGGCCCTAAGGAAGAGGACAATGAGCAAAGAGCTTCAGCAGCCACTGCTGCTTCTGGTAAGTGCTTTTGTCCTGCAAGGGAAAGGAATAAGAGAGTTGCTGGAAAGGGTAAGTAATGATGGCTTTTTAAATTTATTTTTCTTTATTGCCATTTAAATTATTGGGTATTATGTGATGTCTGCTGTTTTGAAATATTTTATTGATATTTGGACAATTTTTAATAATTTTTACGAGTTTTTAATTGTTGGATGTTATTCTGTTAATCAGCTGTTTTGTAACATTTAATAATATAGCTTTACAATTATTTCTGTGTGGGGATCTATAGCAACTTGGCTTGTTCTGTTTTCCTAATAGGAGGTATATTAGTTAGTGTTTAGAGCCTGGTTTAATATTTGTAGTGTTGCCTTTTCATAGGTAGGGTTGTTACTGTTTGAGTGTGTTCCATAATACAGGTGTAACTTTGTGTGTTCCATAATACAGGTGTAACTTTGTGCAGGTGCATTATTGCAGATCCTGGGACTATGTTAGGTGCTATATTTCTCTTTCCATTTCTCCAGGTTTGCACTGCATGCAGAGTGGCTTTTTTGGTTTTCCATTCCAGTTTCAGTCTCCATATTTATAATTTGTGGTTTTTCTGTATTTGGTGAAGGTCAGTTCTGGTTGTGTGACCAAGGTGAGGTATTTTACTAGCATAGAAGGCATTTGTATTAATTTTATTTGTTGTGTTTTCTCAATAGGACATGCATTAGTGGTAAATTACTGCCTTTTCATAAGGAGGGATATTGTGCCTGGTAATAAAGGGAGTTTGTTTTGCTTTTAGTGAGATGTCATCAAAACCAGAATATCTTTCTTGTATGGATAATGCCCTAGTTCTGCTCTGAACGCATTGTTGGGGGGTCGAGGGGGTTCCTGAGGATGCAGAGTGTATGTTTACATTTAGCCCTGTGACAGTCACATGTTTAGTATGTCACACATGTGAGAACCATCTGTCAGGTGTGTCCCGGCCAAACAAAGGTTGAGAACCATGGATCTGAACCAAGATAATGGAATTCTTCCCTTATGGTTGACAGGTTTGAAGAGGGCTATCCTATCTCTCATACAGTGAGTGCCAATTTATTTTCTTAGAGAGTGGATACTAATGATGTATTAGAATTAGGGCATCCCGACAGTGAGGTTCCAATAATAAGAAAAGTAGTCCAAGTGCCTGTAACTAAAAACTCACCTGAGCTAAAAAATTCTAACTTATCCCTATCAATTAAAAAGCAGAATGAAAATACAAACAAAAAACAAACTTTGAAATGTTTGTATGCTAATGCCAGAAGCTAAGAAGTAAGATGGGAGAATTAGAATGTATAGCAGTGAATGATGACATAGACTTAATTGGCATCTCAGAGACATGGTGGAAGGAGGATAACCAGTGGGACAGTGCTATACCGAGGTACAAATTATATCGCAATGACAGAGAGGAGCACCCGGGAGGCAGAGTGGCGCTTTACGTCCGGGATGGCATAGAGTCCAACAGGATAAACATCCTGCATGAGACTAAATGCAAAATTGAATCTTTATGGGTAGAAATCCCTTGTGTGTCTGGGAAGACTATAGTGATAGGAGCATACTACCGTCCACCTGGTCAAGATGGTGAGACGGACAGTGAAATGCTAAGAGAAATTAGGGAAGTTAAGCAAATTAGTAATGCGGTAATAATGGGAGACTTCAATTACCACAAAACGCTGGTGCAGGAGAAGTCTTAAACCACCATTTTAGGTGTATTTTAATAGTGAATCCAGATAATACAATTTAATATTGTTTCTATTGGCAACTCCATAGACTCAAATAAGAAGATATTAAACAGGTCCCCCGACACGGTCCCGTGTTTCGCTGGGCTGCATCGGGGGGGACCCAGGGTATATTCAAATCTAAAGAGTAAACACAAAGTTAAGTCAGAATGATGGAAACAGTGGCTACATAGTAAAACCTATTCAACCATGTACATACCTCTGACGTCATACCCGGAGCGCGCAGGCTCTCACAGATGTGGGATATTTAAACATGAGAAAAAGGCGCGAACGCGGCAACTCTCGCGAGAGCTGTCAAAACCCTCCAAATCTCGGCAGATCCGTCCCTACTGCGGCCATAGACAGACCTCAATAGAAAAGGTTCCACTCAATTTCTTTATTAAGACCATGGGGGGCCACCGTATTGAGCATAAAGATCCATTTCTGCTCCCTGCGACCGAGGATCGAGAGGTCTAGAACGGGTAGATGTGAATCGGTTATTTACTCTTTCGGATAATAGAAAGACTAGGGGGCACTCCATGAAGTTAGCATGTGGCACATTTAAAACTAATCAGAGAAAGTTCTTTTTTACTCAACGCACAATTAAACTCTGGAATTTGTTGCCAGGGGATGTGGTTAGTGCAGTTAGTGTAGCTGTGTTTAAAAAAGGATTGGATAAGTTCTTGGAGAAGTCCATTACTTGCTATTAAGTTGACTTAGGAAATAGCCACTGCTATTACTAGCAACGGTAAAATGGAATAGACTTAGTTTTTGGGTACTTGCCAGGTTCTTATGGCCTGGATTGGCCACTGTTGGAAACAGGATGCTGGGCTTGATGGGACCTTGGTCTGACCCAGTATGGCATTTTCTTATGTTAACTCTTCAGGAATGAGGTTGCTATGGAATGTATATAAGAGAGGGGCCCATCTCTTTCTGAACTATTTTTTTTAATAATAGTTTACAAAAAATAAGTATTTTTGACAAAAGCTTAAGAAACTTGGAATTAAAGAAAAATATATATATATATATAAAAAAAAATCCTGGCAAATATGTCTGAAAAGTAAAGGAACTTTGAGAATTTCCACCTCATCAAGGATTGGGAGCTAAACCAAGTTTCATAAGAAAGACTGGCTCTGACAGTATTTTGTTTTCTGCTTCTGCATTTATCAGTGTTTGGGATTGGTAGTTAGAATCAAACCCAGATTCCCCCAACCCCATTCTAAACGATAAACTGCAGATTGGCTTCACTAAATTCTGCATATGAGATAACAGATCTATTTCCTTCCATGTAGGGCAAAACAAGCCAAGTATATTTCCTTAAAAATTCGCAGGTCAACATTTTTCTGTTAGACCCTAATGAAGTTTTCATACCTGAAAGCAAACAGCAAATATACATTTTGCTTACATGTAACTAGTAAAAGATAGAATTTTGTCAAAGCCTGTATCCAGCCTTCATGGTTTTGTTTACTTTCCACATCGTAAAACAG
Source organism: Rhinatrema bivittatum (assembly GCF_901001135.1). Classification (NCBI taxonomy): domain Eukaryota; kingdom Metazoa; phylum Chordata; class Amphibia; order Gymnophiona; family Rhinatrematidae; genus Rhinatrema; species Rhinatrema bivittatum. The sequence continues at coordinate 547,651,988 of NC_042615.1, forward strand.
GCAGTGGGACCTGCCTGCATGCTTTGATTACATCTGCAGAGGCTTGCCTGGAGTTGCTCAAGGGTTGCCTCTCCCAGCTGACAGACAGCTGTTGGAGCCCCTGTGGAGAACAGCTGTAAGAGAGAAATGATTTGTTCCCTCCACCCCCTGCAGGTGCAGGGCTATTGAAGGCATGTTAATCTGCTCAAAACACTCAGTCAGCTCAGTCCCTTAGCTCATGGACCACTGGGGTGTCATTCTGCTAATTTGATGGAGGAGGAGGGGCTGGAGCATATTATAAAAAGGACAAATAATTCCCCACAGGTACAAAATCAGCAGTTGGCTGTTTGGGAGGAAACAGGAAAAGAGCATGAGATGATGATGGTCACTGAAAAGTGCCTTATAGGGTTATAGATTTTATATGAAAATCTCATGATGATGACATATCAATAGGTCCTTGGCATACCATATTAGCCCTCTTAAATTTAAGCTTAATTCGGGGTGACTGGTCTCTGAACTAGACCATAATCCCAGGGTTTTAGAGGCAGTATAGAGTGAGTGAATTTAGAGCTGTCGCTTACCAGTTGCAAGGTTACTTGCACACATCACTTATAACAATGCATTTCATAAGTAAAGTAAATTTAACCCTATATGTAGGGTCCCTTTAGGATGTCAGCCATAGTTAAAGCTCATCTGCTATCATTGGCTAGTATCTAGTCTGCCGTTTTGTTTTTTGGTTTTTTTTATTATAAATCCTGCTGAGCATTCTAACATGTGATGAGAGTAATGGCGGCACAGTAGTGCTCCTGGGGTTTGTAACTCTGTTCTGACAGGTGTAGCCCCTCTTGGTATTATCTGGGAAGGCAGAGGACCACACTGATTTCTGAGGTTAAGTCCCTTTACTGTCCAATAGCCCAGGGATGTAGCTTCTGCAATAGGAGGGGAGGATAGACCTCCAGGGCCCAAGATGTAGGAGCTAAATGAACAGGCTAGACACTGTGGATGGAAGATCCAACTTAACTTTACTACTGCAGATGTTCAATAGTAGTCATTTGGCACCATACCCACTTTATTCTGGTTACATCCATGTTCCAAAGTTATTCTCCAAATGTCTCTCTCTCTCTGTGTGAGTGTCCATCAGTATTGGGGCCCTGCTCCAGGACATAGAATGGCAAGCATCCTAGGTAGGCTGAGGTCTCCTGGCTGTAGTGGAATCCCTTCCACAACAATACCTGAGGGGGGGACTTCAGATTTCCCAAGCTCTGTTTTCTTCTCTTCTCCCAGGGCACAGACTTCAGTGAGGGTCTCCAGATGGAAAAAAAAAAAAAAAGCCCCTATTTTTCACTTCTCCTCTTCAGATGATAACTTGGGTCTTTCAGAATGAAAGGTTTAGGCAGCAGAGAAAAATAACTCTTCTTTTCCCCACTCTTGTGCAGGAAGTGCAGCAGCAAGCGACTTCCATAAATAAAAGGAAAAACCTCCACCAAAAATATCAGTCACTAGAACGGAGTCACCCCATTCATACCTGGGCTGTGAGATTGAACAAAAGAGCTTTTCTTATCTGGATCCTTGCAGAGGCAGAGGGATTTCCCTCCTTGAGCAAAGGACCCAGAAAAACACCATCATTTAAAATCCAGAATTTCTCACACTGCAGAGAACACGGAGGCGATCTCTCCAGTCAGGTGTTGAACAAAGAAGGTATCTTGCCTCCTTCCTGTCCTCTTATAACACTAGGTAGTGAGGCTTAGTCTGCCAGAGGTAGAGGACAAAACAAAAAATTCAGTGCTTCTCATTTTAAGTCCAACTAAAAATGCCATCCTGAACTCCCTCTCTGTCTACCATTGAGCAGTGAGGAGCTCACCATTCCAGCCAGCCTCACAAGAGGTGCTGTAAAAAAGTGGTACACTCCTTTCCTAAAGCCTAACCCCAGGGCGTTTTTTCAGGGGGTACTTGCTGGTTCTGATTACTGATTACTTTTTGACTCCACCTGCTTGATTTGCCCTGTGGTACCTTAAAAAAAACAAAGAAAAACAAACATGCATTCCTGCATGTGAGTAGCATCACCATTTTTTTTTCCAGAAAGATAGTATTGCTTAATTTAATGTCTTAAACTAAGTCCATCTGATGGAGTCCATCTGATGGAGATCACAAATTTCACATACTTTTAGTTTCTCAGATAAGTCAGTTTTTCTGAAATTTGGCTTCAAAATTATCCACTTGAAAAATCTTTGTGTATTGTGCTTCTGAAAAAATCAGCTCTAGGTGTTTTGTTTTGGTTTTTTTGTTGTTGTTTTTAGATGGTCAAGAATGAAAAATATTTGTAGCCCTGGGGTCTTATTAAAGTCCAATTTCCCAAATCAGAAAATGCTATAGATTAGATCAGGTATGGTAACAATCCTGTGCACCTTTGTGGATGTGGTATTAATGGATTCTGCCTAGAGAGGGAGTGCAGTGACTTTTGAAAAATTTCTAGTTCTTCCCTAGATGCCAAAGGAAGAAGAAGCAGAGAAAGCTGTCCCTAGGAGAGGGAACCTGTGTGAGAATGGAGCAGGAGAGCGGTGTATGAAGGTTGCCAGAATGAGAGCTAGTGAGGCATGCTGGAGCTAACATGGTAGTAGCCAGTGCGCCCTCAGAAGATGCTTTCGGAATTTAAATTATTCAAATACTAAATCATGGAACTCATGCGTAGACTTCGTTAGGAAGGTCTACTGCCACCCAGCCACAAATGTTATTAGTATTGAGGAGAACTGGTGGACCACGGGATTTTCAGTGGTGGGCTGAAGATGTGTTTGAAGTGACAGGCTGGGAAGAAATGCACTAGGAGCCTTTTACCAGAGGACATTTTATTTTACTAACCTATAGTCCTATGTACATTAAGGACCCAAATATGTGCATTGCCAGAATATAAATGTTTTAAATAAATAAATTGAAATACATTTTAAACCATTGCTCGCACTAAAAACTCCCATATAAGAACATAAGAAATTGCCATGCTAGGTCAGACCAAGGCAAACCAGGCCACAAGAACCTGGCAATTACTCAAACACTAAGAAGATCCCATGCTACTGTTGCAATTAATAGCAGTGGCTATTCCCTAAGTAAACTTGATTAATAGCAGTTAATGGACTTCGCCTCAAGAACTTATCCAAACCTTTTTTGAACCCAGCTACACTAACTGCACTAACCACATCCTCTGGCAACATATTCCAAAGCTTTATTGTACGTTGAGTGAAAAAGAATTTTCTTTGATTAGTCTTAAATATGCTACTTGCTAACTTCATGGAATGCCCCCTAGTCCTTCTATTATTCGAAAATGTAAATAACCAATTCACATCTACTCGTTCGAGACCTCTCACAATCTTAAAGACTTCTATCATATCCCCCCTCAGCCTTCTCTTCTCCAAGCTGAACAGCACTAACCTCTTCAGCCTTTCTTCATAGGGGAGCTGTTCCATCCCCTTTATCATTTTGATTGCCCTTCTCTGTACCTTCTCCATCACAACTATATCTTTTTTGAGATGGGGCGACCAGAATTGTACACAGTATTCAAGGTGCGGTCTCACCATGGAGCGATACAGAGGCATTATGACATTTTCCGTTCTATTAACCATTCCCTTCCTAATAATTCCTAAAGTTCTGTTTGCTTTTTTGACTGCTGCGGCACACTGAGCTGACGATTTTAAAGTAATATCCACTATGATACCTGGATCTTTTTCCTGGGTGGTAGCTCCTAATATGGAACCTAACATCATGTAACTACAGCAAGGGTTATTTTTACCTATATGCAACATCTTGCACTTGTCCACATTAAATTTCATCTGCCATTTGGATGCCCAATCTTCCGTCTTGCAAGGTCCTCCTGTAATGATTCACAATCCGTTTGTGATTTAACTACTCTGAATAATTTTGTATCATCTGCAAATTTGATAACCTCACTCGTATTCCTTTCCAGTTTGTGGGCCACACCCAAGTGAGGTGTATTTTAAAAGTTGGAAGTTAAGCATGTATACTCGTATGTGCACGTAAAATAGAGGTGGGGGCATGGGGGTGCAGTGTGGGCATTCTGGGGTGGGGCCAACTGTTACATATGTAACTTCGTATTTTAAAATCAGAGGCTGCAGCAAGTTTGTAGATCTCGTGTTTTTGGCCCTTACATGACAAAGGTGAAGGGTCAGGGTCCATTGGGGGGGTATGCAGGATGAAGAACCAGAGGAGCATACTTATGTGCGGTAGGCATTTTTAAAATCAGGCATGCATGTTTTAAAATTCAAGCGTATCTCCGCTCGCACGCCAATATGCGCCTGTATTGGGCGTATGCATACTTATTTTAAAACTAGCCTGCAAGAGGTGCAGCTCCATAGAAATTAAGAACTTTGGAAGGATTGACATAGTCTGCTGTAATCATTCTCTACATTTCTACCTTGGTTTTAAAGTAGAAGTTCTTGGGCTCAGTATCTGAAAGTACAGTTTTTAGATGACTAAAAAGCAGAATAAAGCATTTTCTGCTGGCAAGCCTAAAACTCATGATTTTGAATTCCTGATGTTTTTGAAAAATGTATTTAAACTTGTTGGCCCTTCAACAATGTTCTCTCGTAAGGATTGACACAAAAAGCCTATTAGTTTATTGCTCACAGCTACCCAGTTCTCAGAGGGAACATTGGAGCACCATGCACACCAAAATTTTCACATACATACACACACTAACACACTTGCATATTAACTCTCATACTCTTTCACGTGCATACTTGCTGATTCTCACAAATACACACACATGCACATAATCTCATTTCTTTCATTTACTCAACAAGCTCTCATGCACAAGTATACTCTCTCAGTTCTCATCCTCTTCCACAACACACACTCATCTCGGTAACTGCAAACCCTTCACTGCCAAACATTTTTAGAAGTAAGTCAAAAGCCTCAGGACACAAACAGCAGCAGCCTTATCTAGGACATGGCAGCAATGCAAATAATATACCATGCCCTAGAACACTAATACACCACCTACTGCAGTTAATAGAACAAAGCCCTACAGAAAAACTACATGCCAGCAGAAATACTGCAATTCTGTTACACATGCCGGACATATACAGACCCTTACGTAATATAGAATAAGGGACTACAAATTAGAAACAGAAATATGCAGACAAAAATAAATGGAAAGCCTGACTGAACAGTGGAATGTTGAAAAAACAAAATACAAATATAATGCACATTCCCAAAGATTACATGCCAATCAGTAAAAATTCAAAATACATGTTTTTTTTATCTGTGTTATCTGATCTTATTTTTCTAATCAGTTGGTCCCAGGCTTTTTTTTCTCCACATTCCCTTTCTCGGTCTTTTCCCAATTCCTTTTTATAGGGCCTATTTTTTTTCTTTTCTGTTTTCTTTCTCCACCTGTTTTCTTTCTCCACCTATCTTCCTCCCTTCCTCCCTCCATCCACACCCACACACTGGCAGTCTCACACCCACACACAGGCTGTCACCCAGCCACATACATACTTAGGCTTTTTAACCCAGTCACCCACTCCCACACACACACAGGTACTCAAACCCTACCTCAACACACACAGCCTCTCTCATACACATACACAACCTCTCACTCACCCACAAGCACACACCCAGGCTCTCACCCACCCACAGAATTTTACCCTCCTCCCCCCCCCCACCACACACAGGCAATCACACATACACCCCCACCACACACTCACTCAGGCTCTCACCAGTCACAAGGGATCTCACTCACCACCTGCATATGCACAGCCTATCTTATCCATACCCCCATACAGCCTCTTATTTACACATACATAGGATCTCAGCCACCCAGGCATTCATTCTCGCGCACATGCACAAGCGCACACAGTCACACCCCCCTCCCCCCATACAGACACACAGCCTGGCTCTCACCACCACACCTAGGTACTCATCCACATACCCACCCTCACACACAAGCAGCCAGCACCCAGCCAAATACATACACACAGGGCCTGAGCAACATATTCAGCCACCAGCGGGATGGGGTCCGCTTGTGGCCATCATGTCCTCCTCCTCCTCTCTTTGACTGCGAGTTGGATGGGTCTGCTGGCAGCCATCGCATCAGCTTCCTCTTTTCTGCTGGCAGCAGGATGGGGATCCACTGACTGCCTCACATCACATCACATCTAGCGCTCTTCCTCGATCCAGTTCTCTAGTCACTCAGTCAAAAAAACCAATCAGATTTGTTTGACAGGACCTTCCTCTGGTGAATTCATGCTGCCTTGGGTCCAGCAACCCACCAGATTGTAGGTAGTTCACTATCCTTTTCTTCAGCAGAGTCTCCATGAATTTTCCCCCCACTGAGGTGAGACTAACCGGTCTGTAGTTTCCGGCCTCCTTTCTTGTGAAGCAGGACCACCACCACTCTTTTCCAATCCCAAAGCACCACTCCTGTTTCCAGGGATCTATTGAACAGATCCTTCAGCAGACCAGCCAGCACATCTCTGAGCTCTCTCAGTATCCTGGGGTATATCTCATCCGGTCCCATGGCCTTGTCCACTTTCAGTTTGCCCAACTCCTCCTATACATTCTCTTCTGTAAACGGAGTTTTGTCTACTCCATCCCCATCTACAGTCTTGTTAATCAGCCATGGGCCTTCTCCAGGGTCTTCTTTAGTAAATACCGAAATGAAGTATTTAATATTTCTGCCATTTCTTCGTTATTCTCCACACATTGCTCCTTGTCACCTTTCAATTTCACTATACCACTTCTGTCCTCCCTTGTTTTGTCTCCTCACTTTACTTCTTTGGCCATCCTTTCTTCCACTTGACCTTTTGCTTTCCTTAATTCTTTCTTCATCTCCCTCAGTTTTAACAGATATTCCTTGTGATCCTTTTTTGGAATCCTTTCACTTCTTCAATGCTGTTTTTTGTCTTTATTTTTTCAGCCACTTCCATTGAGAATATTGGGTTTTTTTCCTCTTACTCTTGTTTACTTTTCTAACATACAGAGCTGTTGCCTTTGTAATAGCTCCACCTCACCCATTTTCTCCCAGTTTTCCAATTCTTCCTCCAGATATGACCCTATTTCAACAAAGTCTGTATTTTTGAAATTCATAACTCTGGTTTTCGTGTGTCTTCCCTGTATCTTATTTGCAAAATCGAACCTCACCGTCTGATGATCAGGTGAGCTCCTACCTGAACATTATCACTATAAGTAAGCCCTAGATCGAGTATTACGCCCTCTCTCCTGGGTTCCATTAACATTTGTTTGAGCAGGGTCCCTTGAAGGGCATCCACTATCTCTCTACTTCTCGTAGATTTTGCAGAAGGGATACTCCAATCCACATCCAGCAGATTAAAATCTCCAACAATCAACACTTTGCCCTTCTTTCTCAAATTGTGGATGTCTTCTATGAGTTTTCTGTCCAGTCTTCCATTTGAGTCGGTAGCCTGTAGATCACACCAGTAAAAATGGAAGTACCATCTTCTTTTTTTTTAGGACAGTCCAAAATGCGTTTTCTCTACCCCACATTCCTTACAGTTGAGTTGCTTGGATATTGGTTTTGACATAAAGAGCTACTCCTCCTCCTTTTCTGTTCTCTCTCTTCTTTCTTAGCAAGATATAGCCCAGGATGGCTGAATCCCAATAATCAGAATCAGTGAACCATGTCTCCTTAACCGCAACAATGTCCAAGTCCGCCTCCACCATTAGGGTCTGCAAGTTCGGGATTTTGTTACCCAGACTATGAGCATTTGTAGTCATAACTTTCTAGCTGCTCTTCCTAGTCAACTTTTCTATATTTTTTAACTGATTGATTTTGTTACTTTCTCTTCCTTTTTCCTGTTTTGCTTGGGGGTGACACGCCAGATTCCCTGGTCACCTCCTGCCACTCCTGTTTCTTAGTTTAAATGCCTGATAATGTATGATCTGAATTTTTCACTTAGCATCCTCTTTCCTGCCATTGACAAATGTAGGGTATCATTACCATATAATCTTTTATTGTGCCATACATGGCCCCAGCCTTCAATGTATCCAAATCCACATTCTTTACACCAGGTTTTGAGCCAGGCATTGAAGTTATCTATATTGAATGACCTTTCCTTTCCCTTTCCATGAACAATAATACTTCTGAAAAGGCAATAAAAGGCAGAGAGAAAGCAAATTATATTGGGAAAATACAGCGTAAAGTTAGATTAAATTAGACTTTTAAACTTAACCAAAAGCAGGAACAGGTAAGCGGTGCTGGAACCAGGTACACTGTAGTAGAATATTATGTGTAACTGGACTTAGTAGTGCTTGGCTTGATTGCCATTTGCTGAGCATTCAAAGAGTCTGGTGAATAGTCCTGTGTCACACTTTTAAAAACAACACGCAGAGATTTAAAAAATAATAAACAAGCAAAATAATACCACAACACCCCAGAAAAAGTAAAAGCAGCAGAAATAAGATAATTATCTATTGGAGAATTTTTTTTTTTGTAAGATTATTCAGCCACACACAGAAACAGAACAGGAGAATTCAGCAATGTCTATTGGAAAACAGTAATCCTTGCCACCACGAGAATATTTTCTAATCACCAGAGAGAAAGCAAATTATATTGGGAAAATACGGCGTAAAGTTAGAATAAATTAGACTTTTAAACTTAGCCAAAAGCAGGAACAGGTAAGCGGTGCTGGAACCAGGTTTGCTGTGCTAGCCATGACAAAACTGTCTGGACTCACTGGATGAGTATCTAAAATAAATTTTACTGTGACTGATTTCAAAAGAATTAATAGGAACAAATAATGAAGTGTCCAGTTACATCCAAGTCATTCATCTTTACAGGAATACCAATTTTTAGTGTGTCTACCTCTGTGATGTTTCCCTCAGGGCAGGCATTTGAAACCTGCTTATCTTCCATGGGTTAGAATGAATAAGTGTCCCAAAGTGGCCAGATTATCCTAGGTGTGGAAATCCCTTTTTTTTCTCTCACTGTACCTGAGGTCCACTTGCACTCCCGAGCTTCTTGCTCTCAGTGTTTTGCTTCCCACAGGTGGAAACTCCGGTGAAGTTTCCGGATATCCTTCTTCTCTTTCTCCCTTGAAATCCTCTTCGAATGAAAGCAGATGCAGCCCTCCAGGAGGAAAGGCCAAATACTGGAAGCAGTCCTTAAAGCTTCCAGCTCTGGATAAAGAAAGGTGACAGAAAAATGACTTCCTTCCCTCTACAATAGGAAAACCTCAAAATGGGAAAACATCCTTCCCTTTTCACCTTTCTTGGGTACTGTAACCTTCTCTTGGTCTAGTCGAAAAGGTGCCCAGCTCCTCCTGACTACCCTGAGCAGGGGATTCAGCCTGCCAGGAATGGTGCAGGGTCAAAACTGTAAAAATCAGAAAACAGCCAAAACTTCCCTCTGATCCTGGCCTAGGAACTGGCGTATTGTGCTAAGCAGGGGCCCAGCTTGGAGAGCAAGCAAAAACAGCTCCTTGTCCTCCGAAAGCCAATCTACACTGCCACACACTGTCCTAGGCTAGCCCCAACTTGTGCCTCAAGGGCTCTCCATTACGATAAACTTCTGGGAGAGGTGCTGCATCAAATGGTTTGCTCTTTTGCAGCTGACTATGCAAGAGCTGGGAATTAGGGCCATCTAGTGGAGACCAGGTGGTCTCTACACCTATTTTTCTGGTGTGGGTATGTGTAAATGCAGTAATCTTTGTTTTTTAGACTTGTCTGTGAAAAAAATATAGTACAGGAAGAATGTTATATCTTAGAAAAGCAATGCTAAATATCTGGCATAAGTACTTAAGGTGATACTTGTTAATTCTACTGATGGTTACAGAGCACCTTTACAAGGCGGTACAACATTTAATTGAAAATGGATGATGTCACACTGATATCGGCACCCAACAATCTGATAATTCTGTATTTGACATTTCGTGGTACTGGAGATCTGACAGGTTCCCCATCCCTGTTTTCTAGGGAATTGGTAGAAATACAGTACTGGCTGTTTTAAGTTTCTGGCAACATGCACCGCTGCTACAGGGATGCCAGAAGAGAAGGTTTCCCAAACCAGTCCTATTGACCTCATAGTCTGTTGAGTTTTCAGTATATCCACAGTAATGTGCAAGCAATAAATTTGCATAGGTTAGACATGAACAAGACCTTTCTGTTAAGGTAGTTTGTCTTAAAACAAGTTACCTAAGAAAATGGTGTAATCTGTCATTAAAGATTTTTAAATGTGGATTAAACAAACATTTATATTTCATAGTGCAGGGGTATTGACTGGATGACCTCATTTCAGCCAGTGACAGCATTCTGTAATTCTGTAAATTCAAACATATTTCTGCAAGGCCATGGATGATTTTCCTGCCTATCTGTCAACACATAACTATTTTCCTATGTCTACCTCCTATTATTTTTAACCAAGTAATTTTAATTCTAACCTTTTATCTAGCTGTTTTATATGAGTCCGCTACTGTTTGATGTTTTTTATTTACAACCCCCTTTTTTTACTGCTTATTTGATGTTTTTACTCTCATATAAAGATTTTGTATATGTCTTACTGTAAACCGCTTAGATGGATTAATCTAATCGTATTAGGGGTATTTAAAAACTTTTAAATAAATAATTATAAACTGCTATATTCAAAAAAATTAAGAAATAAATTATCATAGCAGTATAAAATGTGTTTAATTGAATTAGTAATAAATATAAGTTGGCCAACTCTGGACAGATTTATCAAGAAGATCCTGTGGTGTTCATTAACTTTTTTCATATAGAATCCCAGTAATATAAAAAAATCTTTGGTGAAGTTCTATGTCAGTATTTGTATATATTTATATCATTTCTTGGCTTTTATCACATCGTCATGTAAGAGTGGCCAGCACCTAATGAGAAATAAAGCCTATAGTATACATACGCTCTACTATCAAATGCAGCTGTGGAATCATTTATCCAACCAAGTGCCATCTGATAGCATACATGGCCATACCATGGCATGTTAAATGTGATTTCAAGTAATGCATCTATTGGAAATCTGTTCCTAAGCCACAAGTTTGTCGTCATTGTTTCCATCTTTATAGCAAGTTATCATTTTCTAAGCTTGGCAGAATCAGACGCCCTCTAGCTTCCCTGCAGTGACATGCAACTTTGCAAGAATGTCTGCAGGCTGCTAGAGTGCTGCCAGAAGAAACACATTCTTATGGCTTGCTCCAAACCCCAGACTTCGAAGGAAATAACTTGGGTGCACTGAAAATAACTGTCACAGTTTCATCTGCCATACAGCCTCACCGTGCCCTGATTCTGCCTACTACACTTCCCCCACCAGCAAAGGCCTCTAGTGTGGCTCCGCTCCTGGTTACCCGCTCCTGGTTACACCACCTCACTGGCTACCTGATCCAGCATGCTGGTCAGCCTCCAGTCAACCAGGGGTCCTCAGCAAGCTTAACCTCCAGCCTTGCCAAACTCCTTCTCGTTGCTTGCACCAGACCCATTTAACCCTCCCTTGCCAAACCCAAGATGCCTCTTCATGGAGTCACCCTTGGATCTGTGTCCTGGCCACTCCAGTCTTATATCTTTCCTTGTGGCCACCTGCTTTTTTGCTTCTTGTCCTGTGGCTTATCTAGGCTTTATATTGCCTTGTGGCTTCTGGGCCTTCTTGGTCCTTGTCTTGTGGCCTATCTAGGCCTTAAATTGCCTTGTAGCCTCAGGACCTGCTATACTTTTGTATCAAGCCTTGTGGACTATCCAGGCCTCTCTATACCTAGTGGCCTATCAGGCTTCTATGTTCTTTGTTGTGTGCTGTCTTGCCTAATCCTTGTCCAGTCCTGACTCTGGTTTTGCGCTCAGCCAAGATCTGTTCCTGGTATTCATTCCCTGTCTTGTCAGTACCTTGTCTTGCCCCAGCCTATATTTAATTCTAATTCCTGTCTAGTATCCTACCTTGCCTGTGTCTCTCCTGGTCCATGTTCACTTACCTTGCTTTGTCTCTGTCCCCAGTCCTTGTTTTGTGTCTATCTCCAACCTTGCTCCAGCCTCTGTCTGTCCAGCCTGCTAAGCCTTGCCTCATCCTGTCTGTCCAACCTTTGCCTCACTCACCATGATAAACTGCCGCCGCAGCCAAGATGACCTGGCATCCAGAACCCAAGGGCTAAACCTGCGGAGGAGGGGGCTGACCAGCTGCTCATGTTCTGCCTTGCAGATCCTGTACTACTCCTGGGATGGTATACCCTGAGTCCAGCCTAGCACCCCGTAACAATAACTCTGGAAAGCTGTTCACAATTGTATTTAATTGAGTGAAAAAGTATCACCTACAGCTTTTTGTTGACCTTTATTTCTGTGTATTGTAATTTATAGAAATACACTCTCAAGAAGAATGCCAACCTAGCTGACTTTTGAAATTGGTTGACCCTAAAGTGCCTCCTTAAAATGAACTGTTAAACAGATTTAAAGAGACATTTCAGTCTCAACAAACTCCAAAAGTCAGTTAGGTTGAAATGCTACCCGAGTGTATTTCTTTAAATTATAGCGCATAGAAATATCATGCATTTATGTTCAGACTGTGGCTGTGTAAATCGATTTAATTGAGCCATAGCCATATTGTTAGAGCTGGAATAGTTCCTGCGTTGAAAGTTTATTTTTAAATAAGGAACTCACACAAATTAATCCTTAGTATATTACTCCAGTTTATTGGTTTAACATAAGGGTCTGTTTTACAAACCATGATCTATGTTCTTTCCCCCTTCTACCATGTATTTATGTCTTGCTGTCTGGAAGAACATAAATCCTTCAGAAATGGATATATTTGAAGAACAAGCCAATATTGCTCATGGCTTTTGAAGTCTGTCCCCCTCCCCCCCCCCCCTGAAAAAAACACAAAAGATAAATAACTTTAAAAATGTCAGCATATAGTTAGCTTTCCAAGATGCCTGTTGTGTTATACTAGGAATCTTTGTTTTCAGTTATTTTTATCTTTACCAGAAATTCATTAGTGTTTATTATAATGAACAAAAATGGGAGAAATATCCATCAGGGAAAAAAAAGACATTGATTCCCACAGTTTTATTTCCCTTTTTTTTTTTTCATTATAAAAGCTTGGTCGTCTTGATGGACAGCTGCTTTAACAATGGGGTTTTCCTGTTTCTCCTGCCTATGTAATCAATATAATGACACGCAGTCTGTAGGGGGGTGTGCATGGAAAAAAAAATATTATTTTCATCAGTGAGTATCTTCAAGCGAAGCCAGAGTTTGGATGCTCGAGGGTAGAGATCGAATAAAGAAAATAGTAAAAAAGAAAAAAAAAAAGATTTTGTTTTCCATTTATTTCATTTTTCCATCTATTTAATTTGCTTTTAGTGCATGCTTTTCTTTCTTTCTGTTTTTTTTACAACTCACATGTACATAAGCGTCGCTATGGGGTGGTAAGTTCCACCCCCCCCCCCCCCCAAAATGGCTTGCCACCCCACCACTGGATCAGATTGGGCTCGCAGGGCCAGCAGAAGCACTGGGTGACTGCCCACTATTTCAAGCAGCTCTGCTCAGAGATGGAAGCATTATTTTTTCCTGGTGGCAGTATCATGGCGATGGGGCTGGAAAAGGAAGTGTTGTGGGCCTGTACAGGTGAGGAGGTGGCCCAGCCGTGCCAGAAGGAGCACGAGGTGCCTGGGCTCAGTGGACTGGTGGTATAGAGTAGGGCCTTGGATGTCTCAAGACAGCAGCATCGGAGCCCAGCTGGGCCCGGCCCCGGACCGAGAGAGGAGGAAGAGTGGTGGTCGAGCCCTCCCGGCTGCGGAAGAGAAGAGCAGGAGCAGCAGTTGGGCCCTCCTGCGCAGCCAAAAGAGGAGGGAAGCAGCTGCATCTGGCTGTTTCTGGCCACCATCCCGAGAAACAGGAAAAGCCTAGTTGGGTCCATCTGCGGAGCTCATTCCTCTGGCATCTAGAAGAATAGGAAAGGAGGACAAGCTTGTTGGCCTCAGGGAGTGAGAGAGCATGGGTGTGTGTGTGTGTGTGTGTGTGTGAGAGAGAATATCAAGGCCGGATTCCGGTGACATGCAATCAGGGAAGGGGATGGTACCCTTCCTTTCAAAATCTTCCCCTCTCAGATCCTTCCTTTCCCTTCCCTGCAAGGCACAGTGCTGGATGCATAGCAGCTGCAGCAACTAGAAATTTAAAAAAATTCAGCATGAAATCTCCTGAAGTTCTCCCAAACTGAAAGGCCCCCATGGCATCCCACCCCTCATACTAATTTCCAAGATAACAGGAATTCCATGCAGGAGGAGTGGTGGGGCGCAGCAGGGCCCATCAGCATGTGAGGGCTGCAGGAGGTCCTAAAATTTCCAGTCGGTGCTGTTGCTGTTGCTGTTGCTGTGGAGCCAGCACTGGTAGAGTAGACAAGCCACATCACAGCATGTGATGTTCCAAGCATCCAGGACTGCTGCTTCCATGAGGCAAACTAGATAGTCGCCTAGAGTGCCAAAATTTTAGGAGCACCAAACTCCCACCAGCACAAGGTCCAATAAGGTGCTGGCCAGAATCAATACCACCAAAGAAGGGAATGTAGTGCTGGAGCTACTGCTGCTGGTAGGAGGAAGCGCTGTGCTAGAGCCACCAATAGGTACATTGGGGAAAGGAGTGTATAAATTAAGGTATGCCTAGAGCACCTAATACTCTTGTACCAGCCCTGCCAGCACCTATAAAAATTTGGCACCAGAGACAGAGGTCTACATTACTTATGCCTAATCCTGAGCATGGAGAATGTGCATGTGTGTGTGTGTGTGTGTGTGTGTGTATGTTATTTTACTATGATAATTGATGTATTATATTTCTTGATTTTGTTTGCTTTATGAGGAATAGTGATATTTCTGTTTTTCCATTATTGTATTACATACAGAGTCTGGCTTATTGTGGTTTCCATTTCAGTATGTTTGTATGTTTCTGGTTGGGTTGTTTTTTGTTTTTTTATCACTTTATGTGGTGAGGATTTGTCAGTGTTCTGCATGTGCAGGTGAGGTATTCTGCTCGTGTGTAACTTTTGTAAGGATGCAGCTTGAGGAGTTTTTGTGTATAGGAAATGTGTTTTCATTCCAGACCTGGTGTAATATTACAGTGCTGTCTTTTCCTAGGTAGGGTTGTTGCTATTTGAAATCTGGGAGTTAGTGCTGTTATAGTATGAAAGGGTTGCTGCAAAGGTTCTGACTGTCTTTCTTGTAGGATTGTGTGGTATTTTGCACAGTATCTTGAAGTGGAAGGTGTTTGTGTTACAGTTACTGAAGTGACACCAGAATTTGAAAATTGTATTTTATATGGTAAAGGGAAACATCCAAGGTCTGTTGTAGGGTAAATTTCTATGGATGCAAAGCGTATTACAGAACTGAAGGTACAAAGTTTCTTTTGAGATTCTGTCTCATGTATGGACTCCAGACTTCATTCTCATAGCCATATTGAAGAACTGGCTGAATGAAGATATCAAATTTTGGCCTAGATTTACCAAGGCAATACCCGTGATAAACACTGTTTGTTGCATGGTATAGACATATTGCGGCGATATCGAGCAATATTCGCCATAGAGTGTGGTATTCAGGCCTCAAACATGCCCCTAATACAATTAGCTGCTTTGCATACAATTTGCATGCATGAATTTTGCAAAGCAGCTAATGCATACTTAATTCAATGCAAATAAAATAACGCAGCTGACTGAAAAAGCCAGCCCTGTTATTTTATCACGTTTGAAGGAGGCGTATCTATTTTCTTGTGGGAACATCGGAGCACTAGCACTGGTCCCAAAGCTCCCATGGTAAAATTTAAAGGGCCTTGAGGCCCAAAACAACATCCCTCCCCCCCCCCCCCCAACTGCGAAATAAAAAATTCCCCCAGGGGTCTTATGAGCCCCCACCCTTCCCCCAGTGCCTCTTGAGGTGGTGAGGGCCCAAAATTAAAAAAAAAAAGTCTTTAGAATCATGAGCGCCCCCCCCCCCCCTCTTCCCAAACCCTTATGTTAACAAAACCCCTCCATCCACATCAAACCCTCTCTTCCCCTTCCCAAAATAGAACCCAATCCCAGGTGCCTAGTGGGCCCGCTCCCTCTCCCCACTTAAATCCAAACATAACCAGGTGGTCTGGCAGGGCCTCCCCCCACTTTCTTAGAGAAGAATCTGGTGGTTTAGCGATGGCTTGGAGCTTTTGTTACCGGGAGAGTGGCATTGACGGGACGTTGCCCCATCTGCACCATTTTCCAAAATTGCAAAATTTCCTTCCATACTCAGCTGGCCTCCTTCCATATTTAGTTTGCACCCCACCCACACACACAAATAATTCTGTCTAGGGATGCCACTGCTCATAAAGCATGCACTAAAATGTTTTATAGTGTACCCTGCTCTCAAAAGTGAGGGGTACATTTTAAAAGGGGCCTGCAGGCATCCATGTGCATGCGATCCCCGGATGGGCGGGTGCCGACTCGCGCACGCAAGGCGGGGGAGGGGGAGGGATTTTGTAACAAATGCGTGGCGATGCGAATAGGGCCTTCCCCAGTTTCCTCCCAGACCGCTCCAATAAAGGAGCGGACGGGGAGGGAATTTCCTTAACCCCCTACCTACCCTGCCTCCCTCTTCCCCTCTCTTTCCCGAACCCTAAAAACTACCTAACTACCCTATTTTTTGTTTTGTTTTTAAACTTATACCTGCTCAACGGAGCCGCAGTAAGTTGTGCGCGCCAGCTAGCTGGCCCCGCCCCACCCCCATCCATACCTCTCCCCCCCCAGCCCACCCGTTTTTACAAACCCAGCTCTTCCTCATGTACCGGGAGATACGTGCGTGGGAAGGTCACTTGGAAAATGCTTGCGGCACGCGTGCGTGGCCCGGCCACAAACATATCTCCCGGTTTTTGCGCACGCCAGCGATTAAATATTTGGCTGTAACTGTGGCGTGACGAGAGCATGCACTAAAAACCACATAAACAGCAACAACAGTATTTGGTTAGTTTTTATATGTCACTTCAGATAAGACATGATGCAAAACAGTACAACCAGTATAATATCCTTGTTTTAATAAGGCAGCATTCCCTAGTAGTCTGTACTGTTTCTTCTTTATTAGAGCAGGGGGTGTAAGTGGCATCACCAGCCTGGAGGTCCTTCTTGAGAACAAAAAAACCCTTCTCTCTTGAAGTGCTATACACTCTACAAGAAAACACATTTTTTTTTTCTTGTCTACCATGTCCCTTCCGCCAACAAAATGTAACACTTGAATGTGTGTTAATTTTTTAATAAACTTTGAAATGAAATAGTCTGGTTATATTGATGACATGCAGCTCTATTGAAAACAAACTGGAATGCTTTTAATTTTTAATAAAGTGAAAAGCAAAAGTAAACTCAGCAGTGAAATACAGTAATAGGAGCCAAAACAAAAGGGCTTTATTTAAAATAAAATAAAAAAAAACCAAAAAATCTCTGAGCAGTGGTACTGCATGCATTCATCTTTAAAGCTACTTATGTGCCATGGGAATAGCATAACGCATATTAAAGACTGCAGACATTTCATACAGTTTAAGAGAGTGACATGGTCATGGGAATTGTTGCATTTGCAACTGCAGTTGTTAATTTAACTCTGCAAACTAACCTTTTCCTTTTCCAAAAAGCATTCTCTCGTTCTGTTTCTATGGAAAAATCCCTTTTGAGCATTAAGCCCTGAGAGTATGGTGATAAGCAGTTGCTTAGAGTACCATTTTATATAATCTTCTGGAATCAGCTTGTGAAGTGTGGTCTAGTTTTTTCTTAAATTATTTATAGGTGCAGCACAAAAGGAATTTGTCTTTGTTTCTCTCTTTTTTTCTGTTGTCCGTCTTTTGCCACATTGATGAGCTGAGGTAACCTTGGCACGCTGGATGGTTCCGCTGGCTCATATGAGGAATGTAGATTGTGCCTCAGATGTGCATATACTGCAGTTGTCTTGTAAATTATCCTTATGTATCTGTTCTCACCCTCCCCCTCCCCCCCTTTTGTCTCTATCCCTCCCTCCCCAAGTTATTTAGTTATCTGCTTTGTTACTGTGTTACATATTGTTCTTTGTAAAGGCCTCGCCTATATATTCCTTGTTTATAAGTTACTTGTAAACCGGCACGATGTGCAAACGGTTGCCGGTATATAAAATAAAATAAATAAATAAATAAAATAAAAACAAATACACCATACACAGGAAATGGGTGATCAGATAAGATTCTATGTGATCTGGCATGCTGGTTAGAACATGGGTGAATTTTTACCAAATCTAGGGTCAGTAATTGAAGTTTTTGTATGAGTAAACGTGTTTATCTGTGTTAAAATGGGGTTTGATTATTGGTCCCAATGCCCACTGCTAATAGCATGCACATTGGATGACAGCGCACCTACTTTTACCCATGCAGAAAGTGGGCAGCACGAGGGGTCAGGACAGCAACATATGCACGGGGCTTTCATTATGAAAGGCCCTCACATACCTTCCCCCTCTGCTTCCAAGCAGGTACAAAAGTATATAGGTACAAATGTTTACCTATGAAAATTAGGTTGCAGTCCTGTGGGTCTGAAGTACCTGCAAGCTCCCTACAGGGTTTAATTATTGCCCTTCCTGTTGTTTTCCCCAGGGTATCAGCATTGTATCTCATCCCTCCTATGGATTTATGTTTCTACGTAAGTGCATCTCTTCTTCAGTTCCTCACAAATACCTTAGCACAGGATGATGTCAGCCTATACAGTGTTTCTCAAATGTGGTCGTATGGTGTGTGGCCACTACCTCTTTTGGCCTTCATTGTGAATAAAGGAGTCAATGTTGAGTATTATAGGGGAAGACTGAGGCCACCAAAAACAATTGGTTGTAAGGACCTTTTGTTAAGTTCTTATGCTGTAATCTTACACCACATTTGTTAATGTTGACGTGTGGGGATATATTTGTAGGATATGCAGGTGGCTTGCGTAAGAATGAAATGTGATGCTATGTTAAATGCTCCTGTGGGAGATTTTTAAGCAGGGACATTTGGAAATACCTATAGGCAAACTTCATGGGTGATGGTGTATCAGATAAGTAATGGGCAGCAATTTTCAAACTGTCCACATAAGGAAAAAGTCCCCGGATACCTTTTTCGCCCCATAGACTTTAAACCAGTATGCACAGAGAGGGAGTGCGTGTGTGCTTTCATTTTAAAATGCCACTAGTATTTTCTGCACCTGTTTTTGGTGGAGGCGCCTTTCCCATGGAAAATAGCATGCAGAATGTTGAAAGTGCAATCTGTGCACTTTATTTGCCCCGCCCCAACCTAACTACGTCTCAAGAAACTCTCTCTAAGGGGTCATTTATCAAAGTGCTATATGGTGTTTTTGCCATAATGCATAGTGTGATGCAAATTAGAAAAAGGGGAGGAGTTTGGGGTGGGATTTGTGGCCAAGTGGGCTGGCTTTAATGTGGATTTTAACTACACCTTTTTCATTTGTGATGAGCCATGTGATATGGCTTTATTGTGCTTTGTGATTTTTTGCAAATGCTGTTTTTAGTATTTTAAGCTGCTGGAGAGCCAGCCTAGCTATCAGGGTCCTCATGAGAGAGAGACTGACTAGCCATAATGCCCTCATGCTAGGTAGGTATTTATACCTCTATAAGAGGCCTACCTAGTTACTCGAGGTGAGGTTTAGGTAGGTATTAGTGTAGGGGGTTAGGGGCCACTTTGACATTCAGAGTGCGACGTACGAACAGAACAGTGCACTCTTGTGAAGATTTGATGACCTTTGGAGTGAGGAAACTCACCCAAAAATGAGATTTGTGCAATGTCTCTCAACCTAACTTGATAGACTCTCTACCTGGGTAACATCATGCTAGGTTGCGAGAACATATTGCACAAATCTCATCTTTGGGTGAGTTTTCTCACTCCGAAGGTCTTCAAATCTTCACAAGAGTGCACTGTTCTGTTCGTACGTCGCACTCTGAATGTCAAAGTGGCCCCTAACCCCCTACACTAATATCTAAACCTCGCCTCGAGTAACTAGGTAGGCCTCATATAGAGGTATAAATACCTACCTAGCATGAGGACATTATGGCTAGTCTCTCTCTCTCTCTCTCTCTCTCTCTCTCTCTCTCTCTCTCTCTCTCTCTCTCTCTCTCTCTCTCTCTCTCTCTCTCTCTCTCTCTCTCTCTCAACTGCTTATTTAAGAGATTAATGATAATGAACTTTGGAAGTAAATAAAATTTTCCAAAATGTTTGTTTCCCCATATGAAATGGTCAAAAGATACTTGTCTGAAAAAATGTAACCTCAGAATATGCCTCCGATCCACAAAGTATACTATATTTCCTCTTGAAAATTTATTGTTGATTATCAAGAAGGATATTTCGATGTTCTAACTCTTTCCCTTATTAGAAAAACCTCATACAGATATCATTTCAAGGGAAACCTTAATTGTAACTTTTGCATTGCAAATGGGTAGCGATCTGATATTGAATCTATTTTTCCGTAATAGATCATCTACTTTTCTGGGAGAGAAAGTTAATGTTTTCCCTGACTTTATTAAGCAGTCTCATGTTCAGAGGAAGTCTTTTCTTCAATTACAGCCCCAAGTTCTTCAATTGGGGGTTTCTGTTTTTCTCAAATTTCCCTATAAATGTATTTAATTTATCAGGGAAATAAATTTGTTTTTTTATAAACCTGCTCAACTTAAAAGATTTCTGGAAGATAAGCAACGGTCAGTCTAAGCAAGTTAATTTTGGAGGGATGTATCTATCATATTATTGTACCATACTAATCGGACAGCATCTGTCGCTCCATTTATGGAGCATTGTTCCATCATGTAACTATTTTGCTCTGTCTTGTTTTCTTCATTTGAAGTATTGTACTCTTATTAACTGTCATGATTGATACTTTTCAAGTACTATAAAGTTTCTTTTATTTGTACTATTTTTGAAAATTAGAGATATTTAAAAAAAATATCTTTCCTGTTATAGTATCATTTCCAGAAATAATGGATGCTCTCCTATTAGAATAGATTTCAAGGGTTTGCGCCAGTGAAAAATAAGCTCTAGATTTATTAACAACATAAGATAAGAAATGCCATGCTGGGTCTAACCAAGGTCCATCAAGCCCCTGGTCACAATTACGCATCAAATTCTTAACAATTAATCTATTTCTTGCATCTCACTGCCAGGGATAAGCGCTATCTTTCCCAAGTCTATCTGGTTTATGGACTTTCCCTTCAGGAATTTATCCAATCCTCTTTTGAACCCGACTATGTTAGTTGCCTTGACCACATCCTCCGGTAATAGATTCTATTGTTTGATTTTGTGCTGCATGAAAAAATGCTTCCTATGATTTGTTTTAAATCTGCTGGTTGCTAGTTTCATGGAGTATCCCCCAGTCCTGCTGTTGTTTGAAAAGGTAAATAACTGATCCCTATTTATGCGTTCCACCCCATTCATGATTTTATAAATTTTAATCATACCCCTTCTGTTACCTCTCTTCCAAGCTAAAGAGCCCTTTTCAATCCCCTTGATCATTTTTGTTGCTCTTCTCTACGCCTTTTCTATGGCCCCTATCACTTTTTGAGATGGGGTGAACAGAATTGCACCCAGTACTCAAGATGTGGTTTCAATATGGAGCTATACAAAGGCATTATGATATCCTCAGTTTTGTTCTCTATTCATTTCCAAATAAATCCTAAATCTATTTGCCTTTTTGATCGCCACACACTGAGCAGAAGATTTCAAGGTATTGTCCATAAGAACTCGGAGGTCCTTTTCCTGGGTGGTAACTCCCAGCACTGAACCCAGCATCGTGTAATTGGGATTATTTTTTCTTACATGCTTTACTATGCGCTTGTCCACATTAAATTGTATCTGCCATCTATAAGCCCAGTCTCCTAGTTTCTTTACAATCCTCTGCTATTTTAACAACTTGAAACAATTTTGTGTCATCTGCAAATTTGATCTCTTCATTCGTCATCCCATTCTCCATATCATTTATGAATATGCTAAATAGCACAGATCCCAGTACAAACCCCTGGGGTACTCCACAAATGACCTTTCTTCATTTGGAACACTGACCATATAGTCCTACTCTCTGTTTAGATGTAACATTTCTGTGTGAGAGTAACCTGCACAGAACAGCAGCTACTACCCTTAGCAGCATGGGGGTAACCTGCACGGAGCAGCTGTTGCTATTCTTAACAGAACGCATGGTTGTAACCTGCAAAATGCAGCAGTTACTACCATAGACCACTTGCTGGGCAGACTGGATGTACCATTTGGTCTTTATCTTCTGTCATTGTTATGTTAGTATGTTTCTTGTCTTTTATCCATTTACCAACCCACAATAGGACACTGCCTCCAATCTCATGACCTCCCAATTTTCTGAGGATTCTCTCATGAGGGACTTTGTAAAATGCCTTCTGAAAATCCAAATAAACTATATTAACTGGCTCACCTTTATCCGCATGCTTATTTACACCCTCAAAAAAATCTGTATTTTTGTTTTATGTTTTTGTTTTTGTTTTTTAATCATTGTGGAGAAATAATTATGCTAACATCTTTAAAGCTTCTCTTTCAAAGAGAAGTTCTTCATCATAGATCTGAATTAATCAATGTGCTGCTGTACTGATTATCATCACAAATCCATGCTTCTACCACCTGTTGGGAGTTTAAGTGTAAACACAAGAAATGCAGCTGAAGATGGATCTCTGAGGGGAGGAGAGGGGTATCTAAAAGTGAGGCATGCACTTTGTAAGAATTGTAATAAATGTGTATATGTGTAATAATATGCATAGATATAGATATATGGGGCAGAGAAGGAATAGCATGAATAACTGGAGAAGATGATATTTTGAGGAATGTAGGTGGTGCTGCTGCCTTAGGTAAATTTCGAGCACTGTAAAGTAATCTCTTCTTCTGAACTTTGTGATTTTAGGTTGTTTGATCACTCTATGGAAGGGTTCAAAAACTGGGAGTTCATGACAACTCATTGCTGGGGTGAAAAGGCATCAGGTGAATGGATTTTGGAGATTTATGATACCCCATCCCAGCTGAGAAACTTCAAGACTCCAGGTATAGTAAAATATTCACGGTATTTCTTGTAAACACAATAATTGTGGTTGTTGTGGCAGTTCAGCAACATAGCTGAAAATAACTTCTGCCTTTGTTGGAACTCTTATTGCAAATATGAAGCACTGTTAAGTAATTTCATGCATAAATGAAAGCCAAGAACAATGTTTAGAGTGTGCCTTTTTAATCCTGTTTTGTTCCATTCTCTGTAACTGTTAAGAGATAAGTCAATCTGGAGAATACGTGCGCTCCTATTCCAGAGCTTATTTTCCTTGAGCTGCCATTTCCAGTGCCTGTGCTCTTTCAGCTACTACTACTGTGATGACTACTACTGCTGCTGCTGCTGCTGCTGCTACTACTACTACTTATGATTGTTAAAGCAATTTGTAGTGCTGTATAGATACATATAAAAGACCATCTCTGCTCCATGGAGCTTACAATCTGGTCAAGACAAACATAGATGACAATCTGTAGGAGGTATATTTATCATAAAGTGTTTAGGATTTAAAAGCAACCTCAAAAAGGTGAGTTTTCAGAGTGTATTTGACTTTGGCCAGAAAGGGAGCATAACACTTATTCCATGCATATTGCACAGCAAGGTGGAAAGCATGGAATCTGGAATTGGCAGTCGAGTAGAAGGGCATAGATGAGCAACTTGCCCGAAGAACAGAGTTCATGAGCAAGGATGTAGGGAGAGAGAAGAGAAGACAGCTAATGAGAATGAATGCATTTGTAGATAACTAACAGAAGCTTGAACTGTATCTGGAAGTGAACGGGGAACCAGTGTAGCAACTTGAGAAGAGAGGTTACATGATCATAATGCTGAAAGATAAGTCGTGCAGCTGAATTTTGAATAGCATGGAAAAAGGTGGTAAAATGGAAGGCCAGCAAAAAGTAAGTTGCAGTAACTTAAGCAGGAGGTGAAAGAGAATGGATGAGCATTTTAGTAATATGCCAAGTACAATGGGAAAGGTAAGAAGAAAGCCAATGTAGAGCAGAGTCCCAAAATCCAATGGCAAACAGTGTGTCAAGGAGTAGATGGTAGCAAAAGCAGCAAATAGGTCAAGGAGAATAAGGGTCAAGAAAAGGAACTTGGCCTTGGCAATGAAGAGATCACTGGAGACTTTGACAGGAGTAGTTTTTGTGGAATGTAGAGGGCTAAAGCCAGACCTCAATGGAACCAGAACAACTTGAGATGAAAGAAAGTCAAGACAGCAGAGATGAACTAGCACGTACAAGCTGTTTGAATGTGAAAGGGAGAAGGTAGATGAGGATGAGGGTTTTTTTAAAGGAACAATGTGATCACAGCATGTTTAAAATAAAATGGGACAGCCATAGTGGCAAATGATCAATTGGGAATGTGACAGATGGAGTGGACGATTGCAGGGGAGATAAAACTGAGAAGCCATATGGGAACGGGGCCAGAGAAACAAATAGTAAGTTTGGAGGAGAAAAGAAGAGCAGTTTGCTACTTCATGATTTCAGAAAAAGACAGGGAGGTGAATCAAATGGGGGTGGAGATGGCAGAATGTAGAGAATTCATGATTAATCTTGGCCATCTTTTCATGGAAGAAATCAACCATAGTCTGGGCAGAGAGTGAAGGGAGAAAGTTAAGCCGAGGAAATTTGAGGAGGGAGATGAGTGTGACAGAGAAAGCAGGGGTTTGAGGCAAGAATGTTTGCCAGGTTGATATAATAATCTTGCTTGGCAAGTGTAGTAGGTGAGCATGAAGTCTGTGTGGGAATGGGACTTCAGCCAGAGATGCTCTGCAGAGTGGGCTCAGAAACTTAGGAAGTGAACTCTGGAGAATAATCAAGGTTGAGATTTGGGACACCTTACAGGCTGGGGAAGGAGTGCAGCAAGACTGTCCAAAGGTAAAAAGTGTGCAACAGGCTTGGGCATTGTTAAAAAATACCATCCTAGAAGCACAGTCCATATGTATTCCATGCATTAAGAAAGGTGGAAGGAAGGCAAAATGATTACCGGTATGTGAAAGAGGCTATTTTAGCTAAAAGATCATTAAAAATTGGAAGAAGGATCCATCAGAAAAAAACAGAATAAAGCATAAGCATTGGCAAGTTAAATGTAAGACTTTGATAAGACAGGCTAAGAGAGAATTTGAAAAGAAATTGGCCATAGAGGCAAAAACTCACAATAAAAACTTTTTTAAAATATATCCAAAGTAGAGGGAGTCAGACCGTTGGATGATCAAGGGCTTAAAGAGGCATTTAGAGAAGATAAGGCCATCACGGAAAGATTAAATGATTTCTTTGCTTCAGTGTTTATTGAAGAGGATGTTGCAGAGATACCTGTTCCGGAGAAAGTTTTCATGGGTGATGATTCATATGAACTGAACCAAATCACAGTGAATCTGATAGATGTGGTAGACCTGATTGACAAACTGAAGAGTAGTAAATCACCTGGACTGCATGGTATACACCCCAGGGTTGTGAAAGAATTAAAAATGAAATTTCAGACCTATTTCAATTAATTTGTAACCTATCATTAAAATCATCCAATGTACCTGAAGATTGGAAGATGGCCAATGTAACCCCTAATATTTAAAAAGGGGAGCCAGGGGTGATCCAGGAAACTATAGACCAGTACCAGGAAAAATCATGGAAACTGTTATAAAGAATAAAATCACAAACCATTTAGATAGACATGGTTTGATAGGACACAGCCGACATGGATTTACCCAAGGGAAGTCTTGCCTCACAAATCTCCTGCTTTTTTTTTTTTTTGAAGGGGTGAATACACGTGGACAAAGGTAAACTGATAGATTTTCTGAAGGCATTCGACAAAGTCCCGCATGAGAGGTTTTTAAGAAAATTAAAAAGTCATGGGATAGGTGTCCTTTTGTGGATTGCAAATTGGTTAAAAGACAGGAAACAGAGAGTAGGATTAAATGGTCTGTTATCCCAATTTAAAAAGGTAAACAGTGGAGTGCCTCAGGAATCTGTACTTGGACCAGTGCTTTTTAATATATTTATATATGATCTGGAATATGGGGTACAAGTGAGGTGATCACATTTGTGAATAACACAAAATTATGCAGAGTAGTTAAATCTAAAGCTGATCATGATGAATTGCAGGAGGATCTTGCAAGACTAGAAGATTGGGCTTCTAAATGGCAGATGAAATTTAATGTGGACAAGTACAGAGTGATGCATATAGAGTAAAATAAGAACATGCCATACTGGGTCAGACCAAGGGTCCATCAAGCCCAGCATCCTGTTTCCAACAGTGGCCAATCCAGGCCATAAGAACCTGGCAAGGAGCCAAAAACTAAGTCTATTCCATGTTACCGTTGCTAGTAATAGCAGTGGCTAATTTCTAAGTCAACTTAATTAATAGCAGGTAATAGACTTCTCCTCCAAGAACTTATCCAATCCTTTTTTAAACACAGCTATACTAACTGCACTAACCACATCCTCTGGCAACAAATTCCAGAGTTTAATTGTGCGTTGAGTGAAAAAAAAACTTTCTCCGTTTAGTTTTAAATGTGCCACATGCTAACTTCATGGAGTGCCCCCTAGTCTTTCTATTATCCGAAAGCATAAATAACCAATTCACATCTACCCATTCTAGACCTCTCATGATTTTAAACACCTCTATCATATCCTCCCTCAGCCGTCTCTTCTCCAAGCTGAAAAGTCGTAGCCTCTTTAGTCTTTCCTCATAGGGGAGCTGTTCCATTCCCATTATCATTTTGGTAGCCCTTCTCTGTACCTTCTCCATCGCAATTATATCTTTTTTGAGATGCGGAAACCAGAATTGTACACAGTATTCAAGGCGCAGTCTCACGATGGAGCGATACAAAGACATTATGACATTTTCCATTTTATTCACCATTCCCTTTCTAATAATTTCCAACATTGTTTGCTTTTTTGACTGCCGCAGCACACTGAACCGATGATTTCAATGTGTTATCCACTATAACGCCTAGATCTCTTTATTGGGTAGTAGCACCTAATATGGAACCTAATATTGTATAACTATGGCATGGGTTATTTTTCCTTATATGCATCACCTTGCACTTATCCACATTAAATTTCATCTGCCATTTGGATGCCCAATTTTCCAGTCTCTCAAGGTCTTCCTGCTTGTGATTTAACTACTCTGAACAATTTTGTATCATCTGCAAATTTGATTACCTCACTTGTTGTATTTCTTTCCAGTTGAACAATGTTAGGTTCTATCTTAGGAGTTACCACCCAGGAAAGAAATCTAGGCGTCACAATGGATGATACATTGAAATCGGTTCAGTTTGCTGTGGCGATCAAAAAAGTAAACAGAATGTTAGGAATTATTAGGAAGAGAATGGCAAATAAAAGTATAGATGTCTTAATAAGATCATTATGCTTGTTCATAAAGCTTTATACAATGATTAAACCTCCTGGTTACAAAAACCCCTGTATCAATGTATTGCCTCTAGAAACCTATGTTCAACAGACATGGGGTTACTCACTATTCCCCCCAACAAAAAAATTCACAAAACAGCAACTAGGAACCGGGGTGCTTCCATAGTTGGTCCTATGCTATGGAACTCTCTACCGTCTCCTCTAAGAACAGACCACTCTACACCTTCCTTTAGAAAGAACCTTAAAACCTGGCTTTTTATCAAAGCTTTTCCTCAACAAATCTAATAAGTAACTCCCCTATTCTGTTTCTCTGTCTTTTCCTTAAGTACTTACTATTTTTAGAATAACTGGTTATTATTTAATATAGGACTTCTTTGAATCTTATTTTAATTTGATGTTATAATTTCATACTTAATGTTTTAGAATTGTTTCAATGTATTTTGTCCTCAATACTTTATTTGATGGCAATTCTGTTTTCTGTAAACCGGTATGATATTTTGAATTGAATGTCGGCATAAAAAACCAAGCAAACAAATAAATAAATAATGCCTCTGTACTGCTCCATGGATCGCACCTTGAATACTATGTGCAATTCTGGTCATCACATCTCAAAAAGGACATAGCTGCACTGGAGAAAATGCATAGAAGGGCAACCAAAATAAGGAGCATGGAACGTGTGCCCTATGAGGAAAAGCTAAAGAAGTTACGGCTGGTCAGTTTGGAGAAGAGACGAATGAGGAGGGATATGATGAAAGTGTACAAAATAATGAAAGGACTTGAAAAGTTAATGTAAATCGGTTATTTACTCTCAGATAATAGAAGGACCAGGGGGCACTCCATGAAGTTAGCAAGTAGCTCATTTAAAACAAATCAAAGAAAATTCTTTTTCACTCAGTGCATAGTTAAGCTCTGGAATTCATAGCCAGAGGCTGTGGTTGCAGCAGTTAGTGTAACTGGGTTTTAAAAAGGTTTGGATAAGTTCCTAGAGGAAAAATCCATAAACTATTATTATGGTAATTAATAAGCAATAGTAGCTTGTGATTTATCTAATGTTTGGGTACTTGCAGGAACTTGTGACTTGAATTGGCCACGGTTGGAAACAGGATACTGGGTTTAATGGACTCTTGGTCTGACCCAGTATGGCATCTCTTATGTTCTTATAGTAGTAGGAGAAGAAATTATCTCATCAAGGCTCTGGCAAGGGCTGCCCTTTCCAAAGCCTGTGCTCTTGTATTCACTCCTTTGTTCCCTAAGTTGTCCTCTCCTAATTACTGGTAACTCCTATCTGTGTCTCACATCCAGACTGATCCGCGGTGAGCAAGAGTGGTTTTTAGAAGAAGGTTATGCAGAGAAATAATATTTTTGGAATACATTTTCCTCAATTTTTTTTTTTATGACAAATACATTTTTTAATGCAAAAGATTTCAACCCTGTTTAGATTTCACACACAAGTGCATGCATGAAAAAGTGTGTGTTTTGCATTAAAAGTACTTGTCATTGAGACATAGGCCATGCTGTGTTCCTTTTGCTTCTTTTACATATTTGGCCTGCACTTACCTCTTGACTTTAACTGAGATGGCTTTATTATTTTTTTTTTTTTGTGGAAAAGAATGATAGAAAGGCCGCTGTCACTCCCTCAAGGACAGTCCTCTTCAAGCCCATCCTACAAACCCACACACACAGACACACACACACACACACAGACAGACACACACACACAGACACAACTTTGTCCTTCTCAGGTTAAGAAATGGAATTATCTGACTCTGAGAAGACAAGTTCAGTATTCAAGTTATTTCCAGTTTTTCCAGTTGTGCCCTTGCTGACTGGGGTAAAGCAAAGGAAAGCTACCCCTGCAGACAGAAAATGTTGGAAGGTTTATCCTGTCCTTTGTCATTCATGCCAGACTATCACATCTCACAAAACTCACCAGTACTTAACGAAATAAAATCCTGACTCTTGCCAGCAAGTGTGTTTAGGCATTGTCAGTTCCCAGTTAGGATGCATTGAAAAGTCAGTTTCTCCCTTTGCAAATCATCTTGTAAGAATGATCCACTTTTTGCCATGCACACACATGTTCAGGAGAGCATGCAACAACTAGTGTTTTCACAAAGAGTGGTGAGATCCAGTAGAATGAATGCAAAATCGGTGTTTAAATCTGGTTAATCTAAGGTATAATATTGTACACTGGGCTTCTCTGAATGTATAAAAAGGTAAGTTTTCTTTAAACAGAATTTACGAAATCTTGTCACTTTTCACTTTAAGCTAAATTTTTTTTTTTTTTACAAATAACAAGTGGTGGTTGTTTGTCTCATTTGGGAAAGCACAAAAGTTCTTTCTTAAAATCATTTACAAACTTTCTGTATAAGCTACTGTGTTTCAGCTCTTTGTTTAGCTATCAAGCTATACAAACTGCACTCTTTCTTTCGTTATTGGACTAGCTAAGGATTGTGGTTGGAATAGGGTCAAAGGTGAAAGGTGCAGGCAATTTAAAATTGTGGAATTGGCTGAAATGACCAATTCTTGGCGGAAATCTGCCTGCTTTTTATTATTTTGGAACATGCACTGAAGTAGTTTCAGGCCCTCAGTGTGTGTGTGATGTCAGCTTGCCTTTGAACAGAACGAAGTTATAAACTGGCAAGTTATACAGATTTTCTCGCTCTCTACTGATTTCACCATTCCATACAGAAGATGAATTCCCAGGGTGTCCCTTGCATCATTCCTGCTCACATTATGATTACAGAAATGAAATCCTGCACTATTTTCTTATTTTTTCAGTTCTACACCTTAAGTGGAGACCTGTAGAAAGACCCAGGCGAGCATTTCTGTACCTTGATTATTTTCGGTTGTTCCATTTCACTTTGCGCTTCAAGAATAATTGCTGCACACTTGAATCATTAGGGGCCCCACTGATAATACAGCTGTTAAAATTTTATTTAGTTCCCTTTTCAATATCAAGTTTTTTTTCCTCAGAATATGTCTGTGGCCCCTATGCCACAGAGTGCATAGGAGTTGGTATTTCTAAAAGGTTTATGGTAAAATGGGAGATTCTCCCCTTATGGGAAATCTGAAAGATTTGGAAAAAAATCTGTAAAAGGTGCACAGGAAGTTAAGGGGCGAAAGGTTGCATTGGAACTAGCGTGAGAATGTTCTGGTGCTTGCAGGTCATCTCTTGGTTAAGGGGTGTTACATGCCTTCTTGACTTGATAGTGGGGTATAGCCGCTATGGGTTCGGTCAATAGGAAAAGTAGATTAAAAACCCTTACTCTACTAATTTGGGGCTGCTCCAGATTAGAAGGACAGATAAAGGTTGTAGCTGTGATCCTCTCCCAGGGTTGCAGAAGGGGAGTAGCAGGAGTTGGGCATGAGATTTTCTCCCAAAATCTCAGGAAGCCTGAAGGAAAGAACTAAAGTTTTGCAATACTGGTTTTTGAAAATGTGAAGAAACTCGCGGTGGAATCTTGCTTGGACCAGGAGGCAAAATGTGCCAGCAGGGAGCTGCTGCAGGGCTCTGTGGCTTCCTGTCTGCTACATCAGAGGGAATCTTTCCTAGAGCTGAAAGGACTGTGTGAGTAATTGTTATAATAATGGAAAGGAAAAGGAGGCCAGGATAGGCCTGGGTAGAGACTGAGGAAATAGAAGAAGTAAAACGGAAATACTAAAGGAAGAGAGATGAGTTAGACAAGTTTTAGTCTGTGTTTGAGGAACAAAAACTGCTTAAGAACTGTAATTTTGTTTATTTACCACTATTACTGGGGTTTGTAAAAATGTTTTATTCTGAAGAGTCTACAATAAACTGTTTTTAAGTTGGAGCACAATTATTGACTGGACATTGTTTTTTGTTGGTTTTTTTTTATTCTGGAGTGTCTTTGGCCCAGTACTGGCCTTGCAGGTGATCCTGCCCACCCCCCCCCCCCCCCCAGCTCACGGCCCCAGCGAGCAACCCTCAATACTCTCCAAGACTGGGAAGGCTACCCTAAGTGGTACCAGGGTTACATGTGTGTGGCTACCTAATCTGTCATACAAATGTTAAAAATCCATTTAATTTTGAAAATAATAAAACGCTGCAGGCCCTTCTGATGAAAAGAACCCACCATGTATGAGGACATCATTGTTCAAATATACAAAAATGAATGCAGAATAAAAGCAAACTTGTCCACCGCAGCTATGTAACAGCTTGTTCTATTAAGATAACATGCGTAAAGGGGGTGCCCCTTTTAGCCTTAGGGAAGTGTCCCTGCTCTTTACGAGCATGCCAAATGTAGCTTCAGCTGGTCTGAGAGCCCTCAGTATGACAGAGGTCCCACCAGACCCTGGCTTTTGGTGATGTCAAGTTAGTGTCTATGTATTGGGAAGGAGCATCACTCCCCAGTGGGAGGGGTAAATTAGTTGAATAAAAAGCCCTGCTCCCGTGTGAATAGGAGGAGATGTGAGGACTGGAATTGAGCACGGGAGTGAAGAGAATTCCAAGCTCTGGGATCCTGGTAGTGTAAGAGCCATCTCTCACGGAGAAGGCTCAGAAAGGTTTGCGTGGAGGCGAAGAATTCCAGGGTAGAGGTGCCTGAATTGGTGGACCAGTATACTGGGAGATGCAAGGAAAATGGGTAAAGAAAGTTCACCAGAATCCAAGACTGATTCTGCTACAATCAGCCGGAGACAAAAGAGAGAGTGAGAGGAAGAAAAGGACATAGAGAAACAGATTACATCTGCCAAACAACTAATGGAAGGATCCAGTAAGGAAGGGGTTCCTGTCCCAAAGAGCTGCCTTGTTTGAGGGAGAGTTGGAAAGAGACTGTGATTTTTGTTTTTGTCCTGAGGATTCTGTTGCAATATTGGTGCACTGCTCCTAGTGTACTATTTTGTATTTTGCTATCAGTTTTATCAGTAAAGATGTTTTGAACATCATCTTAGAGTATGAAAATTGATTTGTTACTGGGCTGGTGTGCAGAAGAGCTCCCCAAAGAGAGACAGAACCCTAAGGGCCTTTGAAACTTATCCCCCCCCCCCCCCCCCCCCCGTTCCAGAACTCTGAGATGGTCATGGAGACTTGTGTGTTCAGTATGCCCTCATACCCAAGACTAAAACAGGACAGGGGCTACATAAAATGGCATCCAACATGGGACCAGCAGGGTTTGGGGGTCTTTTAGGTACCTAGATATGTCCCCTACCTGGGGAATGACCCTGAAGGTTTAAGTCAAATTGGATAAAGCATTATGGAGACTGGAGAATTCAAGTTGGCTGTCACCATTTTCACCTGCCAAGCCTATCTGCCTTCTTGGAATGATGCCAGATTGACATGCCAAGTCATTCAGAAGCAACCCCAGCAGTTGAGTGACATCAGTGGTGAGCATAAGGACAGTGAGTATAAACCGAGTGACACAGTGCTTGCGTGGTGAGAGATTGAGACAGCATGCAGAGTGAGACGAGGAGGAGCAGAGGCCTGGTGTCAAATGGGAGCCTGTTCGAACAGAGATTGAGACTAAAACTTAGGAACCAGGAGTGATGGCCTAGCATCCTAAGGTAGCTGGGCAACCATACCTGGACCCTACTGGACGGTATGAACATTGTGGGGTGGGAGGAGTGCCCTCAGTGTCATTTGTTGCAAGAACCTACTCTAATGACAACATCCTGATGGGCCTTGACAAAGGCCAATCTTACCTTCTAGCTCTCCTCGACATCTCAGCTGCATTTGACACTGTAAATCATTCAATTCTCATCAACCGTCTTATGGAAATAGGCATTTCCGGCACTGCTCTTCTCTGGTTCAAATCCTTTCTTTTCAACAGTTAAAATAAACGACAAAGAATCCCACCCAGTCCCTTCTAATCAAGGAGTACCACAAGGCTCATCACTCTCTCCGACCCTGTTCAATATTTATCTACTTCCTTCATGCCAATTACTCAGTTCCCTCGACCTCACCCACTATATATGCTGATGATGTGCAGATACTAATCCCAATCGCGGACCCCATCTCCACCACACTAAACTTTTGGAACAATTGTCTGCATTCCATCAACCTCCTCCTATCGAGTCTCAACCTGGTTCTCAATACCTCCAAAACAGAACTCCTCGTCATCTCCCCTAGCGACAACAACCCCGTAGCCATCAACGCAACTATACCACTAGCCAGCCAGGTGAGAAACCTAGGGGCCACCCTACTCCAGATTGAACTCCAAAAAGTTCATCAATACCACAACTAAAGAATGTTTCTTTAAACTACAGGTCCTAAAACAACTAAGACCACTCCTACACTTCCAGGATTTCCGCTCAGTTCTTCAAGCCATACTGTGTTCAAAGATTGACTATTGCAACGCACTATTACTCGGTCTACCCGCCTCTTCCACTAAACCTCTTCAGATGCTGCAAAACGCAGCAGCCAGGATCCTTACTAACTCGCGTCGTAAAGACCACATCACTCCAATTCTAAAAATCCTATACTGGCTACCTATCCACTATAGAATACTTTTCAAGACTCTTACTATCATTCATAAATCTGTCTATCAACAATCCTCTATCCAACTCGCCATCCCCCTCGAACTTCATACCTCCACAAGGCCGATCAGATCTGCATACAAACGCTCTCTCCAGGCTCCCCCAAACAAATTATTGGTCCACAACTCCATCCATAAACGAGCTCTTTCGACAGCGGGTCCACTCCATTGGAACTCTCTCCCCCCAGATATACGTCAGGAACAATGCCATCTATCGTTCAGAAAGAAACTGAAAACATGGCTATTTGCCCAAGCTTATGGTTGATAGAGCCTCTATCAACCAATACTGTCTCTTTCTCCTTCCTACCCATTCCCTATTCTCCTCCATCCCCCCTCCGCCCTGTTCCCTGCCCTGCCACCCCCCACTCCCCGCTTACCTCCCCTGTTCCTCCCTCCACAAGAAATTTAATTCATAATAATTACGTCTGATAAATTACCTGCCGAACTCACTGAATTGTGTTAACCTTGATCTGTCTCGCTACTTAATTGTCTTTGTTGATGACTATTTTCAGCACTCTCCAGTTATATTAGCTTGAAATCTGTACTGTCTTCCTAAGCCCTTGTTTTTTGCTCCTTGTTTAATGTAACTTTATCTTCCATACAGTTGTTAAATGGTTTCCCCTTGTTTCATTGTAAACCGGTACGATAAGACTTGGTCTTGAGCATCGATATATTAAAAGAACTTAAATAAATAAAATAATGTAGCTAAGGTTTTTCTCTTGTGGAGGAAATATTTATAAGCCTGAGGTGATAGACCCATTGACTCCTGATGTATCCAAGAGAGATGGGATCCAACTCCTGCTGATTAGACTGTTTAAGATGGGCAAGGTGAGGCAGTCTGATAGTGAGTCTCCTGGAGAGTTGTCTTTCAGTTTTGGAGGAATCAGTAGAGTCTCATCGGAAGTCCTGTTTCTACTGTCTGAGGGTCTCCTATAGAAGGCATGGTCTCAGAAGGCACCCAAACTGAATAAGAGGAGTGACTTGGAGGTAAGCCCTGGGTCAGAGAAGGGCATGTCATAGAAGTGCACTACCGAGGGAGCTGCTGGGTATGGGTTTTCCCAGAGCAGTTTGGAGATAGAAAGAAGAGAATGTCTTGTCAAGGTGATTCCATCTCCTCAGGGTGAAAGAAGAGCAAGTGGTGCCTATGAGAAACATGTTGGATTTGGTGGTGGCACTGCCTAAAGAAACCCCAGGCTCAGGGAAGTGGCCGTTCACTGTGGGAGATAGAGACCGTAGTGAGGAAACAGACCTGGAGTAAAGGAGGACTAACCACTTCCCCACTGTCCTGGGCTGCGTGGGTAGAAACATGGGAGGCTGTTATGAGTCAGAATGGCTTGATGTTTATCCCTGAAGATGCTGAATTAGGGCTATACAGTTTGATGGCTACCAGTTCATGTTTGGATCCTTGGACAAGATGAACCTGATGAAGACTATGAAAGATTATCTTCACTTAGCATTAGACAGGGACTGCATAGAAAGCTTAACCAGTGGAGTGGCTATGTCAGTGTCACAATTATCTGTGGGGACATCAAGACTCAGTTCTGTCAGAAGTGGCAATTTCATTTAATTTCATTTATTAAAACTTTATAACCTGCCTGTAAAACCTGTTGTTCAGGCAGACGTACAATAAAATACATTCATAATCAATCCAAAACAAAATAACATAAATGCTTACCAAATCAGAACAGACTAACTGACAAAAACAATCTACCAAAGGAAAAAAAACAGTAAAATCCAACTATTAAGTAGACGAGATGACGAAAAAAACAAGAGCTGTCACAAAAGATGTTAATTTAAGCAGCTGAAGGCTAGGGTGAAAAAACATGATTTTAATGCCTTTCTAAATTTTAAATAGTCATTTCAGCCCCTAATATCTGGGGAAAGGGAGTTCCAAAGTGCAGGAGACTGATAGCTAAAGGATGATTCTCTAGTG
This sequence comes from Rhinatrema bivittatum, assembly GCF_901001135.1. Lineage (NCBI taxonomy): Eukaryota > Metazoa > Chordata > Amphibia > Gymnophiona > Rhinatrematidae > Rhinatrema > Rhinatrema bivittatum. The sequence goes on from NC_042615.1 coordinate 547,687,754, forward strand.
GAGTCAAGGCAAATGACAGATGGAGAAGAGAGATGAAGGTAACCCCTCTGTGAAGAACAAAGAGTACAGACAGAGGTGTAGGGAACCAGAAGTTTAGAAAGATAAACCAGAGTACTAGAGTGAAAAACTTGAAATGCCAAACATAAAATCTTAAATCTTATTCAATATTTGACAGGAAGCCACTGTAAATGTTGTAAAACAGGAAAAATGCAATCAAATTTTCTAAGTCTGTAGATGATCCTTGCTACCGTGTTTTGAAGAAGCTGTAAATGCTTGATTTGGTAATTTGGGATATTCAAAAGAAGGGAGTTACAGTAGTCTAATTTGGACATAAGTACATGGGCTAACAATTTTATGTCAAAAGAATCTAATAACGGACAGAGTCAATAGATATACCTAAAATGAAAAATAGCCTTGTGGACTAAAGTAGCAATGTAAGCAAACATTGAAAAATGAGAATCTAGCTGGACTCCTAGGGCAGTTACCATAACCTTGAGGGAGGTCCATACATACCATTCATAGCCAGAGCAAATGATGGAGTACTAGATCTACCACTAAACCAAAGTGCTTTGATTTAGCAGGATTAACCTGTAATTTATGTTCAAAGAGCCAAATGGCAACCCAGTCCAAACAAATGCAGATAAATCAATAGCAGACAGAGTATCCATGAAAACAGTAATTTGTATGTCAGCATAGAAAGGAGAACGAAAACCATAATCTTATATCAGTGTCATTAATGGGGAAAGGAAGAGATTGAATAAAAGAGAGAAAGCATAGATCCCTGTAGAATACTGGAAAGCAAAATAACTTGATCTGAACCCGTTGATTCCAATTGACCTGGAACAAATGTCCAGATAAATAAAAGGTGAACCAGGCCAAGACATCATTAGCAAGACTAATTTCCTTGAGCCGTAGAATCATGAGCTCATATCTCAGTACAATAAGTACGAGTTTAATGTCATTAGTTAATGCAAGAAAAGCTGATTCTGGCTTATGGGCCTTTCGGAATCTGTATTGAGAAGAGTGTAAGACATTAGTCTTGTCGATGAAATCATTGAGCTGGTCGAAAACCACTTTTTCAATAATTTTAGAGTATATAGCTAAATTAGAGACCGGTCTATAAATTGATAGAAGGGTCTAAGAAGGATGGGGCAGGCCCTAGCAAACTTTAACTCAGTGGTTCTCAACCCTGTCCTGGGGACCCCACCAGCCAGTCGGGTTTTCAGGATACCCACAATGAATATGCATGAGAGAAAGTTTGCATGTTATGGAGGCAGTGCATGCAAATGTTCTCTCATGCATATTCATTGTGGATATCTTGAAAACCCGACTGGCTGGTGGGGTCCCCAGGACAGGGTTGAGAACCACTGCTTTAACTGATCCGGAAATGATCCTGGTTATAAAGAGGTATTAATAATAGTAGATTTGTGGCATGACAGTGCAGTAATTTAATTTTTTAAGCAATTTGAAGGCATAAGGTCCAGTTTAGATGTTGTGAACCGTAAGGATTTGAGAAGCAAATGTATGCCAGCAGATGTCATACTGAAAGTTGAAAATTGAGCAGATAAAAATAGGACACCCTCAGATAGTAGAGATAAAACCAAGGGGGAACTAGAGGCAGAAAAGTTAGTGCAAACTGAATTCATCTTTTCAAAGAACAGAAATGCAAATTGGCTGACAGAGCAAGAGGAGTGTTCAGACCGTGATAGTGATGGCTGGTTGGCTAGTCTAGCAACAATTTTAAATAGTTGCTTTGGCTGAGACTCAACAGATTTAATATTTTTGGAAATAGACTTCTTTTTTGTGGATAACTGAGACTGATATTGTTTACTAGCTTTAGACCATCTTTCTTTATTTGAGTTAGATTTCTCCTTGCACCAGGCACATTCACAGTGACAGACTTGCCTCTTCAAAAGCCAAAACCTAAAATGATACCAAGGGTTAGGAGAATGCTGGGAAAGCAAATGTTGAGACATAGGAGCAACTGTATCGATTGCTATGTATTCCAAGTATCAATATGCTGGGTGAAGACATATGGTGTCAAAGTCAACTGAAAAAGTATCCAGATGGGCAACTAGTCAAGCCATGTTCAAATTTTGTAGGTCTCTGAACTGGGTATAATTAACATTCCAAGCAGGTCTTGGTACTAACTGGTGAATCCGCCAAAGCCTGTTGGGGTACTCGAAGAAAATAGCCTGAGGAAACTATAATTTTTCTATTCTGGCCATACCTGACTCTATGCGTTCTGCCTTGTGGTGTGAAAAGAGAGACGGAGGGAACTGAATACTGCCTAATTGGTCTCAGGAAGAATGGCTGCTGCATCAATCTTCCAGATGTTGATTGGGACATCCCAACTGCAGTATCTTCTAAAAGCAGGGAGATCCTAGATTATCCACAAGCAGAACTGTTCTGTCAACAGGTAACAGAACTCACATGAGAGAGGGAAATACTGGACCTGGTGCTTACCAATGAGACAGTATTTCTGATGATGTAGTGGATGATCATCTGGGAACCAGTGACCACCAGATAGTGTGGTTCAGTATTAGGACACCAGAGATGAAGTTTCATTCTAAGGATCCTAGACTTCAGGAAAACTAATTTTCTCAAAATGGGGAAGTACCTCAAGAAATCATTAACTGGGTGGGAAAATCTAGGGGAACTAGAAGGGCAGTGGGCAAAACTAAAAGATATCATAAGGGCAACTAATATTTATGTTAGAATGTAAATAAAAGGAAGAGGAAAAGAGACTGTTATGGTTTTCTAAAGAAGTAGCTGAAAAGGTAAGGGAGAAAAGGTTAGCATTCATAAGCTATAAGAGTTTGCAGAAAGAGGAAGACAGGAGACAATATCTAGATAAATTAAGAGAAGCTGGGAAAATAGTCAGGAATGCGAAAATTCAAATATAAAATAAATACAGTAAAATAGGGGATGACTTTTTTTTTAGTTATGTTAGTGATAGAAGGAAGTGCAAAAGTGACATTGTGAGACTCAAAGGTTTAGGGGAGGAATACATAGAGGCTGATGAGGAAAAAGCAAAATTGCTTAACAGATATTTCTATTCAGGGTTCACTGTAGAAGGGTCTGGAGCAGGACCACTTAAGGCAAACACAAATAAGTTTGGAAATGAGATAAAACTCAAATCGATTTTCAGAACAGTGTGTTTGTGAGGAGCTAACTAAACTTAAAGTAGATAAGGTAATGGGGCTGGATGGGATACATCCGAGGGTACTAAGGGAATTTAGAGATGACCTGGCAGAAACTCTGGCTGACCTTTTCAATGCTTCCTTAGAGTCTGGAATAGTTCTGGAGGACTGGAAAAGGGCAGATGTGTTCTTAGTCATAAAAGTGGAAGTAAGGAGAAGGCTGAGAACTACAGGCCAGTTATTCTGACCTCTGTGGTGAGCAAACTAATGGAATCGCTGCTAAACCAGAAGATCATGCAATTTTTGGAATCCAATGGATTACAAGATTGAGGCAGCATGGTTTTACCAGAGGTGAATTTTGTCAGAGGAATCTGATCAGTTTCTTTGATTGGGTGACCACAGAGTTGGATCAAGGAAGAGCGCTAGACATAGTGTACTTGGATTTCACAAAAGCCTATGACACAGTTCCGCATAGAAGAGTGATAAATAAATTGTGCACCCTTGGTTTGAATCCTAGAGTGACTTGATTGGGTTAGAAACTGGCTGAGTGGGAGGTGACAAAGGTTATAGAGGTAAAGGAGTTTTCTCTGAGGAGGGAGTTGTTACTTGTGTTGTGCCTCAGGGATTGGTCCTTGAACTGGTTCTTTTCAACATTTTTGTTGAGGGATCTAGTAAAGCTCAAAGAATGGTCTAAAGTCTGCCAACTAAGATTTAATGTGAAAAAATGCAGAGTAATGCATTTAGGATGCAAAAACCCAAGGGAAAGATACAGTATTAGAGATAATATTCTTCTAAGCACAAAGGAAGAGTTGAATCTAAGGGTAGTTGGATATGGTTATCTTAAGGTGTCCAAACGAATAAATTGATGGTAAAAGCCAGAAAAATGCTTGGTTGCACAGAAAGAGGAATAGTCAGCAGAAAAAGGGAGGTGATATTGTTCCTGTATAGGTCCCTGGTAAGACCTCACTTGGAATACTGTGTACAATTCTGGAGAATATAAACAGGATGAAGTTGGTCCAGAGGGTTGTAACTAAAATGGTCAGTGCTGGGTTTCATTCTAAAGCATATGGGGATAGACTTAAAGAGGTAAACATGTATACCCTAGAGGAAAGTTGAGAGAGAGAGATATGATAGACATTCAAATATCTCAAAGGTTTCCATGCACAGAATGTGAGCCTTTTTCAGTGGAAAGGAGGCTCTAGAATGAGGGGTCAAGAGATGAGGGGGTAGATTCAGGAATAATTAGGAAATATTTCTTTACAGAAAGGATGGTGGATACATGGAACAGCCTTCCAGTGGAGGTGGTGGAGACAAAAAACAGTATCTGAATTCAAGAAAGCATGGGATAAATGCAGGGGATCTCCAAGGAGGTGATGAGCATTATAATGCTAAATTAATTGGATGGATGGGCAGATGATGGGTCATACAGTCTTTTTCTGCCATCATGTTTCTATGGAAAAACTTTGAAATTATTGATACTCCTATGTGCCCCACGATCTCATGTAATACATAGAGATGTTGAAGTTTTGAACAAATCTATATGCTAATCCGCTGTATCAGGTTTATTCTAAGGACTATGCTATGATCCAATATGCTCAAAGAAGACAGATGGAAATATGGAGGTGGGGCCAGAGTATCAGAAAACATGCAGTAATTGTCACTCCAGGGACGGAGGATGCACCAAAGCGGTACTCGGTTACCAGGGTACTGCCAGGAGAGGAGCAAATGTTGAAAAGCCCCACCCTTACTGATACAGTTGAGAGTGAGAGAGAATCAACCAGAGGAGATGGACAGAAGCAGAAGACTTATTTATTTGTTGTCCTTCGTCTATGATTGTACTTTATTGCAGGTACACAGTTGATGCCTTGGGCTGATCCAGATGAGATTCCAGGGATAAGCTGATCCCTGGAGGCTATCCAGATTCTCTCAGTTGGAGACTGCTGAGATTACAGAAAAGCTCATGAGTGATGATGCCATCTGCTGACCATTTGGTGGAAGAGAATTCCTAGAAAGTTACCAGATTAATAGTTTCCTTTGGGACTTTGAACAGTTAAAGAAGTTGATGACTTTCCCATGAAGAGGGAGAGAAGGCCGAAGACTTCTGAAAATTAGGACTGTGATAGGACTTTGGTGTAGAAGGACTTTTGAGTTGGTTTAGAAAAATAAAAAAAATCTGAAAAAATTATAAAAATCTAGGAAATATTGAAAAAATGCATAAAATAAGAAAAAAAATGTTTGATCCTTCACGATTTTGTTTTTAGTTATATTATTACTTACATGTCTGAGATAAATAATTTGGCTTTTGTGCTCCAGATTATATGCTCCTATTGTGAGAAGAGATGGTGCCTATTAATGTGGAATTTTTCTTTACAAATCTGGCAAGCAGTCTAAGGGGCAGACATCTTGAGAATGAAGGCATATAGTGCTATGGCAGATTACCACTGGCGACTGCATTTCAGCAAGGAATATAGATTCATATACCACAAAGTTACATTATTAAAGTGTATTCTCTTTGATATATAGAAAGCACTTGTCCATTTTTTGAATTATGAACAAAATGCTTTGTCTTATGGGGGGGGAGAAGGTAAAGGAGTGCCTCTTTCAACCTTAGGGGGATGTGTTCTTGCCCTTTACAAGCTTGCAGAATGTGACTTCTGTTGGTCTGAGTTCCGTCAGTGTAACAGAGGTCTCACCAGATCCTGCCTGTTGGTGATATCAGATTTGTGTCCCTATTGGGAGGGGTAAAGTAGCTGTATAAAAACCCCTGCTCCCACATGAGTAGGAGGAAATGCATGGATTGGGATTGAGCAGAGGAGTGACCCCCAAGCTTTGGGATGCCGGTAGTGTAAGAGCCATCTCCCACAGAAGGGCTTCATGGGGACCTGCCTCCCACAGAGAGGGCTTCGAGAGCTGTGAATGGAGGAGAATAATTCAAGAGTGGAAGTGCCTGGGAGTCTAGGAGACAGAGTGTCGACCAGTATACTTGGAAGTGCCAGTAGAAGAGTAATCCGCCTGGGAAAGTTCACCAGGGTTCAAGAATGATCCTGCTACATTCAGCCAAAGACAAACCAGAGGGTGGAAGGAAGAGAAAAGGACATTGATGAAACAGATTACATCTGTCTAATAGATACTGGAAAGACCCAGGGAGGAAGGGGTTCCTGTCCCAAAGAGCAGACTTGTTTGAGGGAGAGTTGGAAAGAGACTGTACTTTTTCTGTTTGTACTAAGGATTCTGCAGGATTTTGGACTTTGTGGTTTACACTAGTTTTGTTAGTAAAGATTTTATTTTGAACAGCTTGGAATGTGCAGAGCAATTTTTATTATTTTACAAATTTATATTCCGGTGTCTACCCAATATTCAAATGCGGATTACAACAAACACTCACAAAGGGGGTCAATTTTAAGACCTGTGTGCCGATTTTATAACATGCGCACCAGATTTTAAAATCCGCTTACGCATGTGCGGTCGGCCTGCGACTCGCGCGTGCAGGGGGAAGGGAATTTTACAAAGCAACGCAAGTAGGGCTTCCCCAGTTCCCTCCCAGTCCGCTCCAATTAAGGAGCAGTACCCCCTATCTAACCTTCCTACCTTTTCCCTTCTCCTCCCCGACCCCTACCTAACCATTAGAATGTTTTATATTTTCTCCCTTACTGCTCAGTAGTAGACTCTGCGTGCCGGCTGCCGGCACCTGCTTCCCCGGGACAGCGGCTAATGGAGTGCAAAGGGTGAGCAGGTCCATATGCCTCAGTCTTCTCCATCAAACCATGTGAAACTTTATGCACTGCTTTGAAAATAATTGCATACCTTTTAAACTTCACCCTAAAAACTATCGGGAGCCAGTGCAATTGCTGCAAAAAAGGTGAAATAGAAACCCTCCAAGGCAATTTAAAAATTACCCAACCGTCCACATTTTGAACCAACCGTTAAACCTGGTGGGCAACAGAGCCTCCCAGAGAGAAACAAAACCCTAAGGGCCTATGAAACGTGTTTTTCTCCCCCTGTGCAGGAACCCTGGGACAGTCATGGGGCTTTGCATGGTCTGTAGCCCTCCTGTGTGTCCCTGTGCCAAGGACCAGAATGAGACTGGAGCTCCACATGATCATTCAGTTTTATAAGAAACAAACCACTCCATATACTCTACCTTTCCCCCTCCTTCTCCCCCCCCAATCATCCACCATTATTGCTTCTGTGCTCTGTGCTTTGAAGGCCTATTATTTTGGTTATAGCCATGACTGCTCCTCGCTAGAGCGATTATAGGTCTCCTACCAAGGCTTTTTTTGTGTGTTCGAAGTGCACCATGCGTGAGTACCAATTCATGGCATCGTGGTAACAGAAACCCCCCTGCACAAGTGACATTCTGAGACTCTCCAGTTTTGACATTTTATAATACATTTGAAGTGTAAGTGGTTTTCCGTAATCTTATACCCTGAAAAATGTATAATGCAGTCTTTGAAAAAAAAGTGACATTTCTAACATTTACTAACCTTTTCATTCTGGTACTTTTTAAAATTTGTTGGAGCAGTTTTTATTTGAAAAGTAAATGTTGAAGAAAACCTTTTACAACTTGTGAAGAAGCAGATGAATTCCTTTCCAGTTTTCTGAAGCCATGTTATATACAGTGGTGATCTGAAAATCACTAATTAATATTGACATCATTAAATTCACCTGGTCTTGCATCTTTTTTTTTTTTTTTTTTAAATAAAACTTGCTAAATGAGCATAGGTTCTCTTAATGCTAGGTTCACACTCACAGAAAACCGCAACTGCCTAGGTGAGCATCAACATGTTTTAAGCGCATACAGCATGCTTTAAGCTGTCGTGTGCCTGTGGGCCTGGCTCTGGATGAACCCTGCTCATTTAGTCAATTTAATGCAAAAAAAAAAAACAAAAAACTTTCTTTCATTTTATTTATTTTGAAAATTAAATCAAAGGTCTGATGGATTTAAGGTTTCTAAAATAGATGAGCAGTATGGTCTCTTGCAACTAGTTATTGATATAGAGTAAATCGAATCGGAACCAAATAAAAGGCATATTTTTTCCTGATCGGTATGATCTCTCCAAGGAAAGGTCCAAATTTAATTCATGCTGCTCCCTCTTCCCTGATCTCTGTGCAGTTGAGCCTTTTTTGTAAGAATTTTCATAGAAAATTGTACTAGAATTTGGAAAGGGTTAAGGAAGAAAAGGAAACTTTTTTTTTTTCCAAAAAGTAGTGAGAAAGTAGAGAGAGAATTCCTTGTATTGTGGCCCCGCTACTCAAAACTAATGCGGTTGTGTTGAAGCGTCTGATTTAATTAACTATCAGTTCACCTTCACACTGTGGCAGCCATGGATCACTTTCCCCAGTATGACTCAGGAAACAACTTCATATTTTTCCCATCTTATAGAATCATTATCTCCATGGACAGGATGTTGAGCGGCTCACAGCAAGTTCAGGATGAACTATGGATAACAAAAAAAAAAATGCAAGATAGCTTTTTCCAAAACAAATACATTATAATTTTATTTGCTGTTTTCATTCAAGGCAAATTAAAAGAATGGTCTTTGGTTTTCTATGGCACATCCATGCAGCCCTACTCTCCCAGAAATGATCTCCCAAAAGTGGAGCGGGTACGTTCTAGTCCTGTGGAGGAGCCTTCAGAAGACTATACTCTGGATGATTATACAGGTTAGTCGGTTATTTATTCTATTAGAGCGCCGAATTATCTCACCGTTTCTTGTGTTTTAAAGGTTCCTTAGGGCATATTCCACTCAACTCTATCCCCCATTACCACTCAGCAGCAGTTGTGTGCAGGGAGGGGAGTGCCCCATTGAGGAAGAGGGGGATCTTAACTTTTGGAAGCTGATGTAATAAACTGTGGTAGGCTTAGTATACTTCAGCATTAGCACACATTTTCTGTATGCTAAAATTATTTCTGGTGCAGGAAGGGTTTTCATGCACACAAACAAAGATGCACACTAAGCTGGAAGTGAGCTAATTTTAACACGCTTTGAATACATATTAATGACCTACGAATGAAATTACTTCCAATGCAGAAAAGTGTGCGAGAAATAAGTGCGCATTTTTATTTCCATTTTCGCGCTGAAGCTTTAGTTAAACTCCTGAGGTGAAGTAAAGTTTTAATTTCTAGTGGAAGTAAAAGGAAGTTAAAAAAAAAAAAAGTTACCAATAGACCCGGGACCCAGGATCCAGGGCCCCCCAGCCCTAATTCTAAGATTCAAACACCTGGGCAGCCCGGGTCAAAGGCCCCTGGCAGCCAAGGTTAGGGCCCCCACAGGCAGCTGGCCTAAATCCAGTAGCCCCGCACTTGCAGATAGCCCTCTCCCCCATATGCCCACCTTCCTTGCATTGCGCCCATTACGCCAGCTTATCTCCTAAGATCATCCATCCACTAATTCTTACCACTCTGGGTCCCTCCACCCACCCACCTGCCCATCTCCCTCAGTCACTCGCCTAACCCCTACCCACCAACCAACCTACTTCCTTCACTGCCCAGTGCAGGCAACCTACAGGTCCCCCATATATATATATTTGTCCTGCAGAATGATTCCTCCTTTGTGCCCCATCAACTACCTTATAAAATAATGCAGGTTTGACTGAAGACATTGGCCTCAGCTTTAACCAGTGCCATTTTTTTTAAATATCTGGTGGAAAAGAAATTAGGAACTATTATAATACAGAAGGAGAGGTAGGAGTTCAGGGGTCCTGTGGCGTGCCTAGACTGGGGGATGGGTAGATGAGTTGGGAGCTTGGTTAGATGGGAGGGCAGGTGAGTGCAGAGTGGTGGCTTCATGAATGGAAGTGTGTGTGAGGCTCTCTGGACCTGGGGGCAAAGTCCTTCTGGCTTTAGGGATAATCAAGGTCCCTTTAGTTGGGGACCCGGGCAGTGTGTCTGGATCAGGGGCCCGGGTCACTCAGGACTGGACCAGAGAGCCTCCAAGACTTTTTAATTCACGGATCAGAGGCATGAATTACGTTACCTTCCACCTTTAACCATTGAAGTTAAAATGGAAGTCAAGTTAGCTTCAAAGTTCATTTTACTTCCGTTTTAATGCACTTTTTACTGCTGATTCAGTGCACAGTTTTAACTGTTCTGCACTATGTATTTCATTTGCTTATTACATCGAAAGTAAAGTTAAAAAATTTACCGTGGTAGTGAAATAAAATCAGCACTAAACTCAAAACACATTTGTGAGTTTTCTGGCTAAATGCCGACTTTTTTAAAATATCTAGAGCGCTTATGCTAAACTAGATTTAAAAAAACATACGTGCACACATGGACACGCGGTTGTATAACATGTGCGCGCCAGTACGCGCATGTTATAAAATCGGGGGCGGCGCGTGCAAGGGGGGGGTGATTTTGGCAATATTCATGCAGCGACGCATCGGGGCTCCCCAAGTTCCCTCCCAATCCATTCCTACCCCCTACCCTAACCTCCCTTCCCCTCTCCTCCCTACCCTCTAAAACCCATTTTTAAATTTTTTTTACCTTTTATTTTGTAGGTTACTTCAGGGACCGACCTGAAGTAACTTGTGCGCACCGGGACAGCGAGGAATGGTGCTGTCCTGGGCCACCCCGCTCCGCCCCCCGCCCCTTCACAGAGGCCTGACTCTTGTGCGTGTAACTGGGGGGGTTATGCGTGCGGCTGGGCCTCTTCTAAAATGCGCACAGCGCGCACAAGGCCCAGCCACACACGTAACCCCCGTTTTTTGCGCTGGGGGAGTATTTAAAATCTGGCCTTTAGTGTTTGGGGGCATTATAGGGCAAAGCTATGCTATCCGGTTAACTTAGCCAATTTTCAGCTATATCTAAGGGGCTCAGTCACTAAGCCACATTAGGCCATTTACCACGCAGTAAATGGTCTAATGTGGGGATAATACAAAGTATTTGAAATATTCTGCATTATTTCAGCCCTGGCACTGCATGTATTATAATGAGCTGATTGACATGCAGTAATCAGCTCATTATAATACCTTAAACAATGCAAATCAAATAATGTAGCTTACTTAAAAAATCGCAAACCACATTATGTGACCTAAAGTTAGCTATAACACTTGAGCTGAAGGTAATTTCCCCTTGAAGCATCAGGATGCTAATGCACGTCTCAATAGTCCTAGAGCCATTGCTTAAAGGGACTGAAGACCCCAAGTAAGGCCACTCCCCCCTCCCAAAAGTAGTCAAAAACCCTGTGGATCCCCTTAGCCCCCTGTCCCATGCCCCCAACACAATACCCCTCCCTTTCATTACAGAACTCCAGGCCCCCTCATACTTGCAAAAACAGCTCTGGTGGTGCAGTGGGGACCTAGAGCAACCCCCAGGCTCTAGGCTCAGCAGCGGCCATTTTTCAAAATGGTTCCACCTGGCCTTTGCCCCTGAATAATTTAGCTGCTTTAGTATTTTTGAAAATTGCACTGATTTATACTATGGTCTTATTATATCAGCCTATTGGTGATGCAGGAGAAAGATTCAGTGGGATGTTCTAAAGAATTTGTTCTTCATTGTAAGTGCTATTGCATTGATACTGGTGGAGGAATTCAAAGCAGATGATGTAGCTTGAAAAAAAAATGCACATAACAAAAGTAGAGCAATCAAATAAGAGCCCTGTCGGCATCATACTGTCCTACTCTACGTGCTAAGGAAGCACACAAGAGCTTTACTCACAAATTACACGAGCTCTGGAAAGGAGGGTTAGTTGCTTTGAAGGAAGGGAATGCTTTTGTTTCTTTTTACTTTTAGATATATTACCTTATTTTTGAAATGTTAGAATCATAAGTGTGTGCTCATTATAATAGACTGTGCAGCCAATAATAAATCATAGCAGCACATAACTAAACCCATAAGGACAGGAAGGAGTATGACAAGTGTTTTCTTGGTTGTTAAAGCAAAAACCTGAATGTTTAAAGAACAAACAGCTTTCATGGTTTTATCTCTTAAATTATTTTGTTAGCTGTGCAGTCCCCAGCATCAACACAAGGACTCACCACAAGGACTCACCACAGGATTATCATGCTAATGAACCCCATTCAAGACTTGGCCTCAGTATTATCTCAGGATTTGATTCCCTGTTACAAATCTATGTTGACATGCATTGGGGCATCCTAGACTTTTAAAGTTTGGTCAGCCTGACAGCCCTGTCTATCCCTAAATTATTTTGTTTATACTATAATCTGTTCGCTTTGGAATCTGTGAAACAGTCCCCTACAGCGGCGTCAAACTCTGTATCTTCTATCACTGTAGCAGCCAGGCTTAAATAGAGGAGGAATATAACAAGGAAAAAAACCCTGGTACATCTGCAAATAAAGGCTTTCAGCACTCAAGAGGGCTGCTAAGTTGGATGCACAGCACTGAATAGCAGGATGCTGCTGAGTCCATAAAGAGAATTATTAAAAGAAATAATATACTCTGGTCCTTGAGGGTTGCAAACAAGGTAATAATTGCTAAATTATTTTATTAAGGGACATCTGGCTACCTTCATTCACTCCCCAGTAATGTCTCGCTTGGACTACTGCAATGCACTGTATCGTAGGCTTCCAGCCAGTTTGCTGCAGAGCTTGCAGTAAGTCTAAAAGACTGCTGCTCGGCTACTGTCTGGTAATTTTGCCCATGGGCACATTAAGCCAGTTACAGAGGCCTTGCATTGGCTCCCTGTGGATTACGGAGCACAACAATAAGACCTTCTGTTTTAGCTTTCAAGGCCTTGAATGGATTAGACCCTGTTTATCTTCAGGAGCAGCTTCTTCCATATCTGCCAAATTGCTCCTTGAGGTTTCAAGACTGCTACCTGCTGGAAGTGCCATTCATTAAGAGGTACAATTAGCTCATACTAGGAAAAGAGCATTTTCTTGCTCAGTCCCTAGGCTGTGGAACACTGACTCTTCTGTATTTCATCATTCCTTGAAAACCTGGCTCTTTGAGCTAATGTATGAGCCTTGAGCTGGTCCTAACTATAGATAGAGCTGTTAAGATAAGGTTTAGTTAACCTCCTTCAGTCTGTGAAGGGCTGTTGCTTGGGTTGCTGAGAGGTTCTGTACATTTTTCTAATTTAGATCTATAGTATTTATGCACCTCCTTTGGTTATAGGTTTTTTTTGCTCTGGGATTGCTCTTTGGATTGTATGTGGTTGCATCCAAGCATAGGAAGGTTATTTTATATTAAATAAATTAGTCTTCCTCAGAAAAAGAGAGGATGACTAACTCTGAGTTCAGCTGATTACGCCAACTTAAGTGTTCATGTGAAGGGTGACTGCGTTAATTGGTTTGCATCTAAAAGGGAAGAGGTTTGGCTTTGCCTCTTAACCCCTGGAAGACAAGGAAGCAAAGCAGATGTTGGGAGTGACTCTTTGGACTTGGATTTTAGATTTAATTATTCGCTTTTTCCAAATCTGAGCTCAAGGTTAGTTACAATTCAGGTACTGTAGTTATTGAGAAACAACATAACAAAGGAGTAGAATAAACTAACATTTCTACAATAATAAAATCTAATCCTGAAATAATAAAAAAAATAAAAAATTTTGGTCAAAGTCTTGACCACTTTTCCAGGCTTCCCTCCTAAAACTCACTTAGGATGATGTAATATAGTGTGCTATGCTGTACGCACATTTTTTGCACAAAACCTTTACTCTTGATTTAACAAGTTTTGTACAATAGCCTCACCTCGGTGGTGGGAAAATTAATGGAGACTCTGCTGAAGGAAAGGATAATGAACTATCTACAATCCAGTAAGATGATGGACCCGAGTTAGCATGGATTTACCAGAGGAAGATCCTGTCAGACAAAACTGATTGATTTTTTTGATTCGGTGACTAGACAATTGGATTGAGGAAGAGCACTATATGTGGATTTTCAGAAGGCATTTAGCAAGGTTCCTCTTGAAAGGCTTCTAGGAAAAGTAAAAAGTTATGGGATAGGTGGCGATGTCCTCTCGTGGATTACAAACTGGTTAAAAGACAGGAAACAGAGTAGGATTAAATAGACAATTTTCTCAGTGGAGGGGAGTGGGCAGTAGAGTGCCTCAGGAATCTGTACTGGGACCCATGTGTTTCAATATATTTATAAATGATCTGGAAAGGAATACGACTAGTGAGGTAATCAAATTTGCAGATGATACAAAATTATTCAGAGTAGTTAAATCACAAGCAGTGTGATAAATTGCAGGAAGACCTTGTGAGACTGGAAATTTGGGCATCCAAATGATTGATGAAATTTAATGGGGATAAGTGTAAGGTGATGCATATAGGGAAAAATAACCCATGCTATAGTTACACAATGTTAGGTTCCATATTAGGAGCTCAACCCAGGAAAGAGATCTAGGTGTCATGGTGGATAATACATTGAAATCGTCGGTTCAGTGTGCTGCGGCAGTCAAAAAAGCAAACAGAATGTTGGGAATTATTAGAAAGGGAATGGTGAATAAAACGGAAAATGTCATAATGCCTCTGTATTACTCCATGGTGAGACCGCACCTTGAATACTGTGTACAATTCTGGTCGCCGCATCTCAAAAAAGATATAGTTGCGATGGAGAAAGGTACAGTGAAGGGCAACCAAAATGATAAAGGGGATGGAACAGCTCCCCTATGAGGAAAGACTAAAGAGGTTAGGACTGTTCAGCTTGGAGAAGAGATGGCTGAGGGGGGATATGATAGAGGTGTTTAAAACCATGAGAGGTCTAGAATGGGTAAAAGTGAATCGGTTATTTACTTTTTCAGATAATAGAAAGAGTAGGGGGCACTCCATGAAGTTAGCTTGTGGCACATTTAAAACGAATCAGAGAAAGTTCTTTTTCACGCAATGCACGATTAAACTCTGGAATTTGTTGCCAGGGGATATGGTTAGTGCAGTTACTGTAGCTGGGTTTAAAAAAAGGTTTGGATAAGTTCTTGGAGGAGAAGTCCATTACTTGCTATTGTTTAAGTTGACTTAGACAATAGCCTCTGCTATTACTAGCATCACTGGCATGGAATAGACTTAGTTTTTGGGTACTTGCCAGGTTTTTGTGGCCTGGATTGGCCATTGTTTGAAACAGGATGCTGGGCTTGATGGACCCTTGGTCTGACCCAGTATGGCATGTTCTTATTTACTTGGATTTCAGCAAAGCTTTTCATATAGTCCTGCAGAGGAGATTAGTGAACAAAATGAGAAGCTTGGGAGTGGGCGCCAAGGTAGTGGCATGGATTGCAAACTGGTTGACTAACAGGCAACAGCGTGTAATGGTAAATTGGAACCTACTCTTAAGAGAGAATAGTGTTAAGAAGAGTGCCACAGGGATCAGTTTTGGGACCAGTTCTGCTCAGTATCTTTGTGAACAACATTGCAAAATAGAAAGTAAAATTTGTCTATTTGTGGATGATACTAAGATCTACAACAGAGCAGACATGCCTAAGTAAGAAGAGAGATTGAAAAGTGATTTAAGAAAGCTTGAAGAATGGTCAAGGATTTGACAGCTAGGATTCAATGCCAAGAAGTGCAGAGTCATACCTCTAGGGTATGGTAATTCAAAAGAATTGGATGTGATGGGGGGTGAAACACTGATGTGCATGGACCAAGAGAGGAATCTTGGGGTGATGGTGTCTGGCGATCTGCCTCGCCATCTTCAATGTGACAAGGTAATAGCTAAAGCTAGAAGAATGTTAGGCTGCATAGAGAGAGGAATAACCAGTAAGGAAAAGGAGGTGATAATGCCCTTGTTACAGGTCCTTGGTGAGGCCTCCTTTGGAGTACTGGGTTCAGTTCTGGAGCCATTATCTCAGAAAGGATAGAGAGAGGATGGAGATGGTCCAAAGAAGGGAAACCTGTATGGAATGGCAGTTACCAGTTAGTACCCTTAACCAGAAGGCATGGGTGATTACTACCCTTAACCAGTTAGCCTTGATGTTGTAGAAACAACTGCAACATGATCACTGCTTTGACTGTGAGATGGGGAAAAAGGGTATTGGATTCTGAAGACAGCCAACACTGGGGCCCTACTGATTCGCTGACTTTGGGGATAACGCTTCTATGGCCAAGTTCAAAAGCAAAGCACATTAAAGCAACATTGTCTGAATTATCAGGAAATCTGTTCACCATGTAAAATTGTTGCCGTATACTACTCTTAACATAAGGCATGGGGGAAACCTGAATGGGAACGGCAGTTACTGCTCTTGGGGACCACTTTGGGGGTAGTCTGCAAGGAACGGCAGTTGCTGCCATGGGAAGCTTTCTGGACAGACTGGATTGACCACTTGGTCTTTTTCTGCCAACTATTATATTACTATGCACACAAAAATGTACATGTAAAACTATGCGTACATATTAGTCCATTGGCATGCAAATCCAGTGTTAATGGATTTGCATGTCAGTGGACATTACTCCCCAATGCAGCGAAGTATGTCAAAGCCTTGAAGGCTTAACTTAACACTATAATTTTTAACTCCTGGTCTGAGGTGGAGTAATGTTAACTTACCTTTCTGGGGCTAGTGTTTGTCAATGGAGCTGTGCAAGTGTGATTCCATATCTAGGGTTCCTGAACTCAGATCTCCTGGGTCCAGCACGGGCTACCCCACCCAAAATTGTGACTTTACTCCACCTCTTCCATAGAAGTTGAATTTCCAAGCCTAAAATAACTGGGCTAACTACATCTAGGGTACACAAATCTAGCATTCTCAGCTAGACACCCTCTGACCTCTGACCCCCAGGCCATCGATGCAGAATTGTTGTATGTGCAACTGCCTGTCTGCACGTAAGATCGTTTGGAGTAAGTACTGCTAGTAACACAGTTGTCACCATTGTGCAGTGCCTGCTGTTTGTCCAATGTCTATCTCCGTTAACTCCGCCTTCTCTGGATATGCGTATGAGCTGGGAGAACAGCTGGTAGCGGAACTGTTGGCCAGACAGAAGCCGCATGACAGCAGCACGATGAGGGGATGGCGGGCCCTGTGTAGCAAGCCAAAACTGCATGAAGTGACAGCGATAGGCAGCTGTACATACAGTGACTGCTAAACAATGGTGACACTTGTACAACACAGCTCACATTCAACAGTTTTGCATACGGTCTTGACAATTGTGCTAAGTGCTTTCCCCAAAGAGAAATACTTTTTTTGCTTTTTGCCTTTTTTAATGGTTTTGAGGTTAATATTCAAACGCCATTTAGACGGATAACTCACAAGTTATCCGTCTAAATGGCTAACGCGGCATATGCACCCACTTATTATAGCTGACAACTATGCATTTAGCCGTATAGAAAAGGGATGTTTCAGGAGCATTCTGGGGAGGAGCTGAGATATCTGGCTAACCTATCGGGTATAGTCGGCTAGGTTAGCCAGATAACTCAGGTCTAAAGTTATCCAGCCTTTTGGCCGGATAACTTTCTACTTAACCTGATTTCTTCAAAGATAGTGGGTTAAGTAGCGCTGTTAGTGTCAAATTCTGCCCCCCCCCCACCAAAAAAAAAAAAAAAGAAAATGGTCAGTGGCCCAAATGTGAGCCTTCCCTTTCCCTCGCCCAATGCCCTTATAAATAAATGGCCCTGTTGGGCCCAGCGTCCCTCAGCCCCCAAAATTGAATGATCCATCCCCGCCCTGACCCACCTCCCGCATCGCAACATTTGCACGATTTCATTAAAAAGAAAATGCTGTAATGGGAATCCCTGAACATCAGCACCCGCCCTCCCCTTCACATAATATACAGGCTCATTTCCCCCCCCCCCCCCTCCCCATGGCTAAAATCCATCCCTGCCGGGAGCGAGGGTCTTACCCACTCATGACAGCTCCAGCGCTGCTTCTGGTAGGCAGCGCTGGAAGCATAACTTCAGCCGGATAACTTGTCTGCAAAACGGCCTTCTGAATATTGGTCTCATAAAATGTGCACAAATATTTTTTTATATGTGCCATGCATACTTCGAGTGCACAGTGTTGTTAGCACAGCCACAGTAATATACGTGGAATTAGTTTACTGTATTGGAAGTGTTTTTTTCTTTTTTTTTTTACCATATGCATTAAGAAAATCTGTGCTGAATGTCTGCGCACATTTGTTATGCTTAATTTTTTGCATTGGCCTCACTGTAAAAGGAGGGCAGTGACTAAAGCAGGCCCTGCCTTTTAGTCTGAATAAGAAAAATGTAGGAAGGGTAAGAGAGAAAATACCTTTGGCCAAAACCGAAAGGATACCTGTGAATAAGAATGACCCAGGAAAGTGAAATGCCAGGCATAAACTGCTGCACTGAAGAATGTTTATAATGCCCTCTAGTTTGGCTTTAGCAACAGTACAAGTCAGATTAGCCCTGGGAGAAATCAAACAAACTTATAAAAGAAGACAGTTCCTTCTGTCACCTTTTGAGATTCTGGTTTTTTTGTTTTGTTTTTGTTTTGGGCTGAAATCCATTTAGAATCTGCCACAACAGAGGTCCTCTTTTGATTCAGACCTCTGACTCGGCAATCGTGTTTAGTTTTCACAAGTCATTCTAGCTTTTTGTTCTGTTATCTCCACAATTGGACTTTGCAGGGACTTTGTAATGAAAGTGAGGGCCCTGCAATTAACACACACCCTGCTTCATAGCATAAACCCAGGTCAGAATGAATATAGAGCACAGTGCCCCACAGTGATTGGAAATGTGCTTTGCTTTTAAAATAAAGGTCCATGTGACACTGAATGCAGTAATGTGGGATGCTACGGACCGGGACCCCATCACTGTAATGACTGTCTGCACGTGCACTACAAATCAAAGAACAATACTCGGTAAGTGATTAACTCCTTCCCCCTCCTCCTCCCCCCCGAACTAATAGAAGTGAGATTGCTTTCCACTTATAGGCTAATGTAATGGCATGGTTTCATCACCATTGACCCTTTAGGTGAAGTGAAACCTGCCTGGAGACAGGGTGATGGACTGGATGACCTCTCGGAGTCCCTTCCAGCCCTGTCTGCCTTTCTCAGGTTCTGTGACCTCGCCATTCCTTTGTTCCTCGATGCAGGATCTGCGTTCCAGAGTGCCCGCCCGGTCACTACAACGCGGACAAGAAGCGCTGCAAAAAGTGCTCTGTCAACTGTGAGCTGTGCGTTGGAAGCCGCAGTGACCAGTGCACAGCTTGTAAATCTGGCTACTACCTGAACGAAGAATCCAATGTCTGTGTTACCAACTGTCCGGATGGGTTTTACCTGGACAGCCGTGAGTTGTTGTTGTTGTTGTTTTTTTTGTTTTTTTTTCTGTTTCTACTGATCCACATTGAAATTGGAAAATGCCCAAATAATTATGCACTGTAGACACAATTCATGGCTCTGGCACATTTAGCAAATCCAGGTGTTCCCTTCTGTCCATCATAATTATTATATGTTGTGTAAAGCAGTGTTTCCCTGTACTCTCCAGGGAACACACTTATGCATTCAAGTTTTCAGGATTGCCACAATGAATATGTGCAACCCTTTTTGGGGGTAGCAGCTAGCTACCAATGGGGTCATAAAAGGATTTATCATTTTTTATCATCTTGTACTAACTCATTCACAAGTCTCTTTCCCCAGGGCTTAGGATTTTTTTACTGGTGGGGGAAGGAATTTCTCCTTCAAGGCCCTGAGCAGCAGGGGGTGCCACTGTCACTCTTTTCCTTGGGAGAGCTGTAGATCTTTCAGTACTGTGAATCAGGGCCGGCGGAAGCACTAAGCAAAGGTGGGCGGCAGGGTTCCAGGGGCAGCCCGGAACCCTGCCGACCGATGAGCGACCTGTCTATCCTCGCCCTGACCCGACTACCGGCTTGGGTCGGGTGAGGACTAGCATGCATAGTTTTTGGGGCTTTTTTGTGCCCGTCCCGTTTTCAGATTGGGGGTGTGCCATTTCGGTCCACCCTTGGATCCTAATATTTTTCTTCACATTAATTCTGCTTTAAAAAAAAAACCCAAACCCGCCCCCAACTCTTCAAATGTAATTAAGTATAAAGCTCCTTCAAGATTTGCCCAAAGTTCCTGGTGGTCCAGCGGGGGGCCTGGGAGTGATCTCCCACTCGTGGGCCATAGGCTGCCAGTGATCAAAATGGCACCGGCGGCCTTTTGCCTGGGCTTGGATAAATGAAGTTCCCCAGTGGGCAGGAAAACCCCCTCCAATGCTGGTAAAACATTAAAACAGTCCCTGCACAGTATGTCCTAATTTCTTCTCTACCCAGGGATGAAGATTCCAAATGGGGGTCCTCAAAATTAGGTTTAGTTTGATCTTACAGTTCTCCACATGTCTTTCTCAAATCCTTAGGATAGGAAGGATCCACTCAGGAACACACAACTTTCAGATGTTCCTCTTCAGGGCAGGAAGAGGGCTGCAATACTCTTCCTCCCAGTTCTTTCAACCAAAATTCTCTTCCCAAAAGCCGAGTTCAAAGCACCAGAAGTTCTCTGCAGTGGGTCACCACCATACCTCTGTCCTCCAGGAGGTTGCAAAGGGGGCAGGTCTTCCCTATCCCGGGGCCACCCAGGGAAAGGTTTCCCCATGACCTCTCTCCAGGCAGCACCCAGGGGTCTTGCAGCTTCTTACAAAGCAAATTTAGAAAAAGCCCAAAACAACTCGGGATGCAAGCCCTACCAGCCAGTGAGTGGACTGGAAGATCAGTTGCTCGACATTGCCCAAGGGACACCAGGCAGGGTTTGCCTGAATCCTCAAGTAGGCCCCAAAAAATCCAACAAAGGAAAACCACCTGCACTTTGCCCAAGCTCTAAACTCAAACTGCACTGCCTCCAAAGCTGTCAGGAGAGAGCTGCTTTTATTTCCTCTCCTGGGGGATGGCCATCCCAGCACCCTCAAAGGGGGAGGGGTTGTAAATAAATGGTGCCTCCCCTCAATCTCCACTTCTCTGTCCCTAGCTAAAGGAGTTAAACTAAGGACACTACTGGTAATGAACCCCAGGAGGTCATTACATATGCATGAGATAGATTTGCATAGGCAGGGTTTCCAGTGTATGCAAATTTAACATATGCATATTCATATCCTGAAAACCCAGCTGGTTAGGTGTGCCTCATGGAGAGAGTTGGGACATACTGATGTGAAGTATTGTGTATTTATTTGCTAAAGAAAATGTCTTTTAATGAGTAATTGTATATATATCTTTGCATCCTTCTTACAGCAAACGTTGTCACCATATTTAGACATATATCTAGGGACCTTTAACTTCAGGTATTTTATTTTTTCCAGGAATTTATTAGTGTTAATTATAACAAACAAAATGGGAGAAAATATAGTAGAAACATTTTCTTTTTTTCCACTGATTTTCTCAGTTTTTTGTTTTTTTTTTGTATGTAAGTCAAATAGCAAAGTTAACACATTACCCTGCCACCCACCCCTCCTACCCATCTGAGTAATCACACAACCTGCCTTACTTCTTAGACACCCTAAAATCCAGATTCTTTGACTGGTTAGGTTCAGATGGATTTAAAGAAATTGGCCCAGACACTTTCAAAATTTATTCCTGAATTAGCCATTTTGCCAACAAATGCTCTCATAATGCTGTGGATGAGACCAGATTATAGCACTGTTTTTAAAGTGATTTTCATTAACCATTTTCCAATGTCACAGGATTGTTTTTTGTTGGCACAAAGAATAATTCTGAGACCCTGAAAAATGTTTAATCTAGCTATGTAACTTGAATTCATTTACTTGAATGTTTTATTCTAACTAGGATCTAAAAGGAAGTCCCAGCAAAACCAAATCGGGTGTCTGAAGCATCTGGTATTTAGACACAGACAATATAAAATATGTAATACTTTTTGTTAAAACTGTTGAATTGGTGAGCATATGTATATAAATGCTATATCCTCTCCAACACTTGTTAAACAAGGCTACATTAAATTTGAAGATCCTAGAGGATGTGAGATAAACCCTATGAATTACTTTAAAGGATCTCACCTGGAATCACTATCCTCATATAATCCTTTCATAAGTGTAAAGTAACTTGCCATTGTCTTCAAACTGAAGTCCAAAATCCTCCTTCCAGGCACGTCAAAGATGCGCAAAATCCATTTCACATCCCTGTAAAGGCATACCATATTGTGCAGAGATTTCTGTAGGCTGAGATTACCCACGCTCTGAGGAATTTTCCAAAACCATCTTTGACTAGGAATAAGTCCCCTGCCTTTCCTTACACTGAGGCTACTTCTCAGTTGGATATATTTCCCAAATTCTTTCTCATTAAGATTACATTTGTGCTGCAGGCTAGCAAAACTCTGCAGACTGTGTGTGTGTGTGTGTGTGTGTTTTATGGTATATCCCATGTGATAACCTAAGAGAATACCAAGATCATGTTTTTCTGCATTTAAAAATTTGCAGGCTGATACTGAATAGATATAAATGCCTAATTTGAGGAGTTAGGTGCCTACATCTCCCTAAATGAAAATTTACCCTTGTTATTCCTGTTAAGTACCCAAATTTAGGTCCCTAAAAAGTAGACAGGGTCAGATCTGGGGATGTAAGTTGGGCATTCAGTGCCGATTTCCAATGCTAGGTGCTAAATCTAGGTGACTAAATAGGCCTAATTTAGGTGCTTAATTACGCCACCTATTTTCAGCTGAAAATAGGGATTTGGTTTTTCACCAGGCTGGACTCCGTCAAACCCACAGGAAGTTCTGAGTGGTATAACTGAGCTATATGGGCATTTTTCAGGCTGTCCAGTACAATTCCACATGCACATGGTGTAGGCATTCAGCATCGCAAGGGAAATCCCTGATCTCTCCCTAGTATCTTGCTAGACCAACTGTGTCCTCTTCAGAGTGTGATTATAGATATGTATATACTGTATGTGTCTGTGTGTGTGTGTTTCAGTGTAAGCTCCATTCTCCCAGGACAAGCAGGATGGTTAGGATGCCTCAATCTCTTTTTTTTTTCCACGGAGCCGAGTGGTCGCAGGAGCCGTGTGTGTTACGGTATTCAGCTTTGCTCTCTTCTCACAGTTTTGGAAATTTATTTTTTGTAGAGCTGCAGCTGTTTTTCTTTCCTTTTCCTTACACTAGTTTTAATTTATTTTTTCTTTTTCTTATTTCCTCTTCTTTCCACTGTCTGCCAGCCACATGGCAGGCCTTAGTCGCTGTGTAGCCTTGCAGAGTCTAATATTATCCCTTATTAAATAATTACTGCACCTGTTTTTTAGTATCTGTGTCCTTTCCTTTCTCTGTCTGTTTTTGTACCTTTGTCAGGTGCTAGTAGGACTGACAGAATGCAGTCCGTGGGTGATCCGTGTAGGCCACTGAACCTGGAGACTTGCTTGAGTTCTACCCGGGCAGGAGTTCCATGTCATTTTACCGATCGATCGGCATCAATGGAGGTTTGGACAGTGAAAAGATCGAGGACCACACCATTCCTGTGGGGGGAGGGGGGAGAGCTGATCTTCCCCACATTCAAAGGAACTAGTCTCCACGGGCAGGAGCCCTGGAAGATGTAGTCTCCCCTCCTGCTTGCCTATGATGGTAGTGCAGTCTCCTTGTGAGAGAAGGTGGGCAGGAGCCTGGGCAAGCAGCTTGCTGCTGCACCTTCAGTGCATGCCCAGTATTGGTTGCCCGTGCACATCTGTGACCAGTGCACCAATGATCTGACATGTCGATGTCAGGACCGCATTGGGGATCAGGACTACCATTGATGGCCTTGGTCACCTTTGAAGCCGTCGAGCTGCCGGGGCACCCTTGATGCCACTGAGGTGCGTGACTGCCCTCAATGTCATAAAGGCCACATGCACCAGCAAGCACCATGCATACTTCAAGCACACTAGCTGGGCCTTCTATACCATAGGTGTCTGGGTGTGCCATAGAGTCTCGATGCACCGGAAAAACAGCATCTAACTTAGCGTCATCAAGCACCTTGGGCCTCAATGTAGTGGAGTAATGAGACCAACCTCTAGTGTCAGTGACCAGGACTGCCATCAAGCTCCATTGTCGTCCTCAACGTGATCAGAACTGCAATAAATGCCCTTGATCCCATTGAGGTGCTTGTGTGGTTGCCCTCTATGCCATCGAGGTACGAAGCCTCGATGTCAACATGGTGTAGAGATACCGCGATACTATAGATGCCTTTGATGCTATCAAAGTGCAGGGCCATCATGGAGGCCATTGGGGGGTGCTGACAAGTGATGCCATTCATTGCCGCTCTCAACAATGTCTATCACCATCAACGAGGCACTGGGATCGCCATTGAGCGTCCTGGTCGCCCTCAAGGCCATCGACCACCAGGGCTCCTGAAAGCCCTCGAATGCCACTGAAGCCCTCTGGCAACAGTGGTTTTGACAAATTTGGTGCTGTCAAGCGCCAGAATCACATCTACTCAAGGTACCCTGGAGTGTCGAAGCATCCAGGCACGGTAGTCCGGTGTCCTCAAGGCTCCTTTGCTGTATCCAGATGGGGCACTGAGGGACATTGTGCTGTTCCATCACTTGACTACAGCTATTTGGCACCATGGATGCCAATGATCTCAAGGGCCCTGAGCCACTGGGATTGGGGTGCATAGGAGGACATGCCTAGCTTCATGCACCATTGGTGCTAATGAGTACTAGGGTTGCTGTTGAGGCTATCTTATAGGTGAGCCGAGAGGAACTGTCAATGACAGCACTAGTCATTGGTTTCTTTGGGCACCGATGAGGTGTGTTGTGGCTGCAGAGCTCCTGCCTGCAGGCACCCCTGGCATCTTCGGTACTACGGGTCCATCAGTTCCTTCAGGCATTGGTGTCTCTATTGGTATCAACTGGGCTGCTAATGTCTGCGAGCCCCAGGGATGGCACTATATACCGTTGATCTGGTCAAGACACAGTCAAGCACTGTCGAAGCCCTGGGTGCAGCATCGTTTGGTACCATTGGTGAGCACGAGAATGCTATGGGCCCCACAGGCGCTGTCACTATGATGGGTATCAGTGGTCGTGGTCGGATGCTGCAGGACACTATCGCAGAGCACCATGGGCACTGTCGGTTGCCATGGACTTCGCTGCTGCCATTCCATGAGGGAAACAGCGGTAAGCCATTCCAGACTCAATTTCAAGGGCTTTGTTAAGCCTCTTGGAACATTATCAGGTATTGGGGGTACCATGGGGGCAACGCCATAGAATGCCACCCACCACATGCCATAATCAGAGCCCCAGTGGTTCTGCAATGGAGACATCACACTGTTCCTATTCACTCCATTGGAAGTTAGTGTGATGGTGGATGAGAGCATGCACGGTTGGTACGGCAGGGGTCATCTACCCCAGGCATCATTCTCTCTGTCAGTGCAGTACACAGCTATGCCTGGGTTCTGCCATTGTCACAACAAGGTATCAGCCTTATCGTCTGTTCTGCACCATAAGGTGCTAGGGAGTGCTGGCGAGGAAGATGCCATCACACACTCTGTGATTGCTTTTTGGCAGCACGTAGTCACTGACGCTAATAGGTGGTGCCCAGCCCTTGCTGTGCCGTGAGATTCTACTGCCATCCGTAGGATGGGATACTACTGTATGAGTACTGGTAAGTGCTTTTACAGCGGAGGGCACTATTATTCCAGTTTCCTCTATTGTATGTGTGTGTATGTTTCCCTCATAGCGAGCACAACAGGACTGACCTAAGATTACAATCCCAGACAAACCCCTATGGGAGTGGTTACCAGGAAGAGAGTGTCAGATGTCTGGAGGCTTCCTCTTCCTCAGAAGAGGACTATGTCTTTTGACCCCTCCTGTGTTAGAAATCCCTTTTGTGGGGATGCCCCTGGGGCTCTGTCCCTTGCAGGTTTTATCATAGAACTGGAGCCTCGATTCTTTTCAATCGGTGCATCTCCTTGTAGGCCAGGACCAGAGAACAGCAGTGGCAGTCACTGGACCGTTTTTGCTGGGGTCCTTCCATTGATTACCGTGGTGGCTTACCCCATCTGAAGGTGGCTGCAAGTAGCAGATTTGGTCACTTCTGAACCTCAGTGATCAGTGACCTTAACATCTCTCTCATCTGGAGAGCTGGAAGGTTTTTGGAATCGGGAGGCCCTGATTCCTGTTGCTTTCCTGTCCTTCAAGAAGGGGAAGATGACTGGGTTTCCAGGGCGACTCTTATGGAACCCCCCCTGGATGCCTGTTTTTCCACCCCTACAGTGGATGTCCTTCATTCTCCATTTCCTGGAGAAAGGATGTCACTGCCTCTAACTGGCAGTTGCTCTCTGTTCCTTGTGGGATCTGAGAACCGGTCGGGCAGTAGTGCTCACCTTAGGTTGTCCTAAGGCACAGCAGGTCTATTTCATGAGGGAGACATTCCAGATTTGGTCTCACCGTCATACTAAGAGTCTTCTCTTTGGGGTAGCTCCCCGGTGAAGATTATGGGTTTCTTCCATCCAGGAGTCAATTTGATACCTGCTGAGTTGAATGGGTGTTTCTCATGGAGGACCACTATTGCCAATCATTCTCATCTGCAGGTCCCTACTTCAGTGAGGAGGGTTCTAGTCCATCTAATTGGCATCACCATATCCATGGCTGAGGGAGTTGGGGGACGATGGACCCCCGCAACAGAAGTGCTACTCTTGGTTGCAGTAGCTTGCAAGCTATACTTCCCATTTTAGGGATAACCCTGTCTGTCGACAAGGTAGTTCTGGTTCATGCATTGGTTGTTCCATTTACTGAACTGTGTGCTTCCTTGAGGGAAGTATAAGTAATTATGGCTGAGGTATTAATACATAAGCCAGGCTGGTGGACAGTCTGTTCCGAGATCACACTGACTCTGTCCTGATACCCTTAGGGTTTCCAGGCTGGTGAAGAAATCCTGTTCTTCAGGGGTTTACAGTATTCTATTCCTAGAGGTGTACTCCAAGTAGAATCTCTGTCAGCTATACTGTTTAACATTTATTTGTTACCCCTATGTCACCTTTTAGCTGGATTAGGCATAGATTTCAAGATCTACGCAGATTATATTCAGTTTTTCATCCCTTACATTGGCTCTTTGTCCAAGAATGTATCAATTGCTAGTCTCTGCATTAACTCCATTAACACTTGGTTATCTCGTAATCGTCTAAAACTTAACCTTTCTAAAACTGAAATCTTGCATCTATCCACCATTCCTCATTCGCAGTGTGGCCCACCGACTTACTTAACATTTGGCAATTTTTCCATCCCTATTACATCCCTATCCATCTCTCAAAATATTTCTTGTGTGGTAAAAACTTCTTTTTGTAAGATTCATCTGTTCACGCGTTTAAAACCTTTGCTATACCCCAACGACTGTCGTACAGTTTTACAAGCCCTGATTCTTACAGGGTTAGCTTACTGCAATGCATTATACCTAGGTCTTCCGGACCCTGTCTTACGTCCTCTACAACTAATACAAAATACAGCTGCTCCTATTCTTACAAACTCAAAATATCTAGATCATAGCACTCCTGTCCTCTGTTTGCTGCACTGGCTCCCAGTTCATTTCGAATACAATACAAAATTCTATCTATCATTCACAATCTCATATATAAGGAATCTGCTATTTGGTTATGCTCTTCCCTACGACTGTATCAGCCTACATGCCATCTCCGCTCCATTTACACAAGTCTCCTCTAGGTTCCCCCTGTTAAAGTAGCCAGAATAGACATCACTAGAAGGTGTGCCTTTTCGGTCACTGCCCCTATTCTCTGGAATTCCATCCCCGATTCTCTCAGGCAATTAACAAACATTACAGAATTTTAAGAAAAGTTTAAAAACCTACTTATGCTTCATTGCATTTAAATAATCCACAAGGATCTGAACCCAACTGTTTCTATCTAGAGGCTTGTTTGTTTGTTTTTTTCACTGTCCTGTTTTTATTTTTATTGTTTTATGACCTGTATAGTTTTACCTTATTTTGTGATTGTTTTTATTATGCATGTATATTTTTGTAAACCGCTTCGATCTACCTTCCATTGTAGAAGCGGTATATAAAAGATTTAAAATAAATAAATGGCAGGAAGAGAGGGGCTGGATTATTGAGTAGAATGCCTTTTCTATGCTCTGTCCAATCCTGCTTTGCCCCCTCCCTTCCTGTTCTCTGCAAGGGCCAGGAGGGGAGGGGGAAGGGAAACACACCTCTTGGATAGCAAAATATTTCATTAACCTGCACCTCCTATTCCCCATGAATGCCGGATAATAGAACTTAAAATGTTTATGTAGGTGTGTATGTGTGTGTATGTATCAGTCGTCCAGGGTGTGCTGTAATATTAGCATTTCTATATTTTCCTGAGATGCGTAATCATGTAGATCAAAATGTTGGTGTTCATGATATGAGTTTACATTCACAATAAGTGGTTTCTTTAAATGTCTTTTTTTTTTTTCAGTTCCTCACAGAATAGTTGTATATCATTAACACTTTCTGAAATCTGATTTGTCCTTTGGTTCTGAAAACAGTTACGCAAATTTAGCATGGGGTGGTGCCAGATTTCTAGCTTTCATCCTTGGATGGCACATGCCCAGTAACATCCTTTTGAAATTTCCTTTCCAGTTCTGTGTATGTATAGTGTATATAGATAAATATGAGCTGAGGACAGAGAATTGGGTGCACACCTGATTTACATATTTTATTTTGGTTCAGAGAAATAGTAATGTTCATTGTTTAGCAGTTTGTGCTGGTACTTTTAAAGAAGGGTTAGATATTAGGTAACACATGCACTGTATCGCGGGTGTGAGTCACAATGCTTTGGCACAATAAAACTTTATTCTTTTTTAAAGCACAAGGATTGGCATGCTATGAAGTGATGGAGAGCAGTAGATACTGGAGGAGAGGGTGAGATGTTGTTGCAGTGTAGCTCTTGGCATTTTTCCTTTGTCCCTCCAGCTTCCCCTCTGCTCCTTTGTTTATGTTTATCATTTAGAGCAGTGGTAGGTAGCATTGCTGTCCTTTTTGAGGGATCGAGGCTAAAATTGATTGACCCTGATTCTTGTTGCCTTGTAGAGAAGAGCCTTTGCCGAAAGTGCAGTGAAAATTGTAAGACCTGCAGTTCAGACCAAATCTGTACAGAATGCAGACATGGCCTAAGGTAAGGAAGTTGTGGATTAGTCTGCACTCAGTGATGCAACTGAGCATGTAGCTATATAGGAAAGTTAAAATATGACTCTCTTAACCTTGATGGAGCCCTACTTTTATGATCTGAGGATTTTCTGCCTCTTTCTTGTGTGTCCATATGTCCTTTTTTAGATTAACATAATCTGTATTTACTGCAAGAAATCAAAGCATATAGCTAGAGAGAATGTCAGCCTTTCCTGTCGTGAACTGCTATATGGCAGACATAGATAATGCTGCCGAGAACCTTCTTCTGATCCATTCCTCTGATAGGAACTCTGTTATCTCTTTATTGTCTTTTCTTTGATATCTCCATAAACCTCCAGTTACTTGAACTATCCCTACCACATTCTGCAGATGGATTTGATGCTGCATTTTTGTAACTTGGAATAGTCACTTAAAGCAGATATAACTTGGACTTCACGCTGCAGTGTTTATAATCTCATCTAGGATATAATGATGTAGAGAATGTCAGTAGCAAATAAGTTACATATGATAAGAAATTAACAACCTGAAAGAAGTACATATACATCCTGTAAACTGCTAGGCCAGGAAGATTCACGGCCAAGTGTGCTTGGGGATGATTGACCCAGCAGTTTCCTGCTGCTCCTTGTGCGCTTCCACTAATCTTTATTTGCAGCTGCCTGGGGGATTTTTTTCCACCTATTTTATGTTACCTCCTGGGCTGATAGTCCCGGATAAAACCCAAGAGTCCACAACTCACCTAAGCTCTCACAATCCGCTATTCCCTTGATGAGAAATTATCTGAGTGGGTGCAAATAGCACGGCAACAGGTTGCATATCCTTACTCAAAGAGAAGATGTGCACCAATGATCGTATGTCCTCAAGAGTAAATTCACAAGCAGAATGCTTTATTTCAACCTTTAAAATCTGGTTTTTAAATAAAGAGACAGCATGTCCCAGCCCCGATATGAGTGGTGTTTCGCAAGACTGCCTAAGACTTATTTTTGTTATTTCACCAGGTGACTATCTCCCCTTGACAAAGCAGTCTCATGACTCCTACCTCTCCAGTAGAACTTCTCCCATCTTCTCTCCAGTCATAGTACCTAAATGGTACTGGTGTTATTTCTCTTCTCCAATTATCTTCAGTAGATATTCACGATAACTCGTCTCTCATCTCTCTTCCTTTGGTCATTCCTCCTCAAAGATATTGATGATCCCGTGTTCCTTCCCAGTGAAGGAACCCCCTCCTTTAGATGTTAAATCCAAACTAAAACTGAACCCCCTAGAGTAGGGAAAAACCCAGCAAAATTCAGCAAAAATACCAAAAAGGAAAAGCAAATCAAATGAGACATTGGAAGGTGGGGGGGAAAAAATGCTCCCATTTCAGAGGAAAGAGAAATTCTATAAACATAGCCCTTAAATGAAGGAAAGCTCTCCGTTGCCTCTGGAAAACTGGGACCCATTCTCTGAACCCCCTGCGTCTTTGCCCCTCAACAAAAAATAAACCAGGAACAACCATGACATGCTGCTCCTGAAAGAATAACACACAATTTCCACAAGGTAAAATGGTGGAAATGCTTTATATCTTAAAGGCCTTACCATTCCCACCCGCTTTACCATCCTGTTCCTCCCAAGGCAAAAAAAGTGGACCAGCGGGTTCTGGTAGAGAGCCTTTAGGCCTCTGCGTTTATATCCTCTTCCTATCATGCACCAGGGCTTCTTCCAAAACCACTATAATCTTGCAGGTCCCTAAATACTGGAAAATGTTTATGCAAAGAATAAACATGCCTCTGGGTATTTTAACTTCCTGAAATATGAAGCTACTTCCAAATTTATATCATGGGGTTTTCTTTCTTTAATTCTCCAAATTCAAATGTAATCAACCCCTTATTTAACACTCTTTTTCCCCCTATAATCCCTGTTATTAGTCTAGCTGATTCTTTTCATGGTGGATTTTGAACTGCAGATTTCAGTAGCTGTAATTTTTTATACTGCCCCACTCTGCCTCCAGTATCATCATCAGCAAATGAAACTTTGCTCACATATTTTGAATGAAAACATCTTAGAATATTTTTCCTCCAGCAAAAATGCTTTTGGCCTTAAGTTTTGCATATTAAAGGGAGTGCCCTTTTAGGGTTACTTTGGCTCTGTGCTTTATGGACCACATGAAATGTTAAACAGAGGCTCATAGTGAGTTTTCCAGCTATGACAAATGACTATGTACTAAATGAAAATATCAACCATCACATATTTTGGTCACTGGAACCAAAGTGGCTTCTGTGTTTCTCTACCAGCAGAATTATTAATGTTCAAAACCACCCTGAGGGCCTGATTTGTTTTTTAGCTTTTCTCCCATTCTGTCTGTATAGGGGAAGGGGAAAGACTTAAACAAATCAGGCCCAATGTGGTGGTGTCTGCCGCAGCAAAGTGCTTGTCCCAGCGTCGTCAGCAGAGGTTGCTCAGCATTTTGCTGCCTTTTATGGAAAAAAGACATCTCCATTGCTTCTGAGTTTCATCCCTTGCCTGAGGGCATTCTCACCTCACAGCATTTTCAGTTCTCTCTGTTTTGTTTCCCCCCCTCTAGCTTGCAGGGGTCCATGTGCGTAGTTAGCTGTGAAGACGGAACATTTTACAATAGCCACATGAAGGAGTGTGATCCGTGCCACCGGACATGTGCTACGTGCTCAGGTACCTCTGAAATGAGCTGCTCTAACGTCAGACTACCGCAGAGTATTCCAGAGTGAGCAGTGGTGGTCACTTTATTTTGTTTCTTTTTCTTTTTCCTAGTGATTTTAAATTTTGTGTTAAAAATTTCTGCATTAAGGGCAAATAATTGTATTTGTCATGTTAGTCTACTTAAATAAGTAGAATTAAGGATATGCAAACAACCTATAGGTGATACCTTTTTATTTGACTCAGTACAGCTATGATTAACTCTTGAAAGCTAATCACAGGTGTACTGATGCTTGTTGAGAACTGGAGGTACCTACTGCTATTCCATGCCTTAGGGCCTACTTTTTCTGCCGGTGAACCAAACCTGAAAGAATCCAAAAAAGCTCTCGAGCCCTAACTCAAAGCACACATCACAGTACCAGTTCTTATATGGTTGGAAAAGAATGGATGTTTATAGTCAGACGCAGGTTTGTTCTAGTGGTTAGAGGAATTAAATGGTTCTGAAGAATTCCTAGTTACTACAAGTTCATCTCACTGTCCCACTGGCTGGCTGTGTGACTTTAGATGATTCACTTTTGTCTTCCTGTCCCTCAATTTATCCACTCAAGCTTGGCTAAGAAAAATAATTTTCCTCCCCCCTTTAACCACTGGAAGCATTAATTTGGATCAGGCATCAAAATTGATTGCAAGACTTTTTACCTCAGGTGGCACTATGTGTGTTTCTGAAGAGTTGAGATTTTTCTAAATATATGCATTGGAGATCCATTATAATTATGTGCAAAGAATAAGAAGAGTTAGTGGAGAATAGAGTGCTTTAGATTTATGCTGGGCTGTCTAGCAAAATTTGTTATAAAGCAATAACTCTCCCTTTTCCTAGGCATAAAGCTGTTACCCTGTTTTTGTATCCATCAGGACCAGCCAAGCGTTTTAAGTATTGGGATTATATCTGCTTTCTGCTATTGACTCTGATCTTAACCAAGATGTTTTATTTCACAGTGATTGCAGGACCCAGCTGAAAATGAGGCATTTAACTTAGTCTGACTTTCTCAGTCGACAAATTAGATTGCTTTAATTATCATCAGCCATACGATATTGTGTATACTTGTTCTGTTTTATAAGAACATAAGAGATTGCCATGCTGGGTCAGACCAAGGATCCATCAAGCCCAGCATCCTGTTTCCAATAGAGGCCAAGCCAGGCCACAAGAACCTACAATTACCCAATCACCAAGAAGATCCCATGCTACTGATGCAATTAATAGCAGTGGCTATTCCCTAAGTAAACTTGATTAATAGCAGTTAATGGACTTCTCCTCCAAGAACTTACCCAAACCTTTTTTGAACCCAGCTACATTAACTGCACTAACCACATCCTCTGGCAACAAATTCCAGTGATTAATTGTGCGTTGAGTGAAAAATAATTTTCTCTGATTAATCTTAAATGTGCTACTTGTTAACTTCATGGAATGCCCTCTATTCCTTCTATTATCCGAAAGTGTAAATAACCGATTCACATCTACTTGTTCAAGACCTCTCATGATCTTAAAGACATATCCTCCCTCAGCCATCTCTTCTCCAAGCTGAACAGCCCTAATCTCTTCAGCCTTTCCTCATAGGGGAGCTGTTCCATCCTCTATCATTTTGGTTGCCCTTCTCTGTACCTTCTCCATTGCAACTATATCTTTTTTGAGATGTGGCAACCAGAATTGTACACAGTATTCAAGGTGTGGTCTCACCATGGAGCGATACAGAGGCATTATGACATTTTCCAATTTATTAACCATTCCCTTCCAAATAATTCCTAACATTTTGTTTGCTTTTTTGACTGCTGCAGCACACAGAGCCGACGATTTTAAAGTATTATCCACTATGATGCTTAGATCTTTTTCCTGGGTGGTAGTTCCTAATATGGAACCTAACATTGTATAACTACATAAAGGGTTATTTTTCCCTATATGCAACACCTTGCACTTGTCCACATTAAATTTCATCTGCCATTTGGATGCCCAATCTTCCAGTCTTGCAGGGTCCTCCAGTAAGGTATCACAATCCGCTTGTGATTTAACTACTCTGAATAATTTTGTATCGTCCGCAAATTTGATAACCTTACTCGTCGTATTCCTTTCCAGATCATTTATATATATATATATATATTGAAAAGTACCAGTCCAAGTACAGATCCCTGGGGCACTCTACTGTTATCCTTTCCCACTGAGAAAATTGACCATTTAATCCTACTCTCTGTTTCCTGTCTTTTAACCAGTTTGTAATCCACGAAAGGACATCGCCTCCTATCCCATGACTTTTTTGTTTTCTTAGAAGCCTCTCATGAGGGACTTTGTCAAACGCCTTCTGAAAATCCATATACACTACATCTACCAGTTCACCTTTATCCACATGTTTATTAACCCCTTCAAAAAATGAAGCAGATTTGTTAGGCAATCCATGCTGACTATATTCCATTAAACCATGTCTTTCTATTTGCTCTACGATTTTGATCTTTAGAATAGTTTCCACTATTTTTCCCGGCACTGAAGTCAGGCTTACTGGTCTTTAGTTACCTGGATTGCACCTGGAGCCCTTTTTAAATATTGGGGCTATATAGGCCACCCTCCAGTCTTCAGGTACAATGGATGATTTTAATGATAGGTTATAAATTTTAATTAATAGATCAGAAATTTCATTTTTTAGTTCCTTCAGTACCCTAGGATGCATACCATCTGGTCCAGGTGATTTGCTACTCTTTAGTTTGTCAATCTGGCCTACTACATCTTCCCGGATCACAGTGATTTGGTTCAGTTCGTCTGACTCATCACCCTTGAAAACCATTTCCAGAACTGGTATCTCCCCAACATCCTCAATAGTAAACACGAAAGCAAAGAATTAATTTAGTTTTTCTGCAATGGCTTTATCTTCCCTAAGAGCCCCTTTAACCCCTCGGTCACCTGGTCCAACACAGGTTTCTTGCTCCGGATATATTTTAAAAAGTTTTTATTATGAGTTTTTGCCACTATGACCAATTTCATTTCAAATTCTCTCTTCGCCTGTCTTATCAATATTTTACACTTAACTTGACAATGCTTATGTTTTATCCTATTTTTTTCAGATGGATCCTTCTTCCAATTTTTGAAGGAAGGTTTTTTTTGGCTAAAATAGCCTCTTTCACCTCACCTTTTAACCAAGACTGTAAACATTTTGCCTTCTTTCCACCTTTCTTAATGCGTGGAATACATCTGGACTGCGCATCTAGGATTGTATTTTTAAACAGTGTCTTTGTCTGTTGAACATTTTAACCTTTGCAGCTGTACCTTTCAGTTTTTTTCTATTTTCCTCATTTTATCAAAGTTTCCCTTTTGAAAGTTTAGAGTTAGAGCTGTAGATTTACTTACTGTCCCCCTTCCAGTTATTAGTTTAAATTTGATCATGTTATGATCACAATTGCCAAGTGGCCCCACCACCATTACCTCTCTCACCAAATCCTGCGTTCTACTAAGAATTAAATCTAAAATAGCTCCCTCTCTTGCTGGTTCCTGAACCAATTGCTCCATGAAGTAGGCATTTATTACATCCAGGAACTTTGTCTCTAGCAAGTTCTGGTGTTACATTTACCCAGTCAATATTGGAGTAATTGAAATCTCCACATATACAGCGTGCAAGGAAATGGTAAACCAAGTCCACCTTCAAGGTTATAATAATTTTTTTATTTAACTGAATTTCTTCAATATTGTTAGTGGCAACTCCATATATCTTCAACAACAGTCATTTAAAGTCCCCCGACACGGTCCGTGTTTCGCGGTGGCTGCATCGGGAGGGACCCACAATCAATATCATCTTATATATGCATCATGGAGCGTATGATGCATATATAAGATGATATTGATTGTGGGTCCGTCCCGATGCAGCCACCGCGAAACACGGACCGTGTCGGGGACTTTAAATGACTGTTGTTGAAGATATATGGAGTTGCCACTAACAATATTGAAGAAATTCAGTTAAATAAAAAAATTATTATAACCTTGAAGGTGGACTTGGTTTACCTTTTCCTTGCACGTTGTATATGTGGATATTTACTGATGTGCAAGGCATTTTGCTTCATGCTTTTGCTTGAGTAATTGAAATCTCCCATTATTATTGCACTGCCAAATTTATATACAGTAGGTGTATACATGTGTGTTTGTGTACATACTGTATAAAAATATGTATAGAGAGAGTGTGAGTAAATACTACTTTGGATACTAAGCAGAATGTCAACTTTGATTCTAAAAGGTTTGGCTGTTTGGAGTATAGTATAGTAACCAACTAAGAAAGGAACCATTTGTTCATTTAAAGAACAGCTTATGTGAAGGAACAAAAAAAAAAGGCTAATTGAGCCACAGAAACATGCCTAGCTGGGCAATAGGCTTCAGATGTAAGGCATTCTTCAGCTATCCTATATTAATAATGAGGTTCCCATTGTTGGAGCATCCATTTTGTACCAGGAACAAAGCAGTGACATCAGCTCATCACATTCTCTAACAGGGCTTGAGAAATAAGCTAATAATTGGATGTCAAGAATGTCTTTTAAGAAAGCTCTGTTGATTTTAATAGATGTTGGATAAGTGTTGTTCAGTCTTTGTGAGTTAGCCGCTTGTCAGAGCCACATTCCTGTCTCATAAGAAAATAGTGAAGGACATGCTAGATTAGGCCAATGGACCATCAAGCCAAGCATCCTGTCTCCCAACAGTGGCCAGTCCAAGCATCTGAATGGGCCAAGTGTGAGGGTTCAAGTCTGTGGAAATGGGTCAAGCAAACGGAATAGTGAACCCGGTCCAGAGGTAGGAGGGACAGAACATTTTCTGGGCTGGATAGGGAAACACACCACTTGTTATATACTATTCTAATTGTTTATGCTAGTATTCCACCTTCACACAAAATAAGGTCCACTCCAATGTATATTTCAAACAGTTAAACTTTTATTTCTGGGAATACCAGCACTCGTTATTTACAGAAATGGTAAAGGATAGTAAATCATGCTGATTTAATCAGGGTTCATGGCTTTTACAGCCAAAATGCAGCTTTAGTGATATCAAGTTAACTTACCAACAACTATTACAAAAGTTAGAGGATTTCTTTCTATGTCTCAACAATACACTCAAATATTCCTCATGCCTACACCTTAGAAAATGTTACTCATATTCCTTTTGTGATTCTCAATCCTGGATTTGCATTGTCTCAACTCTGCCATCAGCTAGGGCACATCAACTTCCTCTCAATACCCATATCTATTTTAGTTGCATCGGTGCTCATTCATGAGGTACAGATCTTACCTCTCCTTAGGTCAAGTAATTCTGTATCCTTCACTCCCCAGCTCTCCTTTAAGCAGTATCCAAGGACTTATCCAAGCCCCTATAAGTCCCTCTACAATGAGGAAGGGTCCTCAGGCTCACCAGCCTGAGGACTTCCTCTAATCTTCTTCCACCAAACTTATTACCAAACATTATATGCCTCTATGAACACTTCTTCTAAAGGATCTCATCCTCTATCCTCTTAACCTCAGTGGTAACTCTGACTAGAAACTTCACCTTTAAATAACATGCAATGGGTTCTGTGGACCATTCCCTATGCCATCTTGTGGAACTTCACTGGTACTGCACAACTAGAGGTCCATATTCAAAAGCCATTTAGATGGATAACATAATAGTTATCCATCTAAATAGCTTACCAGGCTATATTTAGCCCTTATCTGGCTAAATTCTAGCTGGCAAATAAGCCAGATAAAAAAGGGGTGTTTCCGGGAAGAGGTTGAGTTGTCCGGCTAACCTAGCTGTATACTGGGTATATTTGGCTATGTTAACCCTGATAGCTTTAAGCCTGCTTCAGAGCAGACACGAAGTTATCCGGCTTCGTATGGGCAGATAACTCACTACTTACCCAGATATTTTAAGAGGTACAGGGTAAGTAGCACATCTTAAGGAAAAAAAAACCTAAGTCGTGGGCCTCCCAGCACTCCCCCCACCACCACCACATGTATCTCCCCCCTCCGCCCTTGGATATCCCAACAAACTGGCCCAATCTGGAAAACTTAAAACTTTCAGCAGGACTTTTGCCACTGGCCCTGGCTTCCCCCTCCAGGTGATGGTGGTAGGGGGTGGGTGTGGGGCCGGGAAGCCCATGACTTAGGGGGGGTTTTTCTACGATGTCCAGATAAGTAGCGAGTTAGCCTACCACACGAGGCTATATAATTTTAGTCCTAACCGGGCATTTTCAATCAGTCTCCAGTTAGGGTTAAAGTTATGTAACCGGATAACTTTCAGTGTAGCGTTTATTCCGTTGAATATACTGGACAAGTTATCCAGCAAACTTCAGCCGGATAACTTGTCCACTAAAAGGCCTACTTGAATATTGGCCTCCTAGTAATTTTCCTCCATGTACTCAGAAAGATATTGTGGGGCTCCCCCACCCAAAATCTCTACCTGGGCCATACTCTTATGATAAGAGTACATATTGCGTTGGCTGCTAGTTTAGTGACTTACAGATGTTTTTAGTCCAGTATCTAGGCAATGAATTTGCTATGTGTTGAGGTCAAAGTGGAACTTCCTGTTACCCGGTGTGTAATACAAGCACAAACATGCAATATCTGACAGTTATAACATGTTTTATCTTGAATTTAAGGTGCAGCAGCAGATGCTTGTATAAACTGTACCGATGTTTATTTAATGGAAGACGGAAGATGCGTGCCGACTTGCAGCACTGGATATTACTTCGATCAGTCTCTTGAAAATGGATATAAAACCTGCAGAAAGTAAGCTTTCATTCTGCTAATAAAGATGCATCTCATTTTTAATATATAAAGCAGGAGTGGCCAACTCCTGTCCTCGAGAGCCGCAAACAGGGCTGTTTTTCCAGGATATCCACAATGAATATGCATGAGATAGATTTGCATATAGTGCAGGCAGTGCATGCAAATCTATCTCATGCATATTCATTGTGGATATCCTGAAAGCCTGGCCTCTTTGTGGCTCTCGAGGAGCAAAGTTGGCTACCCCTGATATAAAGCATGCTTTCAAAATTAAATACAATATTTATTGCAGTTTAAATTGTAAATATAGAGTTGCACATTGTGTGATCATAAAGGCATAAAATTACAGCTAAAGGATCCAAGCAGAAAGCCATGAATACCTGGAGCACTTTCTGCCAGACTCCATCTGTTGCAAACATCCAGCATGCATTTTGTACATAGAGGGGATTTATGCTTTTGAAAAGAAGGGAAAACCTAGAGGTAGAAGCGCTGACTATAAATATATAATGCTTCTGAGACTCCTGCGTTCAGATCCTGCACTTTAGCTGCAGATCTGTGTGGCCTTGGGTAACTCATTTTATATTATGGTGTCTGAACTATAATTCGATGGTAATTACATTGGTTTTTCTTTCCTCCCCTCCTCCACTGATTGCTTTTGGGCAATCTGTATACCAAAATATGTTCCCAGGCCATTCACATTTGGCCTGGTGCAGGCTTGTCCTTAAATACTATTTCCTAAAACACATGAGGATCGCAGCTGGACACAGAACAAGATCTCAATTGCCTTGCACACCTCACATGTACAATACGTTGCAAAAGTAACAATCCTCCATTTAGTAAAATAATATTCCAAATGTACTAATCTGCCTTGGTGATCAGAAGCAGTCGGGGAGGGCTGGAAATGTAGCTGATGGCATGTTGCTCAGATGCAGCTTTGTCAAGGGGTTAGTACTAGGGGTGTGCATTCGTTTGCAATGTGTTGGCAATCTGCAACGTATATGCCATATTCTTTGTATTCGTGGGGGTCACGAAATGTATGGCGAACCCCCATCAATACAACGTATCACTAACGAATAAACCCCCACCCTCCTGACCCTCCCCCAAGACTTGCCAAAAGTCCCTGGTGGTCCAGCGGGGATCCTGGAGCGATCTCCTGCACTCGGACTGTCTGTATTCAAAATGGCGCCAATAGCCTTTGCCCTTACTCTGTCACAGGGGCTACCGGGGCCATTACTATGTCACAGGGGTTACCGGTGCCATTGGTCAGCCCCTGTCACATGGTAGGAGCACAAGATGGCGCCGGCCGTCCATTACTCCTACCATGTGACAGGGGCTGACCAATGGCACCGGTAACCCCTGTGACATAGTAATGGCCCCGGTAGCCCCTGTGAACAGAGTAAGGGCAAAGGCTATGGCGCCATTTTGAATACCTGCAGCCGACAGCCCGAGTGCAGGAGATCACTCCAGGACCCCCGCTGGACCATCAGGGACTTTTGGCAAGTCTTGGGGGAGGTCAGAGGGTGGGAGGTTGTAGTTAATTAAATTTAAAGGGTTGGGATGGGTTGTTTTTTTTGGGGAAATGAATACATATGTACTAATGAACGGATTGGGGTCCCCCAAGAACGGATGCAACGGATTTGGGTCCCGAAAATTACGAATACCGAATGGGACGAATCCGTCCCTGCTGCACATCCCTAGTTAGTACCACACTTATGCATGACAATTAAATGTCATGCCACATCTAGCAATATTATTTCCTGTTTAAAACAAAATTAAAACTTTCACAGATTTTTTAAAATTCTTCAGTTTGTCATAATCACTGGATTTTATAATCTTACACATATATATCTTAAATTCTTTAATCAATTGATTCTGCAACCATTTATTTAATAAAATCAAATGTTTATTGATGTTGATTATCCATTCAAATAATATCACAATTGATTTATCTGTTTGTGTATGTGTGCGTATGTATATAGTTTAGAGATGTGAATCATAATCGGTGCCGATTCACATCGTGCAATTTTTTTGTGTGGCCCGATCGGGTTTTTTTTTATTGGCTGCGCCCAAGCCGATAAACAAAAAACCCACCCCGACACTTCAGAACAGCTCCCTTAGCTTCCCCCACGCTCCCGGGCCATCCAGTGCTCCTACCATGTGACAGGGGCCGGCCAATGGCACGGATACCCTGTCATATGGTAAGGGCAAAGGGCCATCGGCACCATTTTTATTAGTGGCAGCCGACGGCCCGAGAGCAGGAGATCGCTCCCGGGACCACCACTGGACCACCAGGTAATTTAAACCGATTTGGGGGGGGGGTCGGGGGGGGGGAAGCCAAGGGAGCTGTTTTGAAGTGTCGGGATGGGTTTAGGGATTGTTTTTGTGTGCCGTTTTTCCCGCCCTCCCCAAAACGATAAGAGAACCCCACGAACAATTTCGTGGGGTTTTCCTATCGGTTTCGGGGAGCCCTCGATTTCTGACGACAATATTGTACGATATTTTCAATCGTCAGAAATACGATTCACATCCCTAATTTACAGGCCGATACAGTACAGTGCGCTCCGATGGAGCGCACTGTTAACCTGCCCTTGGACGCGCATTTTCCCTTACCCCTTATTCAGTAAGGGGAGGAAAACGCGCGTCCAACCCGCGGCACCTAATAGCGCCCTCAACATACAAATGCATGTTGATGGCCCTATTAGGTATGCCCGTGCGATACAGTAAGTAAAATGTGCAGCCAAGCCGCACATTTTACTTTAAGAAATTAGTGCCTACCCAAAGGTAGGTGCTAGTTTCTGCCGGCACCGGGAAAGTGCACAGAAAAGCAGTAAAAAAGTGCTTTTCTGTGCACCCTCTGACTTAATATCATGGTGATATTAAGTCGGAGGTCTCGAAGAGTAAAAAAAAAGTTTAAAAAAAAATTTAAAATGGGCCAGCGGCTGTCGGGCCGAAAACTGGACGCTCAATTTTGCCGGCGTCCAGTTTCCGAGCCCGTGGCTGTCAGCGGGCTCGAGAACCGATGCCGGCAAAATTGAGTGTCGGCTGTCAAATCCGCTGACAGCCGCCGCTCCGGGCTAAAAGGAGGCGCTAGGGACGCACTAGTGTCCCTAGCGCCTCCTTTTGCCTGTTTCTACCGCACCACCTAATTTAAATACTGAATCGCGTGCACCGGCGAGT
This sequence comes from Rhinatrema bivittatum, assembly GCF_901001135.1. NCBI lineage: Eukaryota > Metazoa > Chordata > Amphibia > Gymnophiona > Rhinatrematidae > Rhinatrema > Rhinatrema bivittatum. The sequence goes on from NC_042615.1 coordinate 547,729,428, forward strand.
GTTCGGTGCGCGCCGGGAGAGTGAGCATTTGTCCGCTCTCCGGCGGACTTTACTGAATTGGCCTGTTAGATAGATATAGATAGAGAGAGAGATAGATATAGATAGTTATATACAGATATATAAATACATATATATAATGTATTTATACAAATATATTTATACATATAGAGGGCTGGCTAGGCACTGCCATAGAGTGCAGAGAGGAACAGTCCAGCAATGGATGACCTGAGACGCATAGTGGCTAGACTGAGTGATAGACTTAATCCCCCAGAATGATGGGCAATTCTACAGTCTGTGTAGGTAACTCCGTGTGTCACTGGAAAGAGTTATGGTTGAAGTTGGAAGAGATGTCTTCCAGGAAGAGGGGGAGGGGGGAGCACCTCTTTAGGCTCCTGGGAAGGAAAAGGGTCATTTTCCTCTCGTTTCCATCTGAAGGTTGATTTTCTGCAAGGGGGCCATCTGCATCTGCAAGGGTTCCAAGGGATTATAGGAAATCATCTGGGAGACTGGTTTTTCCAACTAGTTAGCATACTACCTGGGAGCAGAGGATTTTCATGATTTCAAGGGGTTCAAAGAGAGAAGATACTTACAGCAGTGGTTCCCAACCCCCCCCCCCCCCCCCAGCCAGTCAGGTTTTCAGGACATCCACAATGAATATGCATGAGAGAAAATGTGCATGTTATGGAGGCAGTGCATGCAAATTTTCTCTCATGCATATTCATTGTGGATGTCCTGAAAACCTGACTGGCTGGGGGGTCCCCAGGACAGGGTTGGGAACCACAGCCTTATAGGAAAACTAGGAGTGGTCCCCTACTTCTTGCCCAAGTACTCAGTTTTAAGAAAATTTTCATTTCTGGGTTTGTGTACTTGCATCACTTGTTTGTCTTTGTATATCTTGACACTTGTTTTGCTCGACTGAATTATATATATATATATATATATTTATTTATTTATTTATTTTTATCTGCAGTGAAATGTATTTTTCTTTGGCGCACAGCACTGGAGTGTGAACTATTTTTTAGTATCTGATTGTTCTCACTTTGGGTCTTAGAGGTTAGCCTGTCCCCATAGCAGAATCCAGTTTCCAAACCCTGTGCTGAGTGGAAGCGAACTCAAGTGAAAGTGGGGTTTCATGTATATGTGTGTGTGTGTATATATATATATATATATATATATATATATATACACACACACACATACACCCCCACTATATTACACATACCCACACCTAATGTTAATGCACTGTCCTTTTGCAAGAGTAGAGTCCTATGTTGTGGAAGAGGTTACCAGCATGTAGTCTGGCCCCAGATGGAGCTAGGCTTTCATACCGTTTGTGATGTTTAAAATTCTACTGTTCGCCACAGGAGTCTAAGACACTCTCAGAGAGTTCTATAAATAAACCGGACTTGGTATATGCACCAAACTCCTGGTTGTGTGATGTTCCTTTGCTGCCTCATGTGCCTCCAGTGACAAGAGAGAGGAGGATTTACAGGAGGGTACTCCATCACCATATCTATTTTTATTTGATTTATGTATTTGTTGCTTATGCAATAGCAAAGCAGCAAATTATATAAACAAGCGAGACACATCAGTGCCCTCAACAAAACCTATCAAATGTCATTACAACAGTCCAAAGAATTTTGCTGAATCCACTAATGCAAAAAGAGCTGCTTAGCATGCTTATTCAAAAGCCTGCTTAAAAGAGAGGTTTTCAGCCATGTGGCAAACATAGCCCATTGACAATTAAAATCGGTTAGGCGGCTGAACCCTTCCTTGGAGCTTTCTGCTCTTAAAAAGTTAACTTATGAATTGGTTATATCTCAAATAGACTTTTGAAATATGTTATATTTGGTATTATCAAGCAAACTGATTAGAAAAACTACAAATAGTTCACGACAGGAATCAGGAGGCCCTTTACTTAAACGATTGCATTGGTTGCCTATTGTCCAGAAATGCAAGTTTAAAGGTTAACCTTCACATTTCCAATACTGAACGGTCCTTGTCCTCCTCTTCTTCAAAACCATTGATACTGTATTATCCTTAGTTAAATGTCCCAAATTTGCGTCTCATGAACATGGGCTGTTAATATGCTTGATAAATAACGCATTATGCATGTCAAGTCATGCAATAAATCTAACGTTTTTATCCTTCCTCTTTCTTGGCTCAGTAAGACTTCTCTGTTAACTGTTCAGAGTCAGATAATTTAGAAACTCATGATATGAATCTGTCCTGCAGATCAGTGGACTCTGCAATAAAATCATAATCACAGGAGCAATTCTTCTGGTGCTTAAACTGCCCAGTAAGAGTATTCCTGATCAACATGTTACCTTCCTATAGGTTTTTGTATTAATTCTCTTCTGTGATGTCCAAAAAAAAAATCTGTTGATTACCATTGTTTGACAAATTTTAGATTCATTTCAGTGCCATTGATGTACTGACTGAAATTTTCCAAAATCTCATCATCATAACTGTAGATCTACCTCGCTGCTTAATTTTCCAGAGATCTTTAATTCATCTCTGCAACAAAGATAGAATTGGCCCCCCCCTCCCCCACCAAGACACACGCATGGTAAACGACCTCGTTTAAATTAATAAAGTTTACACTGTTAGGTGACTAAGCAAAGCTTTGCTTGGACGCTGTATGCCAGTTTGTTTATATAAATTTGTAGACTTACACACAGACGTGCATATTGATACATCTGTTGGGAGACTAAGTGAATAGGTAATTGACGTTGAGCTGTTTGATCTTCTTGAGTAATTGGTGGTAGAACAGAATTCAGATATCTAGTTATGCTCTTAAATTCTTTGAGTAATTATGATTTGGATAGTTTTCTCTTTCCGTTCATTAGATTTATTTTAGCTTTAATGGCATGGGCAAATTGGAAATGGATGTTCTAATTATTTTATTAATTACTGCTTTTGCTAGATGCAGCGTGCTGTTTAATTGCAGTGTCTAAGTGTCTGCTGTAACCCCATGACCAAGCTCAGTATCAGCGAAATGCGATCTGAGAGGGAGGGAATACTAACCCTCCCTACTTTTAGCTGCCACAATGTGAAATGTTCTTTTACCAAATGGAGGACTAATGCCTTTGTGTGAGGTATTGCACATACGGGATCCATAAACTTGATTTGAGTTCCTCTTCTGAATTCTGAACTGGGTTATGTGTGGAGTGTTTTTTTTTTTCTTTTTCATCTCAACACCAAGATTTTCCTGGTTCTGACAGGATGAAGAGTGCTGTTTATGGTGCTGGCTCTTCTGATGTTCTGGCATTCTGCGATATCTCGTAGATTGCCCTGCATTTCACTAGCTTTAATGGGATTGGAATGAGGTATTGTGGCAGCACACAGAAATGCCTTGTTCTGACTGCAGATTGGCAGAGCAAAAGAAGAGCAGGTACTGAGGGATTTGGCTTAATTTTTTGTAAGTAAAATATAGGTACAAATGTAAATTTGGGAGCAGTGTCCTGTTGGGGAAGTCAAAATTATAAGATGATTCCAAATTTATCAAAAAAAGAACAATTCTTAGAAGCCACTGACAAATAATTGCATGTTCTGATATGTGGATGCAAAATATTTCCAAATGAAGGCCCAACGAATCCTGAATTGGCATTGTAAGGCATTATTACTGTATCTGCTCTTACCCAGTGACTTGCCAGTCCAAAATATTTAATTCCTGTTTAGCAAAGGTAACTCTGGTTGGCACTGGAGCTTTGTACTATCACTGTGATAGAGGAAGTATGGGTTCTGGTATGCTGGCTTGGAAAGCCAGCAGGGATCAAGCAGAATTTGAACAGGGTGAGTGATTAAAAAGAGGACTGATGTCTGAATGCAGTAAAGGTGATACCCGCTGGCCAGACGGAAGCAAAGAGGAAGTCCTGCTTGGGTTTGCAACAAATATAAATTATGTCCCTAGTTTGATGGCAGGGACTTGGATTTTCTCAAAAGTTCCTCCACCATGAAACTTTGAATTAACAAATTAATGAAACTGGGAATTCCTATTTATTCTTATTGTAACAAAAGATTGAGACATGCCAGTCTTTGATATACCACCTTGAAGATAATATTTCCAGTTGGTTTTTTGGGGGTTTTTTTTGGTCATTTTAACCATTTTTTCTGGTCAAATATCTTTGACTAGCAATTGACTATTCAAAATGCAAGATTCACATTCCCAGTATTTCATGAGGCCTCGGACTAAGCAATCCCTACAAGAAATACTGACACACTGCTTACAGTATATGTAAACCTTTGCTAGTGGTACACATGGTTAAATGGCATCAATTTACATTTCTTTATTACTTGCCTAGTCTGAGTGTGGGATGGTCAAAAGATCTGAACCCTTCTATAGGTTGCTGCCTTTCAACAGGTAATATTGCTTATTTAAAAATCATCTTATTAAAGAATAAAATGTCTTTGAGGTGTTGAATAATTTGTAGGGGGATACAACCAAACATGACTGTCATGTGCTACTGTAGTGTGTTACCTTGCAGACCTTCTTTTAAATTCCTGTTTGTGATGGCTTCTGACTTCTTCTAAGGTGTGATGCCAGCTGCTTAAAGTGCAATGGTCAAGGAGAGAAGAACTGTACAAGCTGTCCAAATGGCTATATCTTAGAAGCTGGGGTCTGTGTGGCTGGAACTGTTTGTAAAGATGGTAAGTGTCCCTTTTTCCCTCCCAAATATAACAAAAAGATTGATGAAAACAGGAAACAGCATAAGCACATGCAAGTTTGATGCAAAGCGTTGATAAAGGACGTTAAAGAAAGAATTTGAAAAAGGGCAATTAGAGAGGAAAAGGCCTAAGCAGACAAACTAAATTTGATTTGCTTAAATCTTTACTGAGTAAGATGCAAGGGAGATACCCATGCCAGAAATGATATTTAAAGGTGACTATCAAGAGGAACTGAAACAAATCTTAGTGAACTTAGAAGATGTAATAGGGCAAATTGGCAAACTAGAGTAGCAAATCACCTGAACCAGATGGTATATATCCTAGAGTGCTGAAAGAATTGAAAAATGAAATTATAGACTTATTAGTAATTTGTAAACTATCATTAAAATGGTCTGTGGTACCTGAAGACTGGAGGATGGTCAACATAATTCCAATGTTTAAAAAAGGTTCCAGGAGTGATCCAGGAAACTACAGACTAATGAGGCAGATGTCCGTGATGGGCAAAATGGTTGAAACTATTATAAAGAACAAAATTACTGAACATATAAATACTCATAATTTAATGGGAAAAAGTCAACATAGATTTTGCCAAAGACGTCTTGCCTTGAAAGTGTGAAAAAAGATAAGAACATAAGAACATGCCATACTGGGTCAGACCAAAGGTCCATCAAGCCCAGCATCCTGTTTCCAACAGTGGCCAATCCAGGCCATAAGAACCTGGCAAGTACCCAAAAACTAAGTCTATTCCATCTTACTGTTGCTTGTAATACCAGTGGCTATTTTCTAAGTCAACTTAATAGCAGGTAATGGACTTCTCCTCCAAGAACTTATCCAATCCTTTTTTAAACACAGTTATACTAACTGCACTAACCACATCCTTGGCAACAGATTCCAGAGTTTAATTGTGCGTTGAGTAATGAACTTTCTCTGATTAGTTTTAAATGTGCCACATGCTAACTTCTTGGAGTGCCCCCTAGTCTTTCTATTATCCGAAAGAGTGAATAACCGATTCACATCTACCTGTTCTAGACCTCTCATGATTTTAAACACCTCTATCATATCCCCCCTCAGCCGTCTCTTCTCCAAGCTGAAAAGTCCTAACCTCTTTAGTTCCACTCCCCTTATCATTTTGGTAGCCCTTCTCTGTACCTTCTCCATCGCAATTATATCTTTTTTGAGATGCGGCGACCAGAATTGTACACAGTATTCAAGGTGTGGTCTCACCATGGAGCGATACAGAGGCATTATGACATTTTCCGTTTTATTCACCATTCCCTTTCTAATAATTTCCAACATAATATTTGCCAACATCCGACAGGCATACCCAGAATAATTGTCTCCATCTACCATCACTCCTTTCAACCCTCATGAACAATCCTCACATAGGCGACACTTAAATTGTATATTGTTTATAGTCTCTTGTAACTATATTGTATATAGTCCCTGTAATTAACCTATCTGTTACCGTTCAGTTGATGTTTCTTCTTCTTCAATACTTTCTGCACTATGTATTTACTCTCTCCCCCTTCCCTGCCCTGATAATTGTATTTTCAGTCTTTTAGTTACAATGTAAACCGGTATGATTTTTGCACACTAATACCGGTATATAAAAGTTTTAAATAAATAAATTCTTTTTGCTTTTTTGACTGCCACAGCACACTGAACCGACGATTTCAATGTGTTATCCACTATGACGCCTAGATCTCTTTCTTGGGTTGTAGCACCTAATATGGAACCTAACATTGTGTAACTATAGCATGGGTTATTTTTCCTTATATGCATCACCTTGCACTTATCCACATTAAATTTCATCTGCCATTTTGATGCCCAATTTTCCAGTCTCACAAGGTCTTCCTGCAATTTATCACAGTCTGCTTGTGATTTAACTACTCTGAACAATTTTGTGTCGTCTGCAAATTTGATTATCTCACTTGTCGTATTTCTTTCCAGATCATTTATAAATATATTGAAAAGTAAGGGTCCCAATACAGATCCCTGAGGCACTCCACTGCCCAATCCCTTCCACTGAGAAAATTGTCCATTTAATCCTACTCTCTGTTTCCTGTATTTTAGCCAGTTTGTAATCTACGAAAGGACATCGCCACCTATTCCATGACTTTTTACTTTTCCTAGAAGCCTCTCATGAGGAACTTTGTCAAACGCCTTCTGAAAATCCAAGTATACTACATCTACCGGTTCTCCTTTATCCACATGTTTATTAACTCCTTCAAAAAAGTGAAGCAGATTTATGAGGCAAGACTTGCCTTGGGTAAAGCCATGCTGACTTTGTTCCATTAAACCATGTCTTTCTATATGTTCTGTGATTTTGATGTTTAGAACAATTTCCACTATTTTTCCTGGCACTGAAGTCAGGCTAACCAGTCTGTAGTTTCCCGGATTGCCCCTGGAGCCCTTTGAGGATAAAGGTGAGCCAGTTGATATACTATATCTGGATTTTCAGAAAGCATTTGACAAAGTCCCTCATGACAGACTTCTGAGGAAATTAAAAAGTCATAAGAAGGGAGGAAATGCCCTGTTGTGGATTGGGAACTGGTTAAAGAATAGAAAACAGAATAGGACTAAATGATCAATTTTCTCAGTGGAAAAAGGCGAGTAGAAGAGAGCCCCAGGGATATATGGGACTACTGCCTTTTAACACATTTAGAATTAATTTGGAAATGGGAATGAGTTAAGTGATCAAATTTGCAGATGATACAAAATTATTCAAAGTTCTTAAGTCACAAGACAATTGTGAGATATTGCAAGAGGACCTTGCAAGACTGGGAGACTGGGCATCCATATGGCAGATAGAATTTATTGTGGACAAGTGCAAAGCGATGCACATAGGAAAGAGCAATCCAAATTATAGGTACACAATGCAAGGTTCCACATTAGAAGTCACCACTCAGGAAAAGGATCTAGGCGTCATTGTTGATAATATGTTGGAATTCTCTGCTCAGTGTGTGGGGGCAGCCAAGAAAGCAAATAGAGTACTAGTAAAGTAGCAATTATTAGGAAAGGAATGGAGAATAAAACAGAGAATAACATAATGCTTCTGTATTGCTCCATGGTGTGACTTCATCTTGAGTATTGTGTGCAGTTCTGGTCACCACATCTCAAAAATGACATAGCAGAATTAGAAAAGGCACAAAGGGGGGATGGAACGATTCCCCTATGAGAAAAGGCCAAAGGTTTGGCTCTTCAATTTGGAGAAGAGATGGCTGTGGAGAGATATGGTAGTCTATAAAATGATGAGTATAGTGCAACCGGTTAACATAATTAGATTGTTACTCTTTCAAAATGTACAAAGTCCAGGGGACATGCAATGAAGTTACTAGGTAATACATTTTTTACTCAACACACAATTAAACTCTGGACTTCATTGTCGGAGGATGTGGTAAAATTCCATAAACCATTATTAAGGTGGATTTGGGGAAATCCACTGCTTATCCCTGGAATAAGCAACATAAAATCTACCTTTTTGGGGATCCTGCCAGGTAATTGTGACCTGATTTGGCCACTGTTGGAAACAGGATACTTGGCTTGATGGATCTTTGATCTGACCCAGTATGGAAAATGTTCTTATATTTTTTTTTATCTAGAGAAAATAAATATAAAATATATTTATGTGAAATTAAAAAGTTGTTTTAGTATTTTGATTTTTCAGGTAAAAGTGTACACAAAGCTAAGGCCAATATATTTAGCTGATTATGATTTTTCAGTATTTTTTTTTTTACCAAGAATCTTAAGCATACTGTATGTTCATGTGTGGTTTTTTTTAAATTTAAGGTGACTAAATGAACAAATTGAAAAACAGAATTCTGTAACTCTAAGGCTCAGCTTTGGAGGCTAACAATTCTCCCTAAATTGCACGACTTTACTTGCACATTCCCTTCTCTTTAGGGCTGGGGCAAGTCTTCTGCGCATTACAATTTGGCATCATGCCATGACCCATACCTGTGCCAATAATTTCACCTTCCCTTTCAGCCCCTCGCTGATGATGTGCAGTATACACTCCACTCCCTCACCCTGGCTTCTTATGCCTCCTGCTAAACCTCCATCACAGCTAGCATTACCTGCTGCGCTCCTCAAATGTACACCGGGCCAATCACAAAGGGGCCTGAATGCAAAGACTGTGATCTGCTGCAGGCTTGCAGGCCCTGCAGTAATGTGGCCCTACCTCGTCGCCACCTTTTGGAAGCATGCCCAGGAGGGGGAGGCGGTGAAGGCACTGCAGACTGTGAGCACGCCACAGCCTGAACACGGCTGCCCAAGATGGCAGTCAGAAATAGAGGAAGGCATCAGTGATGTACTAGGGGGATGCCACAGAAAGGTGATCAGGAATAAGAGGGGCAGCAGGAGACAATTTTACCACTCCTTGCTTATTTGTTACCTGAGTCATGCCAGCCCTAAGAAAGAGCTCTATAATGCGTATTCAAACAGTCCAAGTTTGGATTATGAATTCAGAAAGACGGGGGGAGGGGGGGCGGTGAAAGTAGCATCCCCACAGTGTGTGCATGCCCACTTACAATTTCAGGAAATAAAGGTAAAAGGAGATGAGCACCACCACTGTCAGCTACAATTAAAAACTGCATATACGATAATTGAATTCTTTCCAATGTCACATAATCAGAAGCAAATGTTTACATTTTGCTTCTCCCCCCCCCCCCCAAAAAAAATGATACTGTCCTCTCTCCTTTGCTTTCATCTTCTGGCTTCTTCTGAGCCCTTTCCCTGTTTTTCTTTCCATAATCTCCTCCTTTCTCTAGCTGTACCCTCCATGTCACTTCTCCCAATCTCCCTTCTCTGCTTTTTCCATCCCTCATCATTTCATACCTCTCATTTGTTTGCATTTCATCTATTTTTTTACCTCTCTCTCTCTCTCCCCTTACTCCCATCCTATTCCTCCATTCCTTGTATCTCACTCCCACTCAGACTTTGTCTCTTACCCACCTTCCCTCTCCCCCGTCCCAAATCTGTCGTCTCCCCCTTTCCTCTGTCATCTCCCAGCCTTCCATCTTGTTTGACTTCTCTTGACCCTTCGTGCTCAATCCTTTTCCTCTGCAAACTTAACTCCATCCCTTTCCTGTCCTCCTCCATTTATCATTGTCCCGTTCCCCCTTCCACGCCTGTGCACCTTTCCACTCCCTTGCTGCTTAACTCATTCTGTCCCTCCTCCCCTCTGTCCCCATGGCCCTACTCTGCCTTTTCCCTCCTTCTCTTGTGGCCATCCTCAAAACCTCTTCCCCTTTCTTCCTCCCCTGGACTTCCATTCCTCTGCGTCCTCTCCCTCTCTGGCTCTGAGCAGCAACAAGCAATATAATTGTTTTGCAAGGCTACTTTAATAAAATCCAGCAGGATAGGGACACTCCTAAGTGCATTAAATCTGTCTTGTTGGAAGCCTCCCAAGGTGTTACAGTTAGAAAGCGCTACAAAATAAAAGGTTTTATGGGCGTTAAAGTGGAAAGGAGAGGTTTAATAGGAGAAGACCTACAGTTTATTAAACAGCCAATGACCATGGCTGGCAGAGGGAAGAGAAGAAAAAAATCTATGAATTAGCATGCCCCTTTTCCAAGAGATATTTAACCCCACTCCCTATGCTCACCTTCTCGCTTCCTGGGCTTGATACATCACAGAGCATAGAGAGACTAGCTCAGGGTACTGTCAGAAGTGTGAAAACAAAGCAAGTCAAGCGCTTTAAAAAAAAAAATAATAAAAAAGCCTTAAACAAATTTAAAAAAAAAATGGTGAAAAGCAAAAATGTGTATGGCTGTATAATTGTACTTCTATAAATGTGAATCAAAGTGATTTAAAGCTTTGATGGTTCTTGGAGTTCATGTGGCTGTCAGAAACTGTTATTTTGCCGCACGCTGTTCTTTGCCAGCTCTCAGATACTGCCACCCTATGCAAATATACAGCATGCGCAATCTGTATCACTGCTGTGCTCCTTTGCCTATCCCATACCCACAGCTTCCATGGGAAAATACCTTTCTGCAGTGTAGAATCAGTCCTTAGTTCATGCTTACAGATTTAATGGTTGTTCCCAGGAACAAAGACATTCTGCAATACTATACATGTAATATATTCTTCACTGAGACATAACCACCCCTTCCCCTCATTTTAAGGCAGTCAATAAGGGTCGCTATCAATAAGTGCACTGGAGAAAATACATAGAAGGGTGACCAAAATGATAAAGAGAATGGCATGGCTCTCCTATGAGGAAAGGCTGAAGAGATTAGGGCTGTTCAGTTTGTAGAAGAGATGGCTAAGGGGGGATATAATAGAGGTCTATAAAATCAATAGAGGACTAGAACAGGTAATGTGACTGTTATTTACGATTTCAAATAATAGGAGGACTAGGAGGCACTCAATGAAGTTAGCAAGTAGCACATTTAAAACAAATTGGAGAAAATTCTTTTCAGTCAACATACAACTAATCTCTGGAATTCGTTGCTGGAGGATGTGGTTATAGCAGTTAGTGCAGCTGGATTTAAAAAAGGTTTGGATAAGTTCTTGGAAGCAAGTTCCATAAACTTCAATTACTCAAGTCTACTTAGGGAATAGCCACTGCTATTACTGGCATTAGTAGCATAGGATCTACTTAATGTTTGAGTGCTTGCCAGCTATTTGTAATCTAGATTGGCCTCTGTTGGAAGCAGGATGCTGTGGCTTGATGGACCCTTGGTCAACCCAGTATGGCAACTTCTTATGTTCTTAATGTGAAAGCCATTTAGCATGCACACTAAAGAGCAATATAATCACTATCAATTTATTGCAAATGGAAATCTGTACTAAAGCAGGCATGCATATGCACACTAAAAAATAAGCATGCTTGCTAATTATTCAAATAGGGTGCTCATGAGCTCTTTTCACCCTAATCGTTAAGCATAGCTAAACTTAATGAAGCCATTCAGCCCTGGTAAATTGAGTGCCACCTCAGAGGTAAGTGTTAATTATGAACAGCCGGCACATTAATACTTAACACGGATGGGGAGAGGCCATCCCCAAACCCCACAATATAAGAAAAGGTCCCTCCAGAATCCACTGATCACCCCTCCTACACCTTCCTGCACCCCCAGGGACCACAGTCACCCCTTGCACCCCTCATCTCCCCGTCAGAACAAAATAAAAGGAACTTTAGAGTCAAGCCAAACACCTGCCACGTTCCTCCCATCCCTCCAGAGGGAATGGAGAACTCCTGCTGTCACCATTACTACAGGCTGAATGGCTCCTCCTGACATCACTTCCCTGTGCGTCAGGAATGTGCTTCCCCATTCCCCCTGATCTGATGCTTTGACAGTTAAGTCTGCCCGTCTGTGGCAGCATTTATTTTTTTTATTTGATTTTTATATTCTGCTTTTTGACACTTCAAAGCAGATCACTTTCAGGTTCTGTAGAGGTATTTCCCTATCCCCAGAGGGCTTACAATCAGGGATGGTAACTTTCAAACCAGGCACGTTTGCACATGTGTGTCAGCCCACACTCAGGGAAGCGGTCATTTTATAATTTGCGTGCATGTATGTGTGCATATTTTAAAAATTGCCTGGCCATATGCACATATGTGCCTAATTTTAAGTGGCCACGTGCATGGGCACATAAATCCCGCTTCTACCGTGTAAGTTGGTAGATCTTAAAAGGACCTCCAACCACCCCCTCCCCCAATTAGATAGCCTACTCTCCCCCCAGTCACCCCAAACCCTTTAAACCCTCAGAAATGGTTCGATCCTTTTACGACTTACACGTCATCCATAGCAGAAGTAAAGTTTACAGGGCAGGGGACCTCGAGCGCGCACCAGGGCGTGTAAGTAATTACATGCACATCTCTTGGCCAGGCCCTGAAATGCCCACACCATGCCCATGCGCTGCCTCGTTTTGGGAACTTTTGAGATGTGCGCGCAGCAGCATTTACGCACGTATATATATATGGGCACTTTTTAAAATCCGGTTGGCATGTACATCCCCCTAATCGATGTGCGTGCCAGGCTTTTAAAATTCACCTTGGTTTGTACCTCAGGTAGGTACAGTGGAGGGTAAAGTGGCTTGCCCAAGGTCACAGGGAGCAGCAATGGGATTTGAGCCCCGGTTTCCCTGATTCAAAGCCCGCTGCTCTAACCACTAAGCTGCTACTCCAGGCCGTTTTGCATGTGGTGCCTCAGCCGTTTTGCATGTGGTGCCTCAGCCATTTTGCATGTGGTGCCTCAGCCATTTTGCATGTGGTGCCTCAGGACATCTTGGGAACCCAATGTCCCTCGCCTCTTTGGGGGAGGATGGGGACTTCTGATGCGACCGAAGTAGCTTGCAACTTTTCCGGGGGAGGGGCGGAAGGGAAAGCTGCAGGTCACCAGCACAAATGTTAACTCTACCGCCTGAGGTATTTCCCTGCGTTCTGACCAGTTTTAAACTTCTCAGATATTATTGCTTGGTGTACTATCTAGCATTAATACCCAGTGAGGCTGTTGGAATAAATTTAGATTTTAATGGACTCGTGTATTGTTACTACTTAGTAACACTGATGCATGCACAGATAACACGCATTACAAATGAAGATCAATGTGCGTTAAATGTGGGCATTTACACTAATTCTCTTTAGTACTTAATTGTCACCAATTTAATGGGAAGAAAAGTAAGCCAGAGAAATAATATGCCATGTAAAGCTTTTAGAGGGGTTAATGGAATTCAAGCCCTCAAATATTTCAAAACGTAATTGTTCAGCATTTGGCAATGGTGTACTTCCTGTCTACATTGCTAATAAAGAATCCCCAAGTTGGGAGGTGCACAGGAGAAATGCATATCCAAAAAGTGGTAGAGACCTCAGTCTCAAATGAAAACTATATAAACAAGCTTAAATATGTCACCACATTTTATGAATACATATGAGGGAATTCAGCCAAATACTTTGCAGCCTGAAATGTTTAACAGAAAAGCAGCATTAACTATGATAAATGATAATTTATACATCACATGCCACTGGGAATCTTTGATCTATTTCAGTGCATGCAGGAGAGATTTTTTACTTACAAGAATGGTTTGTATGCCAGGAAAAGTTTAGCCACCAATATAATACTAGACCAAATTCAACTAATGTGATTCAAAGTTTACTTTTGAGTGAATACTATAATTGTGAATCAATATTCAAATGGCACTTATGGACTCAGCCTGATGGCCCAGCAAGATCCTAGTTGGCATCATGAATCCTGGTTTCTAAATCTCCTATTTGTAGCATGTTTGCACCTCCAAAGTAGGCATAGGGTCCACTGGGACTGGGGTTGAAGTCCTACAAGCTGATAGGGATGTGCTGCTGTTTTAAAATGACAGGGAAATAATGACATTTGTTTTTTTGTTGCTGTTGTTGTTTCCTATCTGAAATGACGCACAAAAAAACAAAATAAAATATAATTTTGGTTAGATACTGGAAATGTGTCATAAATAAATAAATACATTTTATTTTGGTTCTGTCATTTTAGTACCCGCTAAAACAACAAACAAAATGAAAAAAATGAAATGGAAAAACAAAGCAAGTGCTTTTTTTTCCATGCACATCCTTCGGAGACGAATTAGGTCTGGGCCAAGGAAAAGAAAATGTAACCTTGTGCTGTTTTAGTTGTATGCAATCTGGAACTTTGGGACTGCTTCTTTGAAATGATGGTACAATTTTGCCTAGATTCAAAACAGTAGCTTTGACATTTGATTGGAGAGTTTATAGGACCCCCACATTTTTTTTGAAAATGTGAAGGAATGAAAATCAGTAATTACTAAAGTTCAAAAAACTGTTACTGTATAAACAAGCGTTATGAACATTTTTTTTCTTTTCCTGCTACAAACTGCTACATTTGTACTGTACCTTTTTGATTCAGATCTAGAATTCTTTGTGAAATTTTCTCAGCTATTTTCTAATTATTCTGTTTCTGATCTTTTTTTTTTTTCCCTTTCATAAAATGGATACCAATCACTCCTTGTCGGACCACTAAATTCCTTCCTGTTGAACCATGGAAAAAAAATGCTGTTGATGGGACCCAATTTCCTACTGTCTCCTGCTCCTGTGAATCATCTCTTCCGTCAAATCCTGCCTTGTTCTGACCATTGAAACCTTCTATCTGTGTCCACCAATCCTCTTCAACTCCTTCCCCTTCTTTATTTATTTATTTATTTATTTTGTTTGACTTTTACTTTTGTTGCTGACCTTCGGTAAAAGCCACGGAAGAGTCCTGGGCAGAGGGTGGCTTCTGCATGTTAGTCAAAAAGAACAATCTGTGCCAACGCAAAGTACTCCAGCAACTTTGCTGCAGAACATGCACCCTCAAGGGGTGAATCGATTCCCCCAGAGTTTCCCCCCACCCTCTTCCTGTAGACTCCTAGATTATTTCCTATTATTATTATTATTATTATTATTATTATTATTAATAAAATAAAGCCAATTACTTCTCTCCCTCTCTTCACCATTTTGGCAGAGAGGAGATAGTGAACTGTTTTGTTGGAACTCAAATGGAAAAAAAATACAACCAGCCTACCTTTTTATAACTGGGTGTTTTGAGTTAAACACCTGGGTTTGCAGCGTCAGTATTGTGTGACCAAAGTGTTTGATGCCAAAATAAAGGTTAATGTAACAAGTCATTTTCACATCAACTAAAGGGTATCGCTGCTTTTTATTTTTTTATTTGTATTTTTGTTTGTTTGGGGGTTTTTTGGTGGGTCTTTATTTTATTTTTTTTTTTAATTATATTTCCCCTCCAAAATGTTTTTTAAAAAACTGTTCAAGGATATGACACAAGTTTACATGGATTAAAAAAGAAAGCTATTTGCATTATTATATTTTTGTGTTTGTGTGCATTTAAATTAATAATCAGGGTGATCATGAGGAAACAGTTCTACTTGGATTCAATGTCATTGATCAGTAGGACAATACTCTTCATCTTTTATAACAATATTTAAAAAAAAAAATAAAAAAGATGTGATACATTACATGTATTTAAGTTCATGCCGTATCTGTATTTTTCTTTCATTTTTTGTTTGAAAAGAGGGGTGGGGTATTTGTTTTTCGCTTTTGCTTTTTTAGTGACAGGATGCTTATTTCTAATTTTTCTTCTGTTTATGCATCATATAGACGTAATGTGTTTTCCATGAAGTTTGTTTTCTGGATCCTGAGATGGTTTCTATTGCCTCATTATTGTGTGGTAAGCTGATGCCTTCGGAGTCATTCAGGAAGGGTTGAGCCAGATATGGTTTTACGCCATTGCTCCTGTAGAGTTCGTGGTCCTGCTTTGCATATAGAGGGTTGCAAGTCCCCATGGAGGCAGTGAGGCAAAGCAAGGACTTGGCTCAGCCTGTCCCTGATGGCCTGCAGTCATCTGCTAACAGAAAACTGGTTTGGTAGGTTGATGTCTGTTTAAAGTTCGTATGCAGTGTTTGAGTATTGGTTTTTTGGAGGGTGCTGGGAAGGAAGTACAGTGTATGAAAAGGGCATTTTGGTTGTAGCTTCTTTTCGTTTGCCCAGCGTGCCACATTCTTTTGGGCCTGATTTCCTAAGGATTTTCTCCCACTCTGGGTCTGTGGGGGGGGGGGGGGGGGAGTGTAGTGAATTAGGCCCCTGTGCCTGAATAGTCAAGCGTTGGCTGAGATTTTAAGGGAACTAGAATAATGCAGGTGTATGGCTGAAAAGATGTCGTCTAGAATGGTTTGCTGCAGTTTCAACAAGACACAGGACATCATGTGGACTCTCAGAAAGTAGGAAAGCACAGTTGACATCTTATTATCACATTGAGTGATCAATATAATCAGTTTTGGGGGAAAATGTCCTAATGCAGTCAAATTATTACATATGATCTTTAAAAAAGCCAAAACGAAACAGTTATCCTGAAGAGTGTTGAGTAATAGTACTTTCATTTTTTTTAAATCTTGAAAGAAGCATTTCTTGGTTGTTGTAAAAAAAAAAAAAAAAAAAACTTCAGATTCTAGTCCTCATGTTCCATCAAAGAATAGGCTTTTCTGCGATTCCAATTCAGGAGTGCAAAAATAATGTGAAAATGTCTTGGAGCAGGTCTCACCTACATGATCTCAACAAATAACTGGAAAAGATTGTTTATCAGAATATCAAGAGGCCCTGAATATAAAATGTAACCTAAAGAATGCACTCTAGATCAGTGTTTCCTGACCCTCTCTTGAAAGCACACATAATTGATATGGTTCTCAGGATATCCATAATGAATATGCATGAAAGAGCTGTTGGAGACCTAGTACATGCAAATCTATCCCATGCGTATGCAAGGTGGCAATCCTGAAAATCCAATAGGCTATGGGGCGGATTTTAAAACAATATGCGCGCCGGTACTTTTGTTCGCGCCATAGGCGCGAACAAAAGTACACCAGATTTTATAAGATACGCGCGTATCTTATAAAATCTGGGGTCGGCGCGCGGAAGGGGGTGCACATTTGTGCAACCTGCGCACCGAGCCCAGCGCGGCCTGCCTGTTCCCTCCGAGGCCGCTCCGATTTCGGAGCGGCCTTGGAGGGAACTTTTCTTCGCCCTCCCCCCACCTTCCCCTACCTAACCCCCCCCCCCCCCCGGCCCTATCTAAACCCCCCCCTTAACTTTGCGCGCGTCGCCGGCAGCCCCGCTCCGTCCTCCGGTCCCGGGGGCGTGGTCCGGAGGCCTCGACCACGCCCCCGGGCCAGTGCCACGCCCCCGGGCCCGCCCCCAAAATGCCGCGGCATGCCCCCGAAACGCCGCATCGTTTCGGGAACGCCCCTGGACACGCCCCCTCCCGCCCCATTTCGAAAGCCCCGGGACTTACGCACGTCCCGGGGCTTTACGCGCGCCGGCGGCCTATGCAAAATAGGCGCGTCGGCGCGCAAGGGCCCTGCGCGCGTAAATCCGGCAGGAGCGCGGCCCTTTTAAAATCCGCCCCTATGAGTGCCTCCAGGAGAGTTGGCAAACGCTGTTTTAAAACAACTACAATGCAAACATTTCTTTGGAGATTATTCTAAGCAGTGTGTGTTATATAATGGAAGCACTGACATGCACCCATGAGTTACATCTATGTAAGACATAGTGTGATTTGTTCACCATTATTTGCTCAAAACAAACTTATTTCAAGAGTATGGTTTGTGGCAGTCATGGACCTGGCAGAAATAAAAAAAAAAAAAGCTAAGATTGAAAGACATTTGTAATGCACATAAATGAAGTCATCCTTTTTGTTTCCAGCTTTAATATGTATCACTAGGGATTTGTAATAGTCTATACACCTCAACACACATGAGTAGTCCCGAGCCTTTCCTTCTTAAGTGTTAGACTATTGACCATTTATATCATGTAGGACCTAATTTTGTTGTTTTCTCAAATTCACCCATTTCGTGTCTTTCCTCTTTGTCATTTTGTGACTATTGAACCAACTTAGTCAATGAGGATCATATTTGGGAATAAGTCCTCACAAAGTCTTATAACAGTGTGTAAATCTTCAACTGTGCAGAATAGCCTTATTGCATTGGGTTAGGTGGCAGATCAGACAATAAACAGAACAAAGATGAATTTGTGAAAGCAATAGTGGGTTTGTTTGAGTAGGAGAGTAAGTTCTCACCTGACTTCGTAAATCTTCACTGGAATGTTCACACCCATCTCACACACACATACTCTCTCTCTCTCTCTTACAGAAGCAAAGAAAACTCATAGATATTACCATAAATCAACATACAAACTGAGGCATTGAATTTTCAGTTTGTTATAAATTTTTGCTAATTTTCTCCTTATAACAAACAGGGATGGTAATTTTCAATTTGGCGTGCAGGCACCGGTGTGTGATTTGACAGCCCATGCCCAGGGACGTGGCTATTTTATAACACACACACACACACGTGTGCTCAATTTTAAGTGGGAGTATGCTTCTGCGCACACATGCGGCTCCCACCCTATAAGTGGGGTTTTAAAAAGCACATGTGCCGACACCATTGCCATTTTTCACAGTTTGCCAACTAAGAGAGAGGACTTCCAAACCCACCTAGTTTAATTGTCTCCCTTCCCCCTGCTAGCCCCAGACTTTAAAACTCCACTGACCTGCCTAGATGTTTTTGTTTTATAATTTGCATAGCATCCATAGCAGGCGACGCAGGTGCACGCCAGTGTGTGTAATTATTTAAGTGCAAATTTCATGTTAAAATCCTCGAATGCCCCGCCCCTTTTTGGAAACTTTTCATTTGTTTGTGCAGTGGCATGTATGCGTGTATCTGCTTGGCGCACGCTGGCCCAACTTATTCACGCAACCCTTAATTTCGTTGCACGTCAGGCTCTTAAAATTCATCTTTAAGAGCCTCTTTCTCCAAGGCTTTTCTTCCGTTCCGTGTCTATGGGGAAAGGCTTAGTGAGTCAGGCTCTTGTGTAGCTGATCCATATTCATGTTGCTGCATATTGATCATACCTGTTGACAGTATTAATCAGAAATGGTTGAATCAGCCAATCCTTGATCAGTTTGACCCAATCGGCGATTTCATTGAGAATACTGCAACAATGCAGCAATTGAAATAGTATCAAATGACACGTAAACTGGAGCCAGCAATTGAATAGCAACAGGAACAGATGAAAAGGGTAATCTAACGTTACCAAAACTGAGATCCTATATGTTTAAAAAAAGGATCAAGTAAATACAAATTTTCTAGTTGTTTATTTCAATATGTTATTTTCAGACTAGCTTTGAATTGGGCCATCTCTAAATGTAGCATGTACTCAGGGATTCTATAATTAACTTTTATTTGCATCTTTTCCTTTAGAAAGTGCTATAGTGTAATTGTTGCTAATTTAAGTTCACCCCCCCCCCCCCCCCACACACACACACACACACAAACGGGCCGATACAGTAAACTGCGCGGGAGAGCCAGCAAGCACCAGCTCTACCAATGCGCACCCAGGCCACTCTCCTGGACGTGCGATTCACTAAACCAGGTATGCAAATTAGGGCCCGCGGTAAAAAGGAGGTGCTAGGGACACTAGCGCTTCCCTAGCGCCTCCTTGTTGACAGAAGCGGTGGCTGTCAGCGGGTTTAATTTTACCAGCGTCGGTTGTCGAAACCGCTGACAGCCATGGGTTCGGAAAACGGACGCCGGCAAAATTGAGCATCCATTTTCCAACCCGCGGGCCATGGGCAGATTTTTTTTAATTTTTGGGGCCTCTGACTTAATATCGCTATGATATTAAGTCGGACGGTGTACAGAAAAGCAGGTTTGACTGCCGGCCAAAATTAACTCCTGCCTTTGGCAGGCGTTAATTTCTGAAAGTAAAATGTGTGGCTTGGCTGCACATTTTACTTTCTGTATCACGCGGGACGAACTAATAGGCTCATCAACATGCATTTGCATGGTGCGGGCGCTATTAGTTTCGGGGGGGGGGGGGTTGGACACGCATTTTCAATGCACTATTGCCCTTTCCTGTATAAGGGGTAAAAATAGCGCGTCAAAAACGTGCGTCCAAATGGGGGATAACGGTGCGCTTGGCCTGAGTGCACTTTACTGTATCCGCCCGAAAGTAAACATAAATTATACTTCTAGTTATGAATATGCAACATTTTTTTTACTTCCAAAAATTAAAATGTGCCAGAACCCCTTTCTACAACTAAGGCCTAGATGAATTCACATGTTTAATCGGCTAAGTGCCCTGGCTGAACTTTACAGACCAAAAAACTGCCCTGAGCCAGGTACCTCCCACCTCAGCCCTCGCTTACCCCTTTCCCAGATTCACTGGTGAAATGGGTAGGAGTGATGTCCAGTCACTTCCGCCTGGGTTCTGGTGCTTTAAAAATGGAGCCATCTGCCTGGGGACTGTGCCATTTTTTAATGTGCTGGGACCTGGGTGGGAACGACCGGGCAGGTTCACTGCTAAAGATCTACTGACAGATCAGGTTCTTGTGGTCAGTGTTTGCTGCTTGTTGGACATGCCTTCTACCTGCCAAGTTAGACTCTTGGAATACCATTAAGACAGGGAGGCTTAAATCAGTCCTCAGAGCCTCCCCCTCCCCTAAAGCTAATCAGGTTTTCAGGATCTCTAATGAATATGCATGAGATTTATTTGCATGTACTACTTCCTATATATGCAAATATTCTCCATGCATATTCATTAGAAATATCCTGAAAACCCAACTAGCTGGGGGGGGGGGGGGAGTGGGTGTGGCCAAGAACCGGTTTCAGCACTTTTGCAGTAGCTGCACTCCAGCTTTGGAAATGCGCTCCCTGAGTAACTTCAGAAGTCTAGTTTTGTTACCTTTAAAAAGCAGTTAGACTTATCTTGTTACTGAATCCTTTGGGATTTAAAATTTCAACAGACTGCTGGAAGGGGGAAGGGGGAAGAGAATAAAGAGGAGTGGGATGAGATGTATGAGCTGATATATCTTTATTCTTGATATCTGGTATCTGCAGCCTCCCAGAACAATGGTATATCTTACAGTTGCTCTGGCAGAACAAATATTTCGTCTTGTAGGTTTTTAAACTTGGTCTTATAGCAGAAGTGGAAGCTATTATGATATCTGAATGTTCTCCAGGCCGGTTTGTCTGTTTCTGGTTTAATGTGTATTATGTATGTTTTTAATATTAGCCACCTAGAATAAAGGATTGTGTGGCCTACAAATATTTTTATAAAAATAAAGCCTGACATCTCACCTAGAGCCTGGGGTTGTTGCAGTAACTTGTATAGTTATGTTGTCCCTCTCAAAACTAAATATTAACACAATACACTATAGGGCTGATGTAAAAAGCCGCTCTGAGCCTGCCATAAACTTTCATTCTGGGTTTAGCATGGGTTTTTCAGCATTAACCTTACTCATGTATAAAATATGGGCCTTTGCGCTGAAAAAAAAAAAACCCCATGCTAAGAAACCCACAGTATGCTTAGCACTGGTGCATGCAAATCGTATTTAAACAAAACTATTAGCTATTACAGACAATGCAGAGATATGCGTTAACAGGGGCACATTTTTAGTGCATGTTTTTTAAACGCGTGAAATGTAATGCCTGGGTCAAGGCAGGAGTAAAACTTAACTCATCTTTCTGGTGGCCATGGTGTCTAGCTGCTTCTGCTAGACTGGGCACAGCGATAGAATAATTTTGGCCACTACAAATGTGAGTTTACTCCACCTCAGACCCGGGAGTTTAATTTCCAGTGTAAGCTCTCAGGGCTGGACCCTACAGCTGAACAGCACACTGGCATCCTGACTTTGGTGAACTGTTTAACTGTAAATGCTTGCCACAGGGAGCTTACCCTTTTTTCAGCTAGCTGTAAATGCCCACTCTAAAGAGCAAATTCTTGCATCCAAGGCCCTTTTGGCAGAAAATGACAAGTAAAATCCAAGCATAAGCTCCCTGGAGAGGGCACCTGCAGCTAACTTAAAGCATAAACTCTTTTGGGAGGGGGAGGGAGTTCACCTAAGTGGGACAGGATGCCAAAATCTGATGCACAGCACCAAAGTGCATACTGATCAGCTGAAGGTGCACACCCCAGAGAGCTTATGCTTTGATTTTTCATGCCATGTTTTGCCAAAATGGCATTGAATAGTGAGTTTGGTGCTGCACATCCCAACTTGTGGGCACATTCTTTCATTCAAGGCCATTTTGGAAAGGAATGGGGAAGGCAGCTACAGCTAGCCGAACAAGGCATGGGCTGTCTGAATGGGTGCCAGCAGCGGAACAGTGCACACTTTAGCATTGTGCTCAAAGAAGAATATTTTAAATGCCTTCCAAGTGCAAAAAACGGCCAGGTATGCATGTAAGTGAGCCGCGAGGGAGTTACGCAAATTTTAAATAGCCAGGAAGAGCATGCGTACATCGATGTATGCGTGCCCAGAAAAAGTAGGCGGAAAAAGGGCAGGGTGTTTCAGAGGCAGGGCCAGCACTGATTCTTTTATAAGGCTCAGTCTGATACTCTATGGGCCGGACTTTCAAATGGTTATGCGCGGCGGGCATGTAAAAAAGGGGCAGGGTGGGGGCATGGCCAGAGACCTTCGCACTGCCGCTATGCTGGGGATCGCGCACCAGAAGTCAGCCGGCTTGTGCAACTTACTTCAGCCCCAGGGCTGAAGTATGTTTTACTACAAGAGAAAAAGAAAAAGATAGGAAGGGAAGGTGGGGTGGGGGGGGTAGGGCAGCTCCCTCCGAGGCTGCTTCGATTTCGGAGCAGCCTGGGAGGGAATGGGAGAAGGCAGCGCGGGCTTGGCGCACACAAGGTACACAATTGTGCACTCCCTTGCGTGCACCTACACGCGCATGTTATAAAATCGCGCGTCCATGTGTGCGCGCCGGGTACCTCACGCAGATGGACATGCGCGCACATGTCTTAAAATCTACCCCTATATGTGGACCGTTGTAAGGGGACACTTTTATTCAGGGTGAGTTTTCGGGAGTTGGGTTGGAGTTAGGGAGTGTTTTACAAAGAATTCCACTGAATGTGCAATTGAAATCATTAAATAATTTTAGACCTTATAAGTGATGAAAAGGAGTTGATTTGTACAATGCAGCTAGCAGAGGATGCAGTGTACAAATCAACTCCTCTTGTTAGAATTTTCTGAATGTGTCTGTAACACCCTCCTAACCCCAACCCACCTCCCGAAAACTCACCCCGAATCAAAGTGCCCCCTACAATGGTCCATATATAGAGTATCAGACTGAGCCTAATAAAGATCTCTCTCTCTCTCTCTGTAGCAAACTGGCATGTATAAGATATGGGGCGGATTTTCAGAGCCCTGCTCGCGTAAATCCGCCCAAAACCTGGCGGATTTACGCGAGCAGGGCCCTGCGCGCCGGGAAGCCTATTTTACATAGGCCTACCGGCGCGCGCAGAGCCCCGGGACTCGCGTAAGTCCCGGGGTTTTCGGAGGGGGCGTGTCGGGGGCGGGCCCGAACCGTGCGGCGTTTTCGGGGCGTGTCGGGAGCATTCCGGGGGCGTGGCTACGGCCCGGGGCGGCCCGGGGGCGTGGCCGCGCCCTCCGGACCCGCCCCCAGGTCGCGTAGGAGGCCTGCTGACGCGCGGGGATTTACGCCTCCCTCCGGGAGGCGTAAATCCCCCAACAAAGGTAAGGGGGGGGTTTAGACAGGGCCGGGCGGGTGGGTTAGGTAGGGGAAGGGAGGGGAAGGTGAGGGGAGGGCAAAGGAAAGTTCCCTCCGAGGCCGCTCCGATTTTGGAGCGGCCTTGGAGGGAACGGGGGTAGGCTGCGCGGCTCGGCGCGCGCCGGCTATACGAAATCGATAGCCTTGCGCGCGCCGATCCAGGATTTTAGCGGATACGCGCGGCTCCGCGCGTATCTACTAAAATCCAGCATACTTTTGTTTGCGCCTGGAGCGCAAACAAAAGTAGGCTATTCGCGCTCGTTTTAAAATCCGCCCCTTTATGTACAGGGACAGATGTATGAAGAGTATTTTATAACCTATGCATATAGTTTATAAAATAGTGCATATCTTTGCACATGGCGAGATAGGCACGATTATGGGTGCACCCGCGACCCTTTTAAAATCTACCTTATACTGTCCAGCTGTTCCGTGACTGCCTTAGAGAGCTTACATTGGAAATTCAACTCCCGGGTCTGAGATGGAATAAACTCACATTTCTGGTGGCTACTGTTGTCTATTGTGCCCAGTGTGGTACTCCACCTCAGACCCAGGAAGACTTAAATTTCCAACCTAAGTCCTCTGGGGATGGGACTTACAGGTAAACAATATGCTAAATTCAAGAAGCCCAGTACCAGAGTGCATACTATTCAGCTGAAGGTGCCTAACTCTTGAGATCTTATGTTTTGTATATTTGTAGGTGCACACTCTGGGCCAGATTTTCGAACCTACGTGCGGCTCGCACAAATCTACGCCTGATTTTATAACATGCACGTGCATGTTATAAAATCCAGGGTTGGCATGTTCAAGGGGGTGCACACTTGTGCACGCCGAGCCCTAGGGGAGCACCGATGGCTTTCCCCGCTCCCTCCGAGGCCGCTTCGAAATCAGAGCGGCCTCAGAGGGAACTTTTTTTTTTGCTCCCCCCCCCCACCTTCCCCTCCCTTCCTCTATCTAACCCCCACCCCCAACCCTACCTAAATCCCCCCCACACACACACCTTTATTATTTAAGTTGCGCCTGCCTCCGGGCAGGCGTAGGTTGCGCGCGCCAGCCTAGCAGGCGTAGGTTGCGCACGCCAGCCTAGCAGGCCTTCAGAGGCCCCGGACCGCCCACGCTCCGCCCCTTTTTTCAAGCCCCGGGACATATGCGCATCGCCGAGCCTATGCAAAATAGGCTCGGCGTGCGCAGGAGGGGTTTAAAAGAGTTACACACATAACCCTTTTAAAATCCGCCCCTCTGAGAGCTTACACAGGAAATATAACTTTGGTCTAATGTGGAGTAAAGTCATTTCTGGTGACCAAAGTTATTCTATTGCTGTACCCAATGTAGTAGAAACAGCTAGACACTGCCACATGGGCAAAGCAATAGAATATCATAGCCACCAGAAATGTGAGTTAACCTTGACTTCACCGCAGGCCATGAAGTTAGGAGGTAAGTGCTTGAGGTTGGAAGGGAGGAGTTATGATATCGAGGTGTTTGGTGGATTCTCAGGGGCAACAGTGATGTTATCTCTTACGGGGAGGACTGATGCACCGGGCTAGACTCAATAGCACAGACACAGAGAGAGTTTCTTTTATTATATAGCTAGGATGACCACCAGAGGTGGCAGTAGAGAGCAGGTTAGCTGGTAGCAGTCTGTAATCCTTGGCGAGGGAGACCTGACCCACAATGGTGGTGTAAGGCCCCGATGCAGATGTCCAATAAGGCACTGTAGGAGAGACAGACTGACAGATGTTAAACACGCTCCCGTAGCTAAGTAGAGAGAATCCCAATGAGCAGTAGAGAGGATAGGTCTTAGCAGTCCGTGGTCCTCAGCAGAGGAGACCAGTTCCACAATGATGGTGTAGGGCCCGATGCAGAGAGGTAGTGAGGAACTGAGGAGAGACAGACTGGTAGAAGTTGTACTCACTCTCTGTAGCTGATAGATGGATTTCCAGCAGGTTGAAGAATGGAGCAGGCACCAGGAAAGACACACAGGCCCTCGAGGAGCGAGTACCTGTAAGAGGATAGGCACCTGTAAATAAGCAGAGGGCCCCCAAGGAGCGGGTACCCACGTTAGAGAACCCCGAAGGGTGAAGATAGCTTCCAGTGGATAGAAGCGGCAGAGTAGCTTCAGACCAGGGCATACCGATCCTTGCTAACTTGGAGAGAGTCAGCAAATGGGCAACCTTAAATATGCGGAAGCAGTGACGTCACTCGAGGGGAATGCCCCTGAGGTTCGCGCCAACACTGCTACAGAGGTAGGGACGTGCGCGTGCTTTAGGAGGCCTCGGGTCAAGATGGCCAAATGCCGCACCAGAGCCGCTCCGGGGAAGCCGGAGGGTGCGGCAAGGAGACACCACAGACTCCATTCTCCCGAGGCTGGTGGAGAAAACTGAGAGAAAGGTGAGGCATGTCGGGCAAAGTCGTCTGAGCCTGACGGACGCAACAGGAGTGTTACCAAAATGGTCTTACATACAAGACTGGTACTGGGCATATCAACTTGGGCACAATGTTGCATGCAAGGCTATTTGGGCAAGGCATGCCAATTGAAATCAAAGAGTAAAGTCTCTGGAATAGGCATGTACAACCATTCGGGATGCCCAGCACCTAACTGAGTAGTGTTTGGCTGTAGGTGCCCACCCTAGAGATCTTACTCTTTAATTCAACTTGACATACCTTGCCCAAATGGCCTTGCACGCAAGATTGTGTCCAAGTCAGGATGCCCAGTGCCAATTTTGCATGCAAGTTTATTTTATTCATACTCCTTCCAACTTCAATCACTTTACCGCCTTATTCCTGTTTTAATGTACTTTTTAGAGCATATTTCTGCATTATTGCAGATTTTCAAGTTAACTCACATTTTAGCATGTTTTCTATTCATTTAGCATGCTCTTTTTTATTTATTTTTTAACTCCTGCTTGATTTGCATTCCAATAGCTTACTGTATCCCACGGGGATCCCTGTTTTTAACATACATGTTAATACAACCTGCATTAGAATTTAACTCCCATTTTAGTGTGGGTTTTATTACATCGGCACCATTATCCTTCTCTTTGATTTCAGATCTACACAAATTTTGTTTTCTCCTTTCAACATGCTGTTATATTTTGCTTATAAAACATAAGAATAATTGTCCTTCTGAATTTAAAGCTTTTCCCCACTGATTTCTAGTATATGTCCATGTTTAAAAAAAAAAAAAAAAAAAAAAAGGTCTTGATTATGAAACTAGTCGCACTTATTCCAAGGATTTTGGCTTGCATTTCAAAATGTGGAATTGGAATTTATTTGGAATTGTGCATCCAAAGAAAGGTTTGAAAAAATTGCTCTGTTTTCAGAGTATAGCTTCCAGTGTGTATTTGGCAAAGATTTAAAGAGTTGCTGTGACAGTGGCTGGTTTATTCTAGGATCATCCACACTAGTTTGTAGTAGTACCTCTTGCGACGTGTCTCCTTAACAAAAATGGGAAATTGTATTAAATTTTGAGATCATATTATTTTATCCTAATATTTTCCAGAAAATATTTACATTTAAAATGAAGTGGACTAATTTTTCACCCAGAATTCACATTCTGAAATACACTGATAATACACTGGTCACTTTCCTGTAAAATGTATTTCCAAACGAAAATGAGGAGGACAATTTTCAGCAGGCCATGTATGGCTAAAGGCCACTGGAATTTTGTAATCACAGACTTTGGCTCAAATCTGCTAAGCTGACATGCACATAAGCCCTCTGAAACTTTTCAGGCATTCCCAGTACACACGTACACATATGAGCAGAAAGGTGTAGCTTTTTGTGTACACTTATGTGCATGTATTAGATATCAAAAGTGTGTCTAAGTGTATTCCCTGCCTCCAACTCCACCCCTTTGGAACACCTACCACTCATGCAGTGAAAAGCGTGGGCATAATTGAGTTACGTGCTTATCCTTTCACCCTACACAACCACCAAGACAATTTTCAAAAGCCCATTTGCATGCATAAGCTGGGATGTATGCACTTAAATCCTTCTGAAAATTAGCCTCTGCAAGGGCAAGCTTGAAATTCACCTCTACACCTTGCATAGATGTTTTGCAACATAATATTCACAAAATCAGGAAGACAAACTCAATTGTCACTTTTGATTTCATTTGATAGAATCTTGCAGCGTTTCTGGCTGGAGGTTCAGGTACTAAAAAAGAAAAAAAGACAAATGAGAAACAGCCTGATGAAGAAAAGTGTGTACATCATATTGATTTTTTGGTGCATGCCTTATTTTATTTTTTTTTAATTTTATTGGATTTTAACAAAATACATTAATAGTATCCAAAGCAAACATATTGGAATCTAAAGCATAATTAACACATTACTCTTATTCGGCAAATATAAAAAAAAATTCCAATAGACAAGTCCCCAAATTATGGGAGGCCAAAAAAGAAAACATAATCCAGAAAAAACAACTGTAACAATTACAGCATAAGGAGAGAGATGAAAAAAAAAATATATACCCCACACATTTCATGTTGTAGCTACATATCAGGTCTGCTTAACCACTAAAAATGTCTCTAGATGGACAGGATCTTGAATTATAAACTTATTCTTCTGATAGATAACCAGACACTTACAGGGGAATTTTAAACAGAAAACTGCCCCAGGGATAAAATTCTTGGTTTTAACAGGAGAAGTTTCCTCCTCAATTGAGTATTTCTAGAAATATCAGGGAATACTTGAATTTTTTGACCGCAAAAGGAAACATCTTTATTTTTAAAATAATTCTGAAACACCACATTTTTATCCTGCTCAATACAAAAGGATACCAAGAGTGTAGCCCTTGTGGGGATATCATCGATAGAAGCCTCCAGAAAAGGAGGTCAAATTGGGACTATCCCCCTGCAAAATGTCCATCTTCTCTTTCCGTCCTACTGAGCTTGTCTTAAACCGAGGAATATAATATATTAGATATCCATTTCTTTCACTAATGAAATAGATAATACTTCACCTATATATTTTTTAAACAATTCAGTAGCAGACAATCTTGAGACTGGAAATTTTAGAAAACGAAGATTCCTTATTTGGATCTCATTCTCCAAATTTTCCAGTTGTTTTTGTGACATGAAGCTATCTTTGATGAATGAAGTACTAGATGACTGAAAAGACACAATTTGAGATGTTGTAGACCTAGAAGTAATCTGTAATTTATTTAAACATGTTCCATGATCTTCCAAAGTGTTCTTAATTTCACTAGAAAATTTACCAAACTGAGATGTTGAAAAAGATAATAATTTTTCCATGTTTATAAGCACAGTCCAGACATCAGCTAAGGTTACTTTCTGGGGGTCAAGAAGCTCAGAGCCAAAACTTCCAATCTGAGAAGTAATACCTAGCACATGAGTCCCAGGCTCCACTAAAGCTCCCTGTTGCCCAGTAGCCCCTTCCATATTAGATTGTGAAGTAACAGTCACCAGGATTATTTACCAATGTTTGAGTATTATCCTCAAAAGGACCCGTAACTATGTGGGTTAATGGTTGTTGGCTTGGATTCTCTGGGATCCTGAGGAGAATGAAAATTCAGGAATAGAATTTCTCTTAGCCTGACTCACCCTTCGAACCACATGTGAATCCATTGGGCCTCTCACAGCTGAAGGACCAGGAGACAATGTCAAAAATTTGTTTTTTTTCTTCCTTCCCATAAACCTTCAGGAATGAAGCTAATCCAAAGAGAAGAGAAAGAGAAAAAAAAAAACTGCGATAAGGGGGTGCGTGGCTTTGGCTGCGTGGCGCAGCCTCGCTGGTTATATCGGGTCTTCAGGCCCCGATTGATGACATCATAGGAGGCAGAAACAACTTTGCAGCACAACGGGGCTCAGGTGAATCAAGCCCTTGAATCAAAGTCCTCCAACTTGCAGTCCTCTAGCCCAGTGGTCCCCAACCCTGTCCTGGGGGCCCACCAGCCAGTCGGGTTTTCAGGATATCCACAATGAATATGCATGAGAGAAGATTTGCATGTTATGGAGGCAGTATATGCAAATTTTCTCTCATGCATATTCATTGTGGATATCTTGAAAACCCGACTGGCTGTTGGGCCCCCAGGACAGGGTTGGGGACCACTGCTCTAGCCGGTCTCCTTATCCGGGAGGGTGGTCTCTCCGGATAGCCTCCATGCCTTATTTTGGAATGAGATTTGCAAATAGATCATGTAGTTCTCAACTACATTCCTCATGGCAGCCAAACAGGTTATTCAGAATATGACCATGCAGGTAATTTTGAAAAGGATTTACACATGTGAAAGGGCTTTTGAAAAGTGCTACTTGTACATGCATAACTCCTTTGAAAATTCACTCCATAGGGCTGAATTTTCAAAGGTTTTACGTGTATACATGGGCTTTTGAAAATTGCTACAATCTATGCTATTTTAGTATTTTTACACATGCAACTTCTTTGAAAATTCATACCAATGAAAATGCATGAGATATATTTGCATATACTGTACTTGGTCCATGAGCCAAGTAAATTTGCATGTCTGATTACCCTGAAAATCATACCTGTTTTGTTTAAGGGGGAGAACTTTGAGAACCAGAGTTGGAAACCACTACCATAGGTAAGGGCTATGCGAATAAACTCACTGCAGAAGCGATCCAGGCAAATTTTATCCTGGCTCACTTCCATGGGAATCCTAGGAAAAGTTCATGGCAAAAAAGCATGTATAAATAAGTTCTCTCTCAAATCCTCCCCCTCAAAATCCCCCCCTCCCAATCCCATTTATAAACAATGCCTTCGGTCCTCATGCTCCTAGATCCAACCCTAACAGTGTCCCTATGCCTTGGAGCTTAAAGTCTGTTCAAGATACTAATAAAACACCCAGAAAAAAGGAGTCAGTGAGGAGGGAATGAGGGTGAGATTAGGTGATGAAATATGCCCTGGAGTTCTGCAGATTTTTATTACATTGGCAAAATCTTTGCCCATTGCCACGGATTTCGAGAGTAGAATGGCATTTTTTTTTTTTGTTCGCAAGAAAGCAGGCAAATCTATGGAATTTCTGCAGATGTCTGTGTGAATGCAAGTTTGCATCTTTTACATATGCTTTATTCTAGAGACAAAATGGAAAAGCAGCTGGTGAAGAGGTACTGCAGAGTTTTTACCTTATATTGTCCTATCTAAGTTAACTTATAATTGCCCCATTTCTTCACATAGTATAAATAGGGCCAACCAAATTCCACAGGTCAGTATAAAACTGTCCTTCAAGATTGTAGACAATGTTACTGTATATAAAATAACTGTAATCATTCCAAGGTTTATATATATTATTGGGTTTGGGGTGATCGGAGTTTTGACTCCATTTAACTCCTGTTATTTTTCTTCTTTGAAATCATTTCTGTTTGTTGGATTTGTTGAGGTCCATATTCAAAAGCCATTTAGACAGATAACTCAAAAGTTATCTGTCTAAATGGCACAAGTGGCATCTTCAGCCATTTATCCAGCTAAATTATAACCAAATAACTACTTTCTGGCTATAATTTAGCTGGTTAAAAAGGGGCATTCCAGGAAGGGGCTGAGATCTGGCTAACCTAGTCGAGTATCGGGTATATCGGCTAGAGATGTGTTTCGGCTAAAAAAATTTCGTGTCGGGATTCATTTTGGGCCACCCCCCCCCCCCCCGCGGGAATTTCATTTTTCCCATGGTTCAGGGGTTTTTTTTTCCGAGGGGGCCAATTTTCGGGTTAGTGCGCACCATCGGGAGCAAGCACTAACTCAAAAATGAATTTTTTCCGAAATTTTGGAAAAAATTCTGTCTTTCGGTTCTCCCGAACCATTCCGAATTCTGCAATTTCATTGACATTGCCTGATTCAGGAAAAACGATTGCACATCCCTAACATCGGCTAGGTTAGCCAGATATACCCGATATTGTGTGACTGGATAACTCCCTATTTACCTTTAAAGATATCTGGGTAAGTAGCACTGTCAGCAAAGAAAGTAAAAATAAATAGGGCCAGCAGCTCTACTCTTCTCCTCCCCATCCCCAAATTTTAGATATGGGTCTCTTGAGCCGGATAACCCCTAAACTCAAATCTCTCCTTACACGGACACACACACATTCCCAGTAACATACATCAGATAACAGTGCCCTTCCCCAGTCCTTCCTGCCTACCTGCAGTATGAGTAGTTGTTGCCCACTGCCCCATCCTTCCAGACCCCCCCCCCCCCACCTCACCCGATTGCAAAAAAAAAAAATATATCCCTGCCAGGAGCAAGGTCTCAATTCCCCCGCTTCTGGTGATCCAGCGCTGCTGCTGTCTTCTAGCACTAAAAGTGTTGATGCTTCTTGTGCTAGAAGACAGAAGTAGTGCTAGATCACCGGGGGCGGGGGAGTTGAGACTTTGCTCCTGGCAGGGATTTTTTTTTTTTTGTGTATGGGCTGAGATGGAGGGAGATGGAGGGCATGGGAGGTGCAGGCTGCTCTACTCATATGGTAGGGAGGAGGGAAGGGAAGGGCACCAGTATCGACGTATGTTACTGGGAATAGGGGGAGGGGAGGGTGCCCAGAGACCTATATAAGGAGAGGTTTGGGATTAGGGGGGTACACAGCCCAAGAGGCCATATCTAAAATTTGGGAATCGGGAGGAGAAAAGTAGAGCTGCTGGCCCAATCTGTTTATTTTTAATTTCTTTGCTGACAGTGCTACTTAACCTGGATATTTTTTAAAAGATATCCAGGTAAGTAGAGAGTCACCAGCCACACAAGGCCAGATAACTTTAAAACCTAACTGGCTTATATTCAAACATAGCCGGTTAGGTTTTAAAGTTAGCCGGATACATGTAGTTGGATAACTTTAAACAAGTTATCCAGCTACTGTTAGCTACATAACTTGTTCACTAAACAGATTACTGAATACTGGCCTCGTTATGTTTTGCCTTTGGTTTTGTGGTAGTTTGGGCTTTTTTGGGTTGGTTTTTTTTTTTTTTTTTTTTAATAACGTCCACATTATTATATACAGACCTTGTAGTGGTTATAATTATTTTGGTATTTAAAAGTATTGTCTACAATCTTGTTATTCTTTTCTGCACATAGCATTTTAATTAGAAAAAACTTTCAAATATTTTGAGAGATAATTATGTAATGGATTGTAAAGATGCATCTGTTAGAAAATATAGTATCTTTTTTTTGCATAGTGTCCCATTGTAAAATATAAATAAATTTTTACTTAGAGTATACCGTACATGTGCAAAATGTTCAGTTATTTGTAAAATATTGTACTCCTGTTGTAACTAATAATGTCCAAAATAACTGTTTCATATTTTTTTTTCTATTAAATTAAGCTAAGTTACTGTTCCTTCAGTCTGGAAGAATGTTTTCATAAGTCATATTTAAAGGATTGCCATTGTATAAACAAAAATCGAGAATTAATTATACATCAAGGTAATCAGGAAGCATATATAACATCATCTGACAAGAATGGAAGCAATTTCTTTGACTTTTTTTTTCTAAATAAATCAGCTTTCTATAATAGCTTTTTGAATTATGGCTAAAATATATGGTTTTGTACTACCTTCTGCTAGGAACACCCATTTATTTCAGGAGGAGGCTAAGCCATTTCTGTTGTTTGAGCAGTGGTGCTCATGACTTGGGGGGGCATTTTGACTCTGGCATCTAATAACAGGCAAACTGTACAATATTGCCAGCAACCAAGGACACAATCGCTGTTAGGAGACAGAAAGGAAGAACCTCCCAATTGGCTCCCATGATTGTCTCACTGTGGCGATTGAAAGATACCCCCTTAGACTATCTGAAAATTGTCCTCCCTCGAGGATCACAACTGGAAGTACCTGGTTTAAAGGGATCACATCTGTCTCTGCTTACTTGTCCCAGTGGAAAGAAATCCTGTGCTACTTGCCAGCAACCTGTATGAAAGGGCAGGAAGAGAGCTGTGCTTTTCTTTCCATTTGGCTGCACATCCATGGATGTCTGTTTTTTAATGCACATTGTAGGAGAGCAAGCCTCCAATAACAGAATCTTTTGAACCAGACCAGGTTTAGGACTGACTGAGTGTGAGAGTACCTGAATACCAAAGCTCTCATCTCCTAGTTATTTGGATGCCCATCTTTCTGTATAGATCACCCTCACAGCTTGCCTGAGATAAAAATGATGGTTCTGTATTATTTGCTAACTGAATCCTTCCAGACAGAATTACGAGTCATGATGGACACTGGTTGGTCATATTTCTCCAAAGATATCTACTCCTTTTTGCAGGTCATGCTGACTTCAGCCAGTACTCCTGTACTGAGCAGTACAGGAGAGAGGTGCACAGGTGTTTCTACAAGAGAGACCTTTCTTCCTTCTGCTGGTTTAGCTTCTAGCACATTAGGTAAATAACTATCAGTTGTACTTATGTCAGCTTGGTTCTTTCAAGCACCCAGAAAGCCATCTACAGGAAAATGTACGAGATCTTGGTGTCATTATCAATAACCAAATCAACCTAAAGAAATTCATCAACACAACCATAAAGGAATGCTACTTCAAGCTCCATATCCTTAAAAAGCTTAAACCACTCTTCCACCTTAACGACTTCCGTACTGTCCTCCAATCCCCACTATATTTTCTAAAATCGACTACTGCAACTTCTTACTACTAGGCCCTCCCCGCCACAACCCTCAAACCCCTCCAAATGCTGCAGAATGCAGCCGCAAGAATTCTTCTTACGAGCACCCGAAAAACAGATCATATTACCCCTGTCCTCAAGGAACTTCATTGGCTTCCAATTACCTTTCTAATCCTCTTCAAAATCCTCTCAATTATTCACAAAACCATCCATAACAATAACATTCACTGGCTTGACAATTCCCTCCGCCTACACACGTCTAATCGCCCTACTAGAACCTCATATGAGGGAACCCTACATACCCCTTCCCTCAAGTCCACCCACCTCTGCACCACAAAAGACCGTGCCCACTCACATGCTGGACCCACCCTCTGGAACTCCTTGCCAACTGATCTCTGGCTAGAGCCAAGCACACAGACATTTAAAAAAAAAAAACTCAAGACGTGGCTATTCAAGCAAGCTTTCCCTGAATAGCACTACGCCCCACCCCTCCAATACCACAATTCCCCCTTCCCCGTTTCGGAATTTAAATTATTCAAATACTAAATCATGGAACTCATGCGTAGACTTAGGAAGGTCTACTGCCACCCAGCCACAAATGTTATTAGTATTGAGGAGAACTGGTGGACCACGGGATTTTCAGTTTAAAAAGCTAACCTTCAGTGTTTAGTCCCTTACAGAAGCTGAACTGGACGTGATCAAGGACCTGATGATCTTGGGGGGGGGGGGGAACATCAAGCTGCTTCAAGAGTGCTGAGTCAATGACCTTTGAAAGAAAAGGAAGAGCATAAATTGGACGGAAATTAGAGACATCTGATATATCCAATTCTGGTTTCTTCAGTAATGTTCTCTTTAGAGAAGAATGTAACGCACCATCACTTAAAGAAAGATTGACAATGGTAGCAAGGGATGGAGTAATAATCTCGTTAATATTTTTCAAAATGGAGGAATGAAAAATGTTCAGTGAGCAAGAGGTGGAACTCAAATTGCCCAAAATATGATACTTCAAGTTCTGAACAGTCTGAAAATTGTTCCACAATGACAGGAGCATATCAATGCCAGTTATATCCCAAAAATTCTTTGAGAGGAATGGTAGAACAAATATTTAGAATTTTAAGGGTCTTGGTGTGTAATAGTAATGCAGTCAAATCCCCATGGGTACCAAACCTGAGAATAATCTCATATCTTTTCTACTGTCATTGTCCATACAATAGAAAAAAAAAACCATTGGAACTGTAATATTCTTTTTGGCATGTATATAAAGTCTATTTGCAGTCTCACAAAAGGGCCCCAAAACATAACGTCAGCCATTAAATGTGAGGGTGCAATCTAAAGTCCTACATTATAAACTGCGCAGGTACTACAACTTTTAGTAACACAGTATACAACAACATTTAAACCAGGAGAAATAAAAGGTTTTCATGCAACATGTAATTAACTGGAATTCATTCTAGAGGATATGGTGAAAGCTGTTGGAATAGCTGATTTTAAAAAAAAGGTTTGGACAAGTTCCTGGAGAAAAAATCTATAAAACATTAAGGTGGACTTAAGGAAATCCACTGCTTATACCTGGGATAAGCAGCATGGAATCTATTTACCTTTTGAAATCCTTCCAGGTACTTGTGACCTGGATTGGCCACTGTTGGAAACAGGATACTGGGCTTGATGGAACTTTTGGTCTGACCCAGTATGGAAAATCTTATGTTATATAACATCAGTGTGAGAATGTTATACATAATAACCACCCCATTTCCTTGACTGTGAGCCCCGAGCAATCGAGCAAGACACAAAAGACATCAAAAGAACATGTGCAGCCTTGTCTTATCCACACTGGGTGTTGGTCAGCATTGTCTTTTTATAAAGCAAAATAATTGGTTAGGTATATATGGCCTTTAACCTGTAAAGGGAGAAGATAGTTCATAAACAACGCACAATTAAACTCTGGAATTTGTTACCAGAGGATGTGGTCAGTGCAGTTAGTATAGCTGTGTTTAAAAAAGGATTGGATAAGTTCTTGGAGGAAAAGTCCATTACCTGCTATTAAGTTCATTTAGAGAATAGCCACTGCCATTAGCAATGGTAACATGGAATAGACTTAGTTTTTGGGTACTTGACAGGTTCTTATGGCCTGATTGGCCACTGTTGGAAACAGGATGATGGGCTTGATGGACCCTTGGTCTGACCCAGTATGGCATTTTTCTTATGTTCTTATGTTCTTTCTTAAACAGGGCAGCTGCTTGTGCAGCTGGATCCTCATGATGTTGCCTTTGTCCATAAAGGTGTTGCGAGGTAACTTGTAAAAGATAGAAAAGAGAATGCAACAAACTATAAATAAAAACAAATTTCCTAATGGGTACACCCCAACAGGTCAAAAATATGCAATTCTGGAGAGTGTCAAAATTGTGATCAATTCAAAAAGCATAAAAGGCATAGGTATGAATTGTGACAAAAGGTAGAAGAGAGCAAACAGCCTCAGTGGGTATCATTGGGCAAAGGATTGCAAAGGCAGGAATCAGGCATAAGTAAATCAAGTCAGAATATTACAAAGGGATTCCAAAGAAATCTGAGTAAAGTTTAATCTTAATTTGGACAGCTGTAGGTCCTTCTTGAAGGTCATGAAAGCAGATTCTGCTTTAGGGGACCAGAAGGGATACTTCAAATAGATAAAAGATGAGACTCAAAGCTGTACTTTGTGCTTGGAAACATTTGATCTTCTATACCAGAAGCTGCACTATGTGTTAAGGTCTGAACAGAAAAACAACTAGAGATGTGAATCGTTTTCCATATCGTCTTAACGATAGAAATCGTGTAGCAGGAGAAGAAAATCGTGTTTGGCACGATTATTTCGTTGAAAAATCGTTAAAAATCGTTTTTTCCGATTAGTGCGCACTAACTCGAGTTAGTGCGCACTAACTCCCCGTTAGTGCGCACTAACTCGAGTTAGTGCGCACTAACTCAAAATGATACAAATAGACACTTTCCAGGTCACTGAAGGTCAGTTAGGAATGAATATGTGTTCCTATTGGCTGGCAGCCCTCTTATCTATTGATGTTACCAAGGTTACCACTGAGGTGATGGTTGGGGGGATGGGAAATGGAACTGGAAACTCATGAACACCAACAGAAAATGAAACAAAGTGTTCACACTTCCCAGGTCAGTAAAGGTCACTTAGGAATGAATATGTATTCCTATTGGCTGGCTGTGCTCTTATCTATTGATGTTACCAAGGTTACCACTGAGGTAATGGTTGGGGGGATGTGAAATGGAAACAGTTGGAAGCTTGACATGTGATGATCAGCACTCACGTGACTAGAACTTCTTTGTTTATTATTTTTGTTAGCAGACACGTGCATGTTGAATTTGCCAATCACTGTGCATTTTAGAAAGGTGGTCCTGGCTGGAACTGTACACAGTTCAAATATATGTAATTGATTGTTGGTAAGTGTATTTTTTAAGTAGCCACACTGGCACAAGTATGTTTACTTTTCCTCCTACTTAACTCACTAGCTCAGCTTTGTAAGAAGGGCTTCTCTGCTTGAGTGAGGGTCAGGCAGCTCCCCCCTGTCTGTGAAGCCAGCCTCTCACTAGTAATGCAGGGAGGGAGCTGTCTCAGACTTCACCATCCTCCCCCCCCCCCCCCTCACCCACATACCATTCACTAGCTGGGACATGGGGGAAGTCAGGAGTGAGGGTCAGGCAGCTCCCCCCTGTCTGTGAAGCCAGCCTCTCACTAGTAATGCAGGGAGGGAGCTGTCTCAGACTTCACCATCCTTCCCCCCCCCTCACCCACACACCATTCACTAGCTGGGACATGGGGGAAGTCAGGAGTGAGGGTCAGGCAGCTCCCCCCTGTCTGTGAAGCCAGCCTCTCACTAGTAATGCAGGGACGGAGCTGTCTCAGACTTCACCATCCTCCTCCCCCCCCCCCTCACCCACACACCATTCACTAGCTGGGACATGGGGGAAGTCAGGAGTGAGGGTCAGGCAGCTCCCCCCTGTCTGTGAAGCCAGCCTCTCACTAGTAATGCAGGGAGGGAGCTGTCTCAGACTTCACCATCCTCCCCCCCCCCCCCTCACCCACACACCATTCACTAGCTGGGACATGGGGGAAGTCAGGAGTGAGGGTCAGGCAGCTCCCCCCTGTCTGTGAAGCCAGCCTCTCACTAGTAATGCAGGGAGGGAGCTGTCTCAGACTTCACCATCCTCCTCCCCCCCCCCCCCCTCACCCACACACCATTCACTAGCTGGGACATGGGGGAAGTCAGGAGTGAGGGTCAAGCAGCTCCCCCCTGTCTGTGAAGCCAGCCTCTCACTAGTAATGCAGGGATGGAGCTGTCTCAGACTTCACCATCCTCCCCCCCCCCCCTCACCCACACACCATTCACTAGCTGGGACATGGGGGAAGTCAGGAGTGAGGGTCAGGCAGCTCCCCCCTGTCTGTGAAGCCAGCCTCTCACTAGTAATGCAGGGAGGGAGCTGTCTCAGACTTCACCATCCTCCTCCCCCCCCCCCCCCCTCACCCACACACCATTCACTAGCTGGGACATGGGGGAAGTCAGGAGTGAGGGTCAGGCAGCTCCCCCCTGTCTGTGAAGCCAGCCTCTCACTAGTAATGCAGGGATGGAGCTGTCTCAGACTTCACCATCCTCCCCCCCCCCCTCACCCACACACCATTCACTAGCTGGGACATGGGGGAAGTCAGGAGTGAGGGTCAGGCAGCTCCCCCCTGTCTGTGAAGCCAGCCTCTCACTAGTAATGCAGGGAGGGAGCTGTCTCAGACTGGTATCAGGGTTAGGGCACTGTGTGCAGGAAGATCACAACACTCCTGGTATTAATAGGGATAGGGCACTGTAAGAGATGTCTGTAGTAGATTGAATAAAGATCTGATGTTTCTGCTCTCCTCACACCAAACAAAAACAACACACAAGCAGAGAAGCCCTTCTTACAAAGCTGAGCTAGTGAGTTAAGTAGGAGGAAAAGTAAACATACTTGTGCCAGTGTGGCTACTTAAAAAATACACTTACCAACAATCAATTACATATATTTGAACTGTGTACAGTTCCAGCCAGGACCACCTTTCTAAAATGCACAGTGATTGGCAAATTCAACATGCACTAGCATTTCAGGTGCCTGCTAACAAAAATAATAAACAAACAAGTTCTAGTCACGTGAGTGCTGATCATTACATTACTTTTTTTGTCAAGCTTCCAACTGTTTCCATTTCACATCCCCCAACCATTACCTCAGTGTTAGCCTTGGTAACATCAATAGATAAGAGCACAGCCAGCCAATAGGAATACATACATACATATTCATTCCTAAGTGACCTTTACTGACCTGGGAAGTGTGAACACTTTGTTTCATTTTCTGTTGGTGTTCGTTAGTTTCCAGTTCCATTTCCCATCCCCCCAACCATCACCTCAGTGGTTAGCTTGGTAACATCAATAGATAAGAGGGCAGCCAGCCAATAGGAACACATATTCATTCCTAACTGACCTTCAGTGACCTGGAAAGTGTTTATTTGTATCATTTTCAGTTAGTGCGCACTAAATCGAGTTAGTGCGCACTAACGGGGAGTTAGTGCGCACTAACTCGATTTAGTGCGCACTAACACGATTTAACGATTTTTAACGATAAATCGTTAGAATTTCTATTGTATCGTGTTCTATAACGATTTAAGACGATATTAACATTATCGGACGATAATTTTAATCGTTGAAAAACGATTCACATCCCTAAAAACAACAGACCCAACAACTCATCAGTTCAAGCACTGAGATAACCTGGTCCAGGTATAATATCGCTCATGTATACAGGAGAATGAATGGATTTGATATCTTGAACAAGCCTATATTTGCAAATGCCAGGAGTTTGGACAGGTACCAATTTAAATTACCAGCTTCTGTAGATAATGCATCTCGAGCATCGGAGTTGCCTACCCCTGATCTAGGGGCTAGTTTCAATACAAAGGTGGGATGAGCCTTCCTGACATAAGAAAGGAATGTCAAATGTTGGCACAGGTATAGACCATCATCTCCCAGCATTTGAGATTTTCTCGAACTCTTAGGTTTGACCATGGCCACCTTGGAATTGGTCCCATGGTCCAAGGCTCTGATATACATTTGATGTACATTGTATTTCTGATATATTTATCATGTATTGCTATTCTGTTATGTTCATGTTTTGTGGACCACTTTGATTTGGACTATTTCTAAGGAAAGTGGTAGACAGCAACATGCTATTTAAATAATGTGAATACTGATTTACTGAAACAAGATAAGTAAAAAGAACAAATCCCAGAAAGCCAATCAATGGATAAGACGACATACATTCCACACGGGAGAAAAAAATCTGTTTCTAAACAATAAAAATATATTTACAGTGATAACTATTTAAAAATCAGCACAAATTTCATAGATAAAGGTAGTTGGTATTCCAAGTATTGGAAATAAAGCTCTATAGTTAGTTGGACAAATGCCAGAATACAGCAGAACCTTTCTTATCTTTGCTTACTAAATCAAATACACTCCAACAGGAAACCATTTAACCCAGTAGCTAAAATTCCTATTAATATGTTGCAACAATCTAAATTACTAACATGAAGTAGAATATATATATATATATATCTATAACATTTTAAAATAAATATTTAAGACCTTAAAATAAACTTTCTACACAAATGTCAATATACCTCTGAGATCTGTAGAAACATTTTCAGTAGTCGCATATCTTAACACAGCGCAGCCAAAAGATTTACTAATAGCAGAAAGAATATTACTTCCTATTTTTCCTTTTAGTATCATAAATCCACATCTCATATCTCACCTAGAGCAAAAATCTTTTCAGTCAGAATAGACTTATGCATGGCTTTCATAACATTTAGAGCCCAGCATTTGCACCTAAGGAGTAAATCTGTTCTTTTTTATCACATCAGTAGCAAACGTTCTGACCTAATGACATATGCTAACAATCATCATCCCCTGCTTTTATCTTCAAAAAGAAAACATCTCCAAAGTAAAAATATTTAATAGTAATATAGAACCACAATGCTTACAGTGGAAGGAGGGAAAGGAGTCTGTGTGTGTAGGTCAAGGAATTTTCAGAGATAAATAGAAGCAATGAGAGAGTTGAAAAATCTGAAATGGATTTTAGGTTTCTCTCTTTTACAAACTGTAAAGGAAAAATTCTGAAAAGCAGTCTCTGCTGCAAGAGAGAGACATGATGCAGGGTTAAGCAGAGACAATCAAGGAAGTTGTTACCGGCATCATGCGCTGATGATTCTTTAACTGGTTATACCCCTTCAGCCTTACAACTGCAGCCACAATCTAGACAAATTCACTACTGCATGCCAGCAGAATGTTCTCAATATGTAAACAGAGAAAAATGACTGAAGGCAGCTAATACATGTTCTTACCTCCATGGAGTCACTATTCTCTTTTCCACACCAGCGTAAGTTTCTCTATATGCCAACAGAGAAAACTGTATGCTAACAGTTAATATCACGAATTGGCACCCCTAAACTGCTTGCAGGCACCTGCAGTCCTACACACTAATGGGAATTCCCAGTTTATTAACACAAAGAAAGAACATTGTGAAAGGAAAGACTGGAAGTCAATAGAATTTGCCTTTGGTCCTTCCCCCTTTTATTTTTTTTTGCACTGGCTGAGGGCCGAAGGCCCAAAGTTAGGCAATGCAGATGAAGGAGAAGAAAAATACTCACCGGAGAAATGGGAGAAGCAGGGCAAACAAAACAGAATGAGGACAGGCATGAGGAATGCAGAGAAGAGAATCGTATTGCAAGAGGAAAAAAATCTGAACCAGAAAAATTACCAGAGTGGGAGGCTTGGAGACCAGATGCAGGGGAGAGAACAGTAAATCAGAGGTCAGGAAAAAACAAAAAAAGCCAAAACCATGCACCTGACTTCTGATCAGCTTCCCCAGATGGCCATTGCACCAAAACTGTCAAAACTGCAACAGTTAGGGCACTATATGGAGCCCTCCCAGACTCCCCAGCTTAGGTTTATTAGACAGTAAACACAGTTAATCCAGTCATATTACTCTTTATTACTTACATGTAAGGAAACAGTACAAATTAAACTAGTCTAAAGAAATCAGGAAATAAATTTCAGTTGCTCAATATCAAACAATAGTTCTTTATGTAAAATACAATTGTTAACAGGAGCTTTGCACTTTTGGGTGGTCTTACTCATACCATGATGCATTTCCAAATATGGTAAA
This sequence comes from Rhinatrema bivittatum, assembly GCF_901001135.1. Classification (NCBI taxonomy): domain Eukaryota; kingdom Metazoa; phylum Chordata; class Amphibia; order Gymnophiona; family Rhinatrematidae; genus Rhinatrema; species Rhinatrema bivittatum. Next base: position 547,771,960 of record NC_042615.1, read on the forward strand.
ACTCAGCTTTCAAACCAGTGAAAGATCTATTTCTTATCTATATTTCTATCAGTTTCTGTATTGTATGAATAATAATTTTTATCTACATAGAGTCACTGCTGACAATAATCAGATTCTATTAGATCTGTGCAGTGAGCTTAGCTTGGCCTTGGCAAAAGCACAAACAAGCCATGTGGACAAGTGCAAGGTGTTGCATATAGGGAAAAATAACCCTTGCTGTAGTTACACGATGTTAGGTTCCATATTAGAAGCTACCACCCAGGAAAAAGATCTAGGCATCATAGTGGATAATACATTGAAATCATCAGCTCAGTGTGCTGCAGCAGTCAAAAAAGCAAACAGAATGTTAGGAGTTATTAGGAAGGAAATGGTTAATAAAACAAAAAATGTCATAATGCCTCTGTATCGCTCCGTGGTGAGACCGCACCTTGAATACTGTGTACAATTCTGGTCGCCGCATCTCAAAAAAGATATAGTTATGATGGAGAAGGTACAGAGAAGGGCAACCAAAATGATAAAGGGGATGGAACAGCTCCCCTATGAGGAAAGGCTGAAAAGATTAGGGCTGTTCAGCTTGGAGAAGAGGCGGCTGAGGGGGGGATATCATAGAGGTGTTTAAAATCATGAGAGGTCTTGAACGAGTAGATGTGAATCAGTTATTTACAATTTTGGATAATAGAAGGACCGGGGGGGGGGGGGGGGGGGGGGGAAGCCATTCCATGAAGTTAGCAAGTAGCACATTTAAGACTAATTGGAGAAAATTATTTTTCACTCAACGCACAATAAAGCTCTGGAATTTGTTGCCAGAGGATGTGGTTAGTGCACTTAATGTAGCTGGGTTCAAAAAAGGTTTGGATAAGTTCTTGGAGGAGAAGTCCATCAACTGTTATTAATCAAGTTTACTTAGGTTATAGCCACTATTATTAATTGCATCAGTAGCATGGGATCTTCTTAGTGTTTGGGTAATTGCCAGGTTCTTGTGGCCTGGTTTGGCCTCTATTGGAAACAGGATGCTGGGCTTGATGGACCCTTGGTCTGACCCAGCATGGCAACGTCCTATGCTCTTAAAGGCCAGCTTTCTAAAATTCTACAAAGTCAAAACCCTTTAGAGTTTGGGTGCAATTTTCAAATAGCCCACATAATTGCATACTATAAGGGTACTTTTAACACACAAGGTAAATTTTCAAAAAGAAACTACTCATATTGTTTCTCTTTGAAAATTAGTAAGTGAAAAATCTGTGGGGCAGATTTTCAAAGGGGTACGCGGGTACTCCACAAAAACCTGCCCCAAGCTTCTCCTGCGTGCGCCGAGCACAAGCCCCAGGACGCGTCGGGGGCATGTCGGGGGGGGGGGGGGGGGGGCGTGTTGCGGCGGCGCGTCATCCGGGGGTGGGGCCGCGGGCATGGTTCCGTCCTGGGGATGTTTCGGTGGCGTGGCCGAGGCCTCTGAAACTGCTCCCGGGCCGGGGAATCATGCGCCGGCAGCTGGACCGGCGCGCACAAGTTACGCCGGCCTTGGGCAGGCGTAACTTTCGAAAGAAAGGTAGGGGGGGGGGGAATTAGTTAGGGCCGAGGGGGTAGCTTAGGTAGGGGAAGGGAGGGGGAGGTGGAAGGAAAGTTCCCTCCGAGGCCGCTCTGATTTCGGAGCGGCCTCAGGGAATGGAGGCAGGCTGCGCGGCTCAGCACGCGCAGGTTGCCGATTTTGGGCAGCCTTGCGCGTGCCGACCCCGGATTTTAATGGATACGCGCGTATCTATTAAAATCCGGTGTACTCTTGTTTGCGCCTGGTTCGCGAACGAAAGTTATGTGCGGGCGTATTTTTAAAAATCTTCCCGTGTGTGTGCTAAAAATGTCTGAATACTTTTCATCCACTATTTGCACAGATGATGGAAGAAGCCAAAATAGCACATTTACATTTGAAAATGTAATGTGCTCTCACTTTTTTCTCCTATAATCTAAACATACTCACAGAAACACCTCTTTTTAGTGTGGATAAAAGTACATATGCTAAAGAAGTAGTTTGTATATTTATCTATATTTGAAGAGGGCAATTTTCAGCCAAGCCATTTTACCTGGGTAAATGTATTTTAAAATTTCCCTGTATATATTTGGTTGGGATCCATGGGATATAGATATGTACTGGGTAAGGGCTGGAACCAATAATCACTTGAATGGGGCTCTTCCTAGTATCTAGGATACGGGTAGGCAGCTCCAGTCCTCAAGCATTGCAAACAGATCTGATTTTCAGGATATCCACAATGAATATGTATGGGACATATTTGCATGCACTGCTTTCACGCTATGCAAATATATCTCATGCATATTCATTGCTAATATCCTTTAAACCAGACCTGTTTGTGATTCTCAAGGACTGGACTTGGCTACCCCAATTTATACTTTATTAGTGAGCTACTTTCTTTCTTCTTTTTTAGTTGATAATGGTTACCTCCTTTTGGCTGCTAACTCTATTCTTCCATCCCTCTTCTATCTGAGTACAGCATTAGAACCATGACTATCGCTCTACTAGGGCCATTGTAAAGCCCACTTGTGGTCTGCTGAAAATGTAGCTTTAAACACTGGACTCACCTGAGGGTTCATTTTGTTTGTTCCAACTAAATTCAGAAAGGTCTTTGCATGTTGCATTCTGCACAGTGTTTGTGCTGGGCACCATCTTCCCTGGCTAAAGGAGGCAGCTTTCAAGATAGGACACTGATACAGAAGAGTCAACCGAGTATGGGGAAGGGTCTGCTGTATTCCAGGGATCCGAACTAGTAAAACAATACTTCAACTGAAAGTTTATCTGATTGTTGTGAAGGAGCGTGGGAGAGAAAGTAGATTCATGATAAAGGTAGTGAATCCTGACCTGATGTAATTGGGTTTTTTTTCTTCAGGAATTGTTCTGCTAAAGGCAGAGCTAGCATGACCCACTGTGCAGACTATGCATTTGCACAGGGCAGCATTTCCAAGGGGGTGACATCACCCAGCTGAGTCTGCCCATGGAGCATCTCCCCTTCCCACTGCATCCCTTCCCAGATGATAGGAGTGGCCCTTAACACAGCATCAACTTCCTCTGCCATGAAGGGCCAGTCTTATGGCGCAAGACAGAAGATCAAGGGCACTCTTGCAGCCCATGCCATGAAATTAGACCTTCAGAGCTGCTCCTCCTGCAAATTTGGGAGGATGGGGGAGGAAGCCAGACTTTGCGGGGAATGGCAGGGCAGAGGGAACTGGGGAAGGTTTGTGTGAGAACTTTTTCTGAGAGGGAGGGAAGAGGAACGTGAGCATTCTAGTGGTGATATGGGGAGAGTCTTCAAAGATTGGGAGGGGGATGCAGGAACAGCTTTCTGTGTGATGGGGGGGGGGGGAAATGTAGGGGGAACATTCTATAGATTGAGGAGAGTTAACACTGGTTGGGGGTGCAAAGACAGAGGGGACATGGAGATTAAGCAGAGGGAAAAATGATCCAGGTTGGAGGGAAGGAGAGAGAGGGCCAGGGACTGAGGGAAAGAGACTTGGGATGCAGGGCAGGGGCCAAGGAAAGCTGGACTGAGGGAGAAAGTACCCTGGGTAAGGGGAATGTGAGGGAGAAAGGAATGAGGATGAAGGGAAAAGAGATTGATTATTGAGTGGTGGGAGAGAGAGAAAGAACCCATCATGGGGAGGGGAGGAGAGAGAAAACACTGTATTTCTGTTGGGGGGGGGGGGGGGGGGATCCAGGAAGATAATGTGTGGAAAGGATGGAGGAGAAAGCTTATGAAAGAGGAGAGAAAAAGAGGACATGGGGAAAGGCAAACAGGCAGGAACAATCTGAAGAGGAGACAAGAAGCAGAAGAAGAGAGCAGAAAAGGAAGAAATTAAAGTATTAAAATATCTACGCTGAAGAAAAAGACAAGGGATAGAACTTAAACAGAAAAGAAAAAAAGGAACAGAAACTAAAGCAGAGAATTTAAAAAAAAAGACAAGCAGAGCAGAATATTTCAGATAAACATAGCAAAGATTGTAAATTATTTTATCTGTTAGAGAATATTAATATCAGTTTAAAATAAGTAGGGATGCACATTCATTTAAAACAAAAGTGCACAATGCAATGAATAAGGCTAATTTGTTTCATTCGGGGGGGCCCCAGGTGCTTGGGCCGAGACCACCGCCAGGCCCGCTGGTCCCTCTTCTTCACAGATTTAATTTCATAGTGTGTTACCGTCCTGGCAATAAAAATGGTCGCGCTGACGCCCTCTTGCGGTCATTCATCACAGAGGATGTACCTGATTCACCACGGAACATCATAGACCCCGCTAGGGTCATTCTGCTGGCCACCTAGCCAGTGCCTTCAGGAAAGACGGTCGTTCCTTGCCCGCTGCGACAGAAGGTGCTACATTGGGCCCATGCCTCTGACTTCCGGACACCCAGGTCAGGCCAGGACTCTTTCCACCCTTCTACACTACTATTGGTGGCCCACTAATCGAAAGGATACCCAAGCCTATGTTAAATCCTGTCCTACATGCGCCCGTCATAAGCCTCCAGCTGGGAAGCCCGGGAGGCTCTTGCAGCCACTCCTGGTTCCAAGCCAACCTTGGACCCATATTGCCAATGATTTTATAGTGGACCTGCTCGTCTCCAGTGGGAAGAACACCAAATGGGTCACTGTCATTCACTTCTCTAAGATGGCACATTTTGTGGCTCTACCTGGTCTCCCAACAGCACCCCAGCTGGCCAAATTGTTTTTTCAGCATGTGTTCCGTCTCCACAGTCTCCCCAAACATATTCTCTCTGACCTTGGTGTTCAATTTACTACATGTTTCTGGAAATCTCTTTGCAAGAAGTTGAATATTTCCTTAGACTTCACTTTGGACTATCATCCTCAAGCCAATGGCCAAACTGAGAGGACCAATAGGACTCTGAAACAATTCCTTCGAGCCTATATGAATCAGCAGCAGGACAACTGGACTAACCTTCTGCCTTGGGCAGAATTTGCATTAAATTCTCTTGTGTCCACGTCCACTGGGTCGTCTCCTTTCCAGTTGGTTTACGGTCGCCAACCTTTACCACTGTTTCCTCTCCCGCTGCCCGTGGCCTTTCCGGCAGTGCAGGCGACTGCGCAAGAATTACCAACTATGACGCAAAACCCAACAGCTGCTCGAACGCTCTGCCCAGAGATCTAAAAGGGCCTTCGATGCTCACCATCGCTCAGCAGCCCAGTTTCAACCTGGAGATAAAGTGTGGCTGAGCACTAAGGTCATTCGCCTCAAACTGCCGTCAACACGCTTTGCTCCTAAGTATATTGGCCCCTTTCCAGTATTACGCCGCTTGGACCCTGTTACCTACCAACTTCAATTGCCCTCCTCACTCAAAATTCACAATGCATTTCATGTTTCCCTGCTGAAGCCTCTGATTCTCTCTGGATTTTTGAAGAAACCACCAGACCCCGTACCGCTATCCTCTGAGGCTGATGTCACCTATCAAGTCCGAGATGTCCTAGACATCAGGAAACAGGGCAGGAGATGGGAGTACCTCCTGTCATGGGAGGGCTTTGGGCCTGAAGAAAACAGCTGGGAGCCCAAGGCCAATATCCTAGACAAGGATCTCATTCGACAGTTCCATGCCAAGCATCTTCACAACCTAAAACCCTGGGGAGGGGCCTTAAGAGGGAGGGATGCTGTTATGACCGTTGGTCGCAGATGACTGCGACCGTGTGTACTTACTTCCTGCACTGCTCTCCTGCTCTCCCTGGGGCTGCTTGCGGCATGGGCCAGCTTTCACTGCTGCATTCCCTGGGACTCCTCATGGCCTCATCACTAGAGGCTCATCTCGGGCTTCCCTGTCCTGTGGGCTGGCCTACGGCGTTACATCATCATCCTACGCTGTGCAGCTCCTCCCTTCAGGGTTGTCCTCCGGAGTACCTCCTGACTGGTCAAGCCTCATGTCCCCCGCTCTGCAGTCTGTCTGACATCCCTTCTCTCAGGATCCCTGCCCAGGCATTGCCTCGAGTCTACTCTCACGGGGGTCCTCTCCTGGTGCCGCGGGATTTCTCTATTGCCTCACCCAGAGCTCTCCGCTGTCTCTGACCTTGCCTCCCAATGGTGCAGACCTGTGGGGATCCTTCCCACAGGTAGTGACAACTTGCACCTTGGGCCAAGGGCCCACATACCCACAAATCATAACAGCTAGTTAAAAGACAGGAAACAGAGAGAAGGATTAAATGGTCTGTTTTCACAGTGGAAAAAGGTAAACAGTGGCATGCCTCAGGGATCTGTATTTGGATATGTGCTTTTTAATATATTTATAAATAATCTGGAAAGGGGTACGACAAGTGAAATGATCAAATTTGCAGATGACACAAAATTATGCAGAGTAGTTAAATCTCAAGCGGATTTTGATGAATTGCGAGACTGGAAGATTGGGCTTCCGAATGGCAGATGAAATTTAACGTGGACAAGTACAAAGTGATGCATATAGGGAAAAAATAACCCTTGCTGTAGTTACATAATGTTAGGTTCTATCTTAGGAGTTACCACCCAGGAAAGAGATCTAGACATTATAGTGGATAATACATTGAAATCGTCGGCTCAGTATGCTGTGGTGATCAAAAAAGCAAACAGAATGTTGGGAATTATTAGGAAGGGAATGGCAAATAAAACAGATGATGTCATCATGCCTCTGTATCGCTCCATTGGTGAGACCACATCTTGAACTGTGTGGGCAATTCTGGTCACCACATCTCAAAAAGGATATAGCTGCATTGGAGAAAGTGCAGAGAATGGCAACCAAAATGATAAGGGGCATAGAATGGCTGTCCTATGAGGAAAGGCTAAAGAAGTTAGGGCTGTTTGGTTTGGAGAAGAGATGACTGAGGGGGGATATGATTGGAGTCTACAAAATCTTGAATGGATTTAAACCAGTTAATATAAATCAGTTATTTACTCTCTCGGATAATAGAAGGACCAGGGGCACTCCATGAAGTTAGCAAGTGTTGTAAACCTGCCCGCACCCGTCTCTCTCTCCCAGCTGCTCTCTCAATGCGGCAGACTGCTGCTGATGCCGTCCTCTGCGGCCCAGAGGCCGTGGTCATCTCCTGCCCTCACCATGCTCCGTGTATATGGTAATCTGATGCTGTGCCCCTTCAAGCCAGGGGCGCCATTCCTCAAACGCCAACTTGATGGCATGCAGTTCTTTGTCCCCAATGGCGTAATTGCGTTCCGCTGGTGAAAATAGTCAAGAAAAGAAAGAACAGGGGTGCAGCATATGAGTAGTGGAGTACTGACTTAATACGACTCCGACGCCTGAAGCGTCAGCCTCAACTACAAACGGGCTCATAGGATCCGGGTGCCGGAGACAGGGTTCTTTAAGGAAGGTGGCCTTGAGATCCTGTAAAGCCATCATAGCTTCGGGAGTCCATTGAGAGGGATTGGCCCCTTTATGAGTCATGCTTGTGAGTGGTGCAGTCAGAGTGGAGTAATGGAAGATAAAAGAGCGATAGTAACTGGCGAAGCCAAGGAATCTCTGGAAGCCTGGAGGTTGAGGCCAATCACGGATGCTCTTTAGTTTTTGAGGGTCCATACGAAAGCCCTGACTAGATACCACATAGTCCAGGAAGGGGACGGTCTCCTGTTCGAACAAACACTTTTCATGCTTGGTGAATAGCTGATTCTCCCGCAGCCACTGTAGAACGTGAGAAACATCCCGGCGATGACTTTTGAGGTCTTGTGAAAAAATTAGTATATCATCAAGATATACGACTACACACTGGTATAGCATATCTCTGAAAACCTCGTTCTTCAAGTTTTGAAATACCGCAGGAGCATTACACAACCCAAATGGCATTACGAGGTATTCGAAGTGTCCGTTGCGGGTGTTAAAGGCGGTTTTACACTCATTGCCCTCGCGGATCCGGAGCAAGTTATAAGCCCTGAGCCCATGGAGGTGTAACTTTGAGAAGATCTTAGCTCATTGAAGTCTAAGAGCTCCAAGATAAGCGGCAGTGGGTAACTATTTTTGAGGGTTATTTCATTTAAGCCAAGGTAGTCGATGCAGGGGCCATCGTTTTTCCCTACGAAGAACCCTGCACCTGCAGGGGACTTGGAGGGCTGAATGAATCCCTTAGCCAGGTTTTCTCGAATGTATTCTGAATTGATTGAGTCTCCGTCTGTGAGAGAGGGTAGATTCTGCCCCAGGGACTCTGAATTAGGTCGTAAGTTGATCGCACAGTCATATGAGCGATGTGGAGGTAATGTATCTGCGGCCTTTTTAGAGAACACATCAGAGAAAGATGCATATTGCGGCAGAAGGTCGGAAAGAGTAGTTGTGGTTACCATACAGGGCAATGGTGAAACGGATTCCAGGCAATTCTCATGACAAGCAGGGCCCCAACGAGAGAGCTGTAAGGTGGCCCAGTCAAAGTGTGGGGTGTGCTGTTGCAGCCAAGGTAGTCCCAATACTTTGAAATGGATGGCCTTGTCTAAAATGTGGAACGAGATGGTCTCCACATGCAAGGTTCCAGTGCGTAGTTGAATGGGCGCTGTAGTGTGGGAAACTTCACCAGGAAGAGGTTCCCCATAAATCGAGGACAGAAGTAGAGGTACCGGAGACCGGATAGTAGAGATCCATAGATGTTCCGGGAGCTGCTTTAGAATGACGTTCCCACCGGCCCCAGAGTCCACCAGTGCTAAGGTGTGGAATTCTTGATTGTCCATCTTTATGGATACAGGATGGTCAGTGGAGGAGATGACGAGATTAGGCCTAGGAGAAGTCCTCCATCAGATCCTAGGCTCTGAGATTTCTCAGACAGACTGGACATGAGACAATAGCATGGCCTGGCTGGCCGCAGTACAGGCAGAGGCCAGCCTGCTGTCAACGATGACATTCTTTAGGTGAAAGTCTATTCCTACCCATCTGCATGGGTTCCTCCTCTGCTGGAGTCAGCGGTGAGTTTGGTCTAGGTGAAGACAAACGTCTGGCTCAAGATGGTCCTGGGGCAGCCTTCTGGGATGCTGTGGACCACAGAGAGCGTTCTTGTAGTCGACGGTCAATGCGCCCAGTAAGGTCAATCAGAGAGTCCAAGGAAGATGGCAATTCACAGGCCACCAACATCCTTAATCTGAGGACTCAGCCCTTCAAAAAATATGGAACATAAGCAGTCTGTGTCCCAATGTAATTCCGATGCAAGGGTGCAGAATTCAATGACGTTGTCCGTTAAAGGGCGAGAGCCTTGCTGAAGATGTAGAAGGGATGAACAGGACACAGCTCTTTGACCAGGGTCTTTAAAGACATATCGAAACAGATCCAGAAACCCTGGGAGGTCCCAAAGGACCGAGTCTGCTCACTCCCAGAGAGGTGACGCCTAGGCCAAGGCCTTACCATCCAAAAGGGCCAGGATGTATGTGGTCTTGGTGATCACATCCGGGAAGTAAGCAGGTTGCAGGCAGAAATGCATATTGCATTGGTTTAGGAACCCCCAGAGGGTTCCCAGAAAAGTGCTGTGGTGCTGGAAAGGGCACAGTCAGCCAAGGAGCTGAGCGAAAAGGTAGAGGTATTGAGCGTGATAGACGTGATAGTGGCAGTCACAGTAGCGTCTAGACGAGAGCTCAGGTTGTCGATGGCGGTGGTCAGAGACTCTAAGAATTTTTGCTGTTCCGCTGATCCTTTGCACCAGGCCAGGGATGGCCTGGAAGGCTGAGACCTCTTTTGGATCCATGGACTTGGCAATCTGTTATGATTTGTGGGTATGTGGGCCCTTGGCCCGAGGTGCAAGTTGTCACTATCTGTGGGAAGGATCCCCATAGGTCTGCACCATCGGAAGGCGAGGTCAGAGACAGCGGAGAGCTCTGGGTGAGGCAATAGAGAGATCCCGCGGCACCAGGAGAGGACCCCGTGAGAGTAGATTGGAGGTAATGCCTGGGAAGGGACCATGAGGGAAGGGATGCCAGACAGACTGCAGTGTGGGGGCGTGAGGCTTGACCAATCAGGAGGTACTCCGAGGATAACCCCAAAGGGAAGAGCTGAACAGCATAGGATGATGATCTAACGTCGTAGGCCAGCCCACAGGACAGGGAAGCCCGAGCTGAGCCTCTAGTGATAATGTAGCACCGCCCTGAGGAGCGGGGAAGGGTAGGCAGTCCCAATGTCATTCGTAGACGTAACCCCGAGGAGTGGGAAAGCTGGAGAGTGCTACCCAAAGGAGCGGGGAAGTTTAGGCAGTCCCAATGTCATTCGTAGGCGCAACCCCGAGGAGCGGGGAAGTGCACGAGTCCCAGGGAAGACAGAGAGTGCTACCCCCGAGGAAAGTGGAAGCTCTGCCAATCACTGTAGTATGAAGGCATGGTCCCAAGGAGTGGGAGGTGTGGCCATTCCTGTTCAGGATGCGGGCACAACCCCGATGAGCAGGGAAGGTCCCGTATTAGAACTCACGAATAGTAGAGGTGACCCAGAGGTGTAGTGATGTGGACCTCTATGTGGTGAGGCAGCAAGAAGCATCACCAATGAGCAGGCGGAATGCCAAAGGGACTGGAAGAGGCTTCACCTTTACCAACCATTGTTCCCTCAGGTTGAGCTCTTGGTACAGACGGCCAGCAGGACTTTGGAGGATCCCAAGAAGCAATCAGGCACAGGCAGAAGCCAGGAGGTAGTCTGGGATGGAGGCAGGCAGCAGGCAATCAGAATCTAGTAACAGGTCTGGGGTTGAGGCAGGCAGCAGGCAAGCAGAATACAAAACGGGCAAAAGTCGAGATGGGCAGCAAGCAGGCAGAATCCAGAACAGACCAAGGTCAAAACAGGCAAATAGCAGGTAGGATCAACATTTAGAACCAGGCACACAAGTGAGGTAGGATCCATAAACAGGCCAAGGATCCTGTTACCAAGGCAAGGAGTCCAGGTTCAAGCAGGCTAAGTAGTCAGGGGACGACTACCCAACTCTCTTGCCAGAGTGTGCAGAATCATGCACACAGATGCGCATACACGCCTTATGCATTTCTTCACTGGATCCTAGTAATACGCGTATCAGAGCGAGCAATGGCGACTCCTTGCCACGCAGTGAGTATCTGAAGTTGAGGCTGGGATGTCCAGCTATTTGAGAATCATGGGGCCCGTTAGTCTGAGGAGACAGCTGAATTCTAACAGTATCCCCTTTCCAAAGTCTCCTCCCCAATTTCCTGGGCCTGGGTTTCGTTGGGTATTGACGGTGAAATTCAAAGAGCAATTGGGGGGCCTGTAGATTAAGAAGCTGGCTCCTACAAATTTTCCTCAGGGCCATAACCCTTCCAAGCGAAAAGAAACTGTAGTTTATTGTGGACTCTTCTTGAATCCAAGATCTCCGTAAGTTCGTACAGTATCTCATCTTCTATTGGATTCTTTTGTGGCCTGGGTGGCAGTCTGGAGGGCCATGAAAGTACTACAGGTTTCAGCAGAGATACATGAAATACATTGTAAATATGTAGCAAAGACAGTAATTTAAGTTTATAGGCTACATGGCCTATAGGGCGGATCAACGGGAAGGGTACAATGAAGAGATGATAGCATGCAAAGCCTCTGGTTGTGAGTGCTCAACCAAACTAAGTCTCCAGGTTGAAAGTGAGGGGCCAGCCGATGTCTCATGCATGCATTTTGGAATGGATTACTGCACATTTCAGGAGCTGATGGGTTGAGCATCAGAGGTCTAGTAATTCATGCCCCTTGATCTCGGCAGTTAGGCATTCCACGGTGGTGGTCAGTGGCTCCACAATCTGGAAATGGCATCCATATATTAGGAAAAAGGGGGACGAGCTGGTAAATTTATTGATGCTATTATGGCAGGCCTCCGCCCAGGGAAGGAGGGACGACCAGTTATGCTGCCTTTGGTTAATGTAGGTCCATAAAAAGGCTTTGAGAGATTGATTAGTCTGTTCAGTTTGTCCATTTATCTGTGGTTGATATGCAGAAGAAAAAGTCAAGGTGATCCCAAATTTGGTGCATAAGGCCTGCCAATAATGAGCGGTGAACAGCACCCCATGATCAGACAGGATATGGGTAGGTAGGCTGTGTAACTGAAAGAAGTGCTGAATAAACAGACAAGCTAGTTCAGAAGCAGATGGCAGTGCTGGAAGAGGAACAAAGTGATCCATTTTCGAAATCTTGTCCACAAACTCCCAGATGGTAGTGTTGCCGTCCAAAGGCGGAAGGGTCTACGCTCCCTTGGGAGTAGTCAATGATTGTAGTAGACCCCAAGGTTGGGCTTTGGGTGACTTATTCATGGCACAAGATTCCTCAAAATGCTTAAACTCTTGTCACAATTGAGGCCACCAATAATAGCTTGAGAGTAATTCAAAAGTCCTGGCGAGGCTGGGATGTCCAGCTATCTGAGAATCATGGGCCCGTTTCAGTACCTGTTCACTGAGGCATCATGGTACCACCATTTTCCCTGGGGCTATGGTCAAGGTGGTGGCCAGGCAGATCAATAATAGATCTTGAGGGTTCTGGAAGATAGTCATCTTGGAAAGAATGGGATAGGGCATCAGCATGTAGATTATTTCTTGCTGGGCAATATTGTAATTCAAAATCAAATTGGTTAAAAAATAGAGACCAGCAGGCTTAATGAGCATTAATCCACTGGGCTTGAGCGAAATATTCAAGATTTTTGTGGTCCGTGTAGATCATTACTGAGAATCAGGCGTCCTCTAACAAATGACGCTATTCTTCGAGAGACAATTGAACTGCTGGAGTTCCCGGTCATCAATGGTGTAATTCCTCTCTGCCAGGGAGAACTTCCTTGAGAAAAAGGTACAGGTAACAAGAACACTATGAGGGTCATGTTGAAGCAGAACGGCTTCTACCCCAAGTGTGAAGGTGTCGACCTCTACGATAAATGGTCGGGTGGGGTCAGGGTGGCGAAGGCTTAGATCATGGGTAAATTCCTGTTTCAGACAGTCAAAGGCTTGAATGGCTTCCTCACTGTAAACCCAGGGATATGCTTCCTTCCTGGTAAGGGCAGTGAGAAGTGCTGTTAGTGAAGAGTAGTCTTGGACACACTGTCGGTACTAGTTCGAAAACCTTAAGAAGCACTAGAGAGCCTTAAGCCCCATTGGGTGGGGCCGGTGAAGACTGGCAGCTGACTTTTCTGGATTTATATGGAAGACTAGAAGAGATAATGTACCCCAGAAAGGGAAGTTCCTTTTGCTCAAACGAGCATTTTTCCAATTTAGCATAGAGCTAATGCTGTCTAAGGCATTGTAGCACTTGCCTAATTCGAGCGTGGTGCTGTTCCAATGTCTTTGAGTAGATAAGGATGTCATCTAAATAAACAATGATGTGAGAATGGAGCAGATCTCGAAAAATGTCATTTATCATCATCTGGAAGACCGCAAGTGCATGACATAGGCCGAATGGTGGTCTTCCATTCATTGCCTTCTCTGATGTGAATCAAATTGAATGTACCTCGCAAGTCTAATTTAATAAAGACTTGGGCCCCTCTCAGCCTCTAAAACAATTCAGAGCTGAGTGGTAAGAGGTACCGTTTCTTCTTGGTAATCTTGTTTAGGCCCCAATAGTCAATATATGGTTGAAGAGACCCATCCTTTTTTCCCAGGAAGAAGAATCCGGCACCAGTGGGGGATGATGATGGTCGACTGAAACCCTTAACCAAATTATCCTGAATGTAGTGTGTTATGGCCTGATCTCTGGTTTGGATAGTGGGTATACTCTCCTCCAGGGGTGGCATTTCCCTGGCTAAATTCAATATGACAATTGTAAATTCTATGAGGGGATAGCACATCTGCATTTTTAGGGTAGAAACATTGGAGAATTTCATATATTGTGGTGACAACCCGGGCATCGAGAGACAAGCATGGTCCAGGCACATGGCAGGAGGCCGATGGGGGTTAAACATTACTGGTGCCAGCTAGGACTCCAGCTCCCAGCTGCAGAGAGGCCCAGTCAATGCGAGGTTGATGAATAAGTAACGAGAGAAGACCATGTAATATCTCATTTATCGACCTGGGAAGCACATAGAACAGAATGGTCTCTTGATGAAGGAGGCCCGTTCACATATGGAGTGGAATCATGCTGCAAACAATGTAGTCAGGCAAAGGCTCTCCAGAAACTGATGACATGGAGAGGGTGGTAACCAGGAAAATCCAGGAATGCTGGATGACAGTGTAGAGCACCTCTACGAACCAAAACTGTATGTGTATGATGTATAATTCAACCGTTATAATTACCAAAACATCAAATACCTCTCAGATGCAAACCTCACCTACTTCGTCTATGCAGACGACATACAAATATTACTCCCCATAAGCAAGTCCATTGAACACACCATGGAAAGATGGAACAAAGTCAGCTCAAAATTATCCCTCCTGCTATCTCAACTATCACTCTGCCTCAACCAAGCCAAAACAGAAATCCTTCACATCCACGATGACCGTCCCTCTTCTCCCCTCAATTGCACCCCCTCAAACAACTCAGGAAGCTCAAACAACCCGGGGGTCCCAAACATCTCAGGAATCTCACTCACACCCTCCACAAGAAACCTAGGCGTAACAATCGACAGCCAACTTAACCTTAAACGCCACATCTCCAATACGATTAAGGATGGATTCTTCAAGCTACAAACACTAAAAAAAAACTCAAACCCCTTCTCCAAGCGCACGATTTCCGAACAGTCCTTCAATCAATTATTTTCTCAAAACTCCTACTGCAACTCCCTCCTCCTTGGCCTCCCAGAAAGCCACATCAAACCCCTCCAAGTTCTACAAAACGCCGCCGCCAGAATCATCACTAACAGCAGAAAATCCTCCCACATCACACCCACTCTCAAAGAACTCCACTGGCTGCCCATCACACAAAGAATCCAATATAAAACCCTCACCCTCATACACAAAAAAATAAACAACAACAAAATGAACTGGCTAAACACCGCAATACACCCATACCCCATACAAAGAACTCTCAGGTCTACCAACACTGGCCTTCTCTCCGTCCCCAATCTCAAAACTGCACACCTCAACGCAACCCGCAAACGAGCCATATCAATAGCAGGCCCTACCCTATGGAACTCCCTCCCCCCCCCATCTCAGAAATGAACCCTCATCGCAAGTCTTTAAAAAACATCTCAAAACATGGCTGTTTATAAAAGCCTTCCCTCCTGACCCTTAACCTGCCTGATCGCATCACACCCTCCCCGCATGCACCTCACCCTCCCTTCCGCCCTCCCCTGACCCCCCCACACACCCTATCCCCTCCCCTGACCCTCTCCCCCCCCCCACCCATTCCCATGCCTCCCATCAATCAATCCTGATACCTAAATTACATTGTCACCAAGTCTTAATGTATATATGTTATATGCTATAATTTTATTTTTATTCATTCCATGTATATTTGTTATACTTGTTACCATGTTATAATTGTTATCATGTTATAATGTAAAATAGGGCGGACCTTGCCCTTTTCCTCTCAGTACCTGTAAACCGATGTGATATCTCGATCGAATGTCGGTATATAAAAGAAAATAAATAAATAAATAAATATTCATAAGCTGAAGACAGTTAATACCATGTAGTCTGATGGATGAATATGGACACCTCATAAACAATGTGGGCTTCTTTTTACTTCAGTGAATGCCTCACGCTTAGGTTATGCTGCGTTTGAATGCTGCTAACCAGTCAATTTGATTATTTATGACTGTATAACCAAGTTACAATCATCGGTGACCACACTCGTTGGTATACATATTTTTCTGAATTTTTTTAGAAAAAATTTTTTTGTTTAGAAACTGGACACTTATCATAGCATTGCTTGGACAGCATTTGACAACACTGACCAAACCCCACACGGTTCGTGCTTCTTGGGGCTTCATCAGGGGTGGTAAGGTTGTGCGGTGTATACAATATAAAAAAAAAAGAATTATACTTATCTTTTTGATTTGTTGAATAGCAATTAGAGTCGCTGTACAAGATTACATACGTTCTTTGTGTCTGTCTCTCTGCATGCACTGCTACTTGGTTTCAGCTTTAACTAACCGGGATCCGCCATTACTGGTAACTGACTTTTTAAACTAAACAGTAAATTCAAGACTGGCCAATCGAAAATAGAGGAGGTGGTTCGAACAACCAATCAAAGATTAGACCAATGTTATCTCACCCTAGTTTGATGGTACCATAGAGTCCATCAAACTAGGGTTAGAGAACATAGTTGAAATGTCATCTTTGTGAGACTTTCCTCTTTACAAATGTCAAATCTTCACCGAGGTGTACTGTGCTGTTTGTATATCTCATTCTGCAGGAAAAACTGGCCCCTAAACCACCACCAACACCTCACCTTGAGCTGTTAGATGGCCCTCCTATAGAGATATAAATACTTGACTACTATACAGGCCTTATAGATAGGTGTGCTCTTTCTCTCTCTCTCACAAAATGTTTACTATATTACCGGTGCAAAGCGCTAAGTTACATGTGGTAAATCTACAATTTCCATAAATACACCCCTTTTTCTTAGCGCAGGCATAATCCATGCATCATTATATCATTTTGATGAATCTAGGGGGTTAGTGTTTTAGTTGATTGCAGATCTTCTTCAGGAATCAGTGAATAACACCAGGAATCTCAAGAACCCATTCATTCATTCATTCATTCAATCACACATTCTCTGAAATCCCTTATGTTTTATAGTCATTCAGAATATCAGACTATTAATATTAATCATGGGCAAAGTTCAAATTTCCAGTGATAACTAAATAAAGGTACTAATTTATATACATTGGGGCAGATTTTCAAAGCCCTACGCTCGCTGGGCCTATAGCCCCAGGACGCGCGTATGTCCCGGGGCTTGAAAAAAAAGGGGTGGGGCGGGACCGAGGCCTCCGGCACAGCGGCCATTTGCTGCTGTGCCGGGGGATTGTGTGCTGGCAGCTGGCTGGCAGGCATAACTTACAAAATGAAGGTGGGGGGGATTTAGGTAGGGCTAGGGGGGGCAAGTTAGATAGGGGAAGGGAGGGGAAGGTGGGGGGGGGCCCGAAGTAAAGATCCCTCAGAGGCTGCTCCAATTTTGGAGCGGCCTTGGAGGGAACAGGGAAAGCCATAGGGGCTCCCCTAGGGCTCGGTGTGCGCAACGTGCACTAGTGTGCACCCTGTTGCGCGCGCCGACCCCGGATTTTATAACATGCGCGCGGCTCTGTGCGCATGTTATAAAATCGGGCATACATTTGTGCACGCCGGGTAGCATGCACAAATGTAGGCCGCACACGTAGGTTTTAAAATCTGCCCCATTAGTTTTACCCTTTCTTTTAAATTAGGAAAGTGGTTTATCTGTACCAGGTTTACATTCCAAATCGCAAATACAATGATGAGCACAAGATCTGGAATTTGTTGCCAGAGGATGTGGTTAGTGCAGTTAGTGTAGCTGGGTTCAAAAAATGTTTGGATAAGTTCTTGGAGGAGAAGTCTATTAACGGCTATTAATCAAGTTTACTTAGGGAATAGTCACTGCTATTAATTGCATCAGTAGTATGGGATCTTCTTAGTGTTTGGGTAATTGCCAGGTTCTTGTGGTCTGGTTTGGCCTCTGTTGGAAACAGGATGCTGGGCTTGATGGACCCTTGGTCTGACCCAGCATGGCAATTTCTTGTGTTCTTATGTTCTTATCTACACCAGTTTTATATCCCAGTGCTATAATTTAGCATTTAATATTTCACTAAATCTCTGTGGAAATTAATGAAAATATTCTACCATTCATCTATTCATCTATCATTCAACCACTATCAAGACTGACAAAAAAATTCCCGCAGGTCAGTCAAATTAAAATTACTTTTAAGCTTCCACTCTTCCTTCCTTACCTCAGGAAATTTAATAAATATAACCACAAACACTTTCACATTCATTCATTGTGTTCCTCTGGGACAAACAGCAGCAGCACAGGTCTTGTCCTCTCTCTAAACTGTAACTATTATATTAGATTCAAGGGATTACTACTCAGAATGAAGTCATTAAACAAAATAGATTTTTGCCTCTTAGTATGAGGTAATTAAAAACATATATTTAACAATTAACCATCCTATTAATAAATAATCATGCTAAAGACATTTTTAATCCACTTTTACTTTTGTTTATCTTCGCAAAGAAAAATATTTTTAAAGTGCTTTGACTTTAAAATAGTAACATTACGCTGGCTTTTCACTTCAAGAATTTTAACAAAACTCCATTGTCAGGGAGACTCTATAGAAACATCTTCCCCTGTTACAGTTGCTCTGAAGTTTGAACTAATGGAACCCATCCCTTCCAAAGTGAAAGAGACTGAATTTTTAAATAAAATAAAAATCTACAGATTCCAAATAAAATGTTACTTTTTCCAAAATACAAAATAAACACTTCAAGTCCACTTTTTCATCATTCACAACACTACTACAGCACTCATTTACTTGATATCCCATGATATCCCTCAGAACACCCTTTAGTTTAATGTCTGAATTTAAAAACATTTCAGAACAATTTTAAAAACAGCCAAAAGCTTCTTTAACACCTCTTAGATGTTTATCAATACAGACCAAACTTTCCTATGAATCTGTATTTTTTCTATGTGGACTCCAGAACTACTTATAAATATAACTTTTAAAATAAACTTTTTCAAAGCCTCATTTTTACTTGAATTACACTCTAAATAAGTCTTCTCATGACCACCACTAAGAAAACTCTGAATTTCCAAAGTTTTATAGGTCCTCTGACCTCCTTCCACATCAGATATTAAAATGAATGAGTAGCCCTTAAAATATTTATGGACGCTCCTCAAATATTGGACATTAAAAACACTAGGTTTTTAAACTTTAAAATATCCCCAAAACTTTTATTTTTACTTAAAAAGAGCTTACAGGCATTTTATTGGACAGCCACTAATGTCATTATTAGAGTCCTTACATCCCATGCACCAGGAGCTCTCCACCGAGTGTACTTATTTTTATATCTAATCTCTTACAACTTCTGCAACTGCAAATGCACTAAGAAGATCATTGTGGAAGCCCGGAGTTGCTAAGGAGTGCATGGTTTAAATCAGTTTATCTAAAAGAAAACCATTATAAAAGGGAAATTAAAAGTAAAGATGTGGAAAAATCTGATTCCAAATTACCTGAATCAATTGCTAGTAAGTGGGTTGTGATAATGCATAAAACCAATGCATTTAGATGTCTGTATGCAAATTCCAGAAGACTAAAAAAATAAGATTTATTTATTTATTTATTTATTTATTTAAAAATTTTCTATACCGTCGTTTAGTAATATACCATCACAACAGTTTACGTTTTGGCACGAAATACGTTGGTTTGGTTTCTAAGTTATCCATGGTGTGCCAATATTTTACGTTTACATAGTTCAGTAATATACTCTAAATGAGAGATGGGTTGGGGTTACCATTTATATGATTTTCTGATAATCATATGTGTATACTGTTTCAATTTAATATTTAATCATGGGTAACAAATAATAAAATTTGTTGGAGAGTTAGAATATAAGGCACTAGATGAAGATATATTAACAAAATAAGCATCTCAGAGACCTGGTGCAAAAAACACCACCAATGAGACACCTTGATACCAGGATACAAAATATATTTAAAAAACAGAATAGACAGAGGTGCAGGTGACTTGGCATTGTATGTTAGGGATGTGCATTCGTTTGCAACGCATTGGCAATCCGCAATGTATAGGTCCATATTCGTTGTATTCGTGGGTTCACGAAACATATCGCGATCCCCCACGAATACAAACATATCATTAGTTTTATTCTTTTGGCTCACTCGCAGTGATTTCTTAGAGGCCATTTGAAATAGGTGAACGCCATGTGAGTGTATCCATAGCAAAAAACCAGCCCTTTCCTGTGAGTCATAAGTGACCTCACAGCCCTGTCATAGAGTGGGTCAGACAGGTTGGCAAGGAGACCAGACTGCAACCTATTAGCGCTTAGCATTTTTCTAATGCAGCGAATCACCGCTCTCACTCAGTGCTTTGTGACACTGTTCCTGATGACCCAGCACTATATATGCGTTAAGCACGCGGCGTGCCATGCACGTTCTTTGCAGGGGTGGTCTGTGGAAGGTGGTTTCACTCAGAGCTAGTCTGAGTATCTAAAATCTGTATTCAATTGCTAGCTATGTCGATAGAAAAAGATATTTGTTCATTTTGGCTGCAGTGCCAGCTACTAGCCCTGTTTTTTTTTTCTGCAAATTTTTTTATTGATCTGAGAGGGTCTCTCTGTGCCACTGAGAGAAGCTGCTAGCACTAGCAGTGGCATTTTGCTGCTTAATTTACCCCATGGGGTCGATTGCAAGCAGTATTTGGGTGTTTTGGGTGGGAGATATATTCAATTTTTAGCTAGTTTGATAGAATTGCCCTTGAAAAATATATTTCATCGATTTTGCTGCTGTGCCAAACCAGGCTTTTTTGTTAACTGCAGTTTTGTTTTATTGAACTCACTGTCTCTCTGTGCTCTTTTAATCCAAGAAGGCACTAGGCAGTGCACTGGGCATCAGCGACAGTGGGCATTAGGTCGTTTTGCAGATTCACATATATTGGTACAGTGGTGGTCTGTGAAGCCAAATCCCCAGTGGGCCTCTTTTGTAGTTACAAGCTTGGTGTGTGCACATATATTACATTAGTGTACATCAAGGCACTGTACCTGTGGGCAGCCAGTTTAGCAGACTCACGTATATTGGAACAGCAGTGGTCTATGAAGCCAAATCCTCAGTGGGCCTCTTTTGGAAATAATTCTTTTAATTGAAATCCCTAGTAGGCAGTGACATTAAATCCATAATGTCAGGGAAAGCTAGATGTGGACGGGTGATTGGTACTGTGAGAGGAGACACCTCAAAAGGGAGTGCCAGTCCCACATTAAAGTTAAAAAGGGACTTGTTCCAATCTAAAATCTCTTGAGAGGCAGGCAGTTCCATCCGGAAAAAAATGAAATCTAAACATGATGCATCGCCACCACCTGTTTCTGACCCTGTAGTATTGGAGGTGAGAGAAGGGGAGGCTGAGTCATGCAAGACAAAATGGCTACACCCAAAAGCAGCAGTGTGACAGTAGTCTCGACTTAGCATTGACAATGTAGCGCAGGCACTGTTTGCTTCTGATTCCGATGAAGAATCATCTTGTGTGGGATTCTCATCAGAAATGGAAGAAGTAATAGCAGACGAAGGTTTAGGAGGATTTGTTAGTCCTATCTTAGCCTCCACTTCAGTACTGCAGGGGAGAGATGAAACAGGATGATGATGGGGAGGAAGAGCAGTCAGCGCAGGCACAGAGTGTGAATGATGTCCCTGGCATTGCTTCTCAGGGTGCACCCACTACTTCAGCTCCAATGCTAGCATCAACCCCAAAGGCTATAGAGAAGGGATCACGAAAGACATCTGCGATCTGGAGCCACTTTAAAGTGATGGAGGACCCTCGTTTTGCTCAGTGTAATTACTGTGGCAGGGCTATTAGCAGAGGCAAGCAAATGGGACATCTGTCTAATTTTGGTATGATGCATCATATGAAGAGGCAACACCCAACAACAGTACTGTCATCTGGGGATGGCGACACTACCAGTCAGGTGACCCCTTTTTCCAGGCAATGTAAAGTGATTGAAAAGAAGCAGTGTCACCCCACGCCCTAGCACCTTCTAGCAGTCAGGTAGCAGGCCAGCAGCCCCCTGCCATGTGGCAGAAGCAACAACCCACCATGGAGGACATGGAGTGTGGTAACATTATCCTGGGGTAGGAGGCAGGCAACCTCAAAAGTTGTAACCAGGAGCATTGGGGAAATGATTGCCCTTGATGACCAGCCCTTGCAGTTAGTGGAGAATGTGGGTTTCAAGCATTTTCTGAAGATCATAGTTCCAAATTACAAAGTCCCCTCCAGAACCATTTTAGCAGAAAGGTCATCCCCAGTCTTTACAAGCAGCGTCACAGTTGCATCCAAGCGCTGCTAGCTAAGGCACAGGGGAGTGTGCATTTCACCTGCGATATCTGGACCACCATGAATGCTGCACACTCTTACCTCTCCCTGACAGCACACTGGTGGGATCTGGCTGAGGCAGGAGCAGGCAGCAGCTCTATTAGTGAACAAGTATCAGGGTGGAGGTGGGCTTTACTGCACACCCACCTGTCAGACCAGGCCCATACTGCAGCCAATATTCTAGCATGCATCAGAAAGATGCTGGAGGGCTGGCAACTACACCAGTGAGACAGGAATCCTCAGGCAGGGTTCTTTGTCACAGACAATGGTGCAAACATGGTTAAGGCAATAACCGATGGGCGCTTTCAGAACATCCGATGTTTTGCACACACTCTGCACCTGATAGTGAAGCCAGCCCTGGGGTTGGGGTCCAGTCACCAAGAGAGTGAATACCTGCATACGTTAATACACAAGTGCAGGAACATAGTGCACTTCCACAGAAGTGTGAAGGCGGGGCAGGTTCTGTGACAAAAGCAGACTGATTTAGACATGCCTCACAAGCGTCTCATTCAAGACATTGCCATCCGGTGTAATTCTACCTATATGATGCTGCAGTGGTTAGTGGAGCTGCAGATACCCCTTCATGAACTTTCTGGTTCAATGGAAATAGATGTGTAGAATCCCCTAGGGCATCATGATTGGTTAGTCATGAGTCAGCTGGTAAAAATCCTGCAGCCCTTCAAGGATGTCATGGAGTAGCTGAGTTCCAGAAGTGCCACCTTGGCTGACATCATCCCTATAGTTAATTTCCTGGATAAAAATTTGGAGGGCTTTAAACAGGAAGAGGGAATGACAGCTGAGGTGCTGCATTGTCTGGACTTTTTGCAGCAGCATGTGCAAGAGAGATTAAGGCCTTTAACAGAAGACCACACATACATGCTCGCCACAGTCTGTGATCCCCGTGTGAAAGGGAAACTCATCCTACAGTCCAATTGTCTCTCATTTGTGAAGGACCTGCTGTTACTAAAAGTCCGTGAACAGGAGCGCCATAGGCAGGACAGATCAGGCATGCAGCAGAGGAGGAAACAGCGGGCACTTCAGAGATTTGTACTAGCCCAAGCAGGAGCAGCACTCTGTCAGTGACAGCTAGTACTTCCTCCT
The DNA here is from genome assembly GCF_901001135.1 of Rhinatrema bivittatum. Taxonomy (NCBI): domain Eukaryota; kingdom Metazoa; phylum Chordata; class Amphibia; order Gymnophiona; family Rhinatrematidae; genus Rhinatrema; species Rhinatrema bivittatum. The sequence goes on from NC_042615.1 coordinate 547,794,998, forward strand.
CCACTTCAGTACGCCAAAGGCATGTTGCCCATAAAGATTCATCTTTTGTGCTATGGGCTAGAGAGAAAGCAACTGGCATGAGTGACTCTCAGCCCACCCAAGCAAAGGAGACACCAGCACAACTGTCAGTGACATGGTATCTCTCAGAGCCAACAGAGGACATGCAGACAGATCCACTGGCATATTGGGCACACAAGTTCACTGTCTGGCCACACCTAGCCAAAGTGGCTCAGCGATATCTGTCATGTCCACCAACCAGTGTGCCCAGTGAACATGTCTTTTCAATGACAGGGGATATCATGAGCCCTCACCGCTCAAGGCTGGCACCAGAGTTGATGGAAATGCTAGTGTTTTTGAAAATAAACCTGCCTTTGCTTGGGTTTCCAAATTTTCCCTGTGAATGGCAAGATGAATAAAATACTGTGCCTATCCATCCACTGTCCAGGCCATATGTCCCTATAAGGGCCTGACTTCAAACGCTGTGCCTGTCCATCCACTGTCCAGGTCATAAGTCCCTATAAGGGCCTGACCTCAAATGCTGTGCCTGTCTGAGTTTAGTTCTGGTATTTCTAATTTCAGTTTCATGTATTTGTGCTTCACTTCTTTCCAGAATATTCTTTTCCTGTTTTGTAACATTTGGAATGTAAGAACATAAAAAGCTGACTACTGATGTTTGTAGCTTGCATAGTTCATGTGCTCAATAGTTTTCCTGACCTTCATAATATGGGCCATGTTCCCGAAATCTTTCTTAGGTGCCAACAGTAATGTTTCTAGTACTATAGAAAACTGGTGGTAGTTGCACTCTAGCTCATCCTCTGTATTCCCATAGTTTACAGAGGCACTGTGTAAACCACAAAGTCAACATAGGTTGATATTGTAGATTTGGACTTGAGTAGCGGTTTTCTTATTTCTGAGAGCTCTTCATATTCCTTTGTCATCAACTGAAGTGCATAAGTACAGCTAATAGCTTCTGGGTATTCACAAATAATCTCCAGACCAGTTCTTGCTTCACAAATGGCAGTCTCTATTGCTCTAAAAGCATCCTCTGTTGAATTATCTTTCAGAAATGAAAAAGATGCTATTTTCTTCTGGCAGTGAACCAGTTCAAGAAGAAGTGACAGATCAAACCACCCCATACCTGCACAAAGGAAATCCTCGAATGCTGTGCCTGTTCGTCCAGGCCTTATGTCCCTAAAAGAGCTTGACCTCTATCCTCGATTGCTGTGCCTGTCCATCCAGGTCTTATGTCCCTTTGTGGGCTTGATCTCTATCCTCGAATGCTGTGCCTGTCCATCCAGGCCTTATGTCCCTACGTGGGCTTGACCTCTATCCTCGAATGCTGTGCCTGTCTGTCCAGGCCTTATGTCCCTAAAAGGGCTTGACCTCTATCCTCGATTGCTATGCCTGTCCATCCAGGCCTTATGTCCCTAAAAGGGCTTGACCTCTATCCTTGATTGCTATGCCTGTCCATCCAGGCCTTATGTCCCTAAAAGGGCTTGACCTCTATCCTCGATTGCTGTGCCTGTCCATCCAGGCCTTATATCCCTACATGGGCTTGACCTCTATCCTCGACTGCTGTGCCTGTCCGTCCAGGCCTTATGTCCCTAAAAGGGCTTGACCTCTAACGCTGTGCCTGACCATGCTGGAGCCCTTTCCTGCTCAAAGGAAAGGGAACTCTCCCCAGGGTAGCCAGCCAGCCTATCTCTTAGTACCTGTTGACCCATGTTAAACCGCTGTTCACAGTGAGACCTCCTCCACGTCGCCATGCTTTGAAGGCTCGTGCTCCACTCTAGGGGTGAATCCATTCTAGGGAGCCCTTTTCTGCTCAAAGGAAAGGGAACTCTCCCCGGGGCCAGCCTGTCTTGCCGCTATCAAAACCACAGGGACCAGACTACCTCCATTCTGCCAGCCTATCTTGCCCTTAACAGCTTTCTGCCACTCTGCCTTGCTGCCGTACACCAGATGACTCACTCAAATCCTTGTGGTGTTCTTGCCGCTGTCATGGTTCCTCAGTGTGTTGGTGCTAGTCTTTCTGCTTGCTATGTTCCCCCTTCATTGTTCTGTATGATGTTGCTGCCACTTGTCTTGCCTGTCGTGCTGCCTTCGAGGGTTCATGCATCTGTTATCAGTGCTCTCTTTTGAAGCTGTGGTGTTGCTGCTGCTTTGTTGCTGCTGCTTTGCGCCTCTGTTAAAGCACTCTTGCCACTTCTGGTACCCCTTTGCCCCTTTAAAGTGCCTTAGGCTATTCATGCCACTTTGGTGCCATTTTGCTACAGTCTAAGTACCTTGGAGCTCTTTTCTCGTTCTGATGATAGCTCCCCAGAAGTTTAATCAGAATTGATAAGAAAACTCCAATTCTGCAGCCAAAAATAGGTTGCAAATACGTCCCCCATTGACTTTAATGGGAAATCGGAAAATTAATAAAACATATCAACGAGTTAGTTTCCCCCCCCCCCCCCCCCCCCTATAAAATGAATGCAATGAATTTGGGTCCTGGCAAAACGAATACCAAATAGCAACAAAGTTTTTCCTTCTGAACATCCCTACTGTATGTTAAGGATTCGATAGAATTCAGGAGGATACAAATTCTTCAGGACACACACTGCACACTGGAATCTCTATGGATAGTAGTGGATGGTAGTGGCGGGTTTCTACCATTCCCCCAACCAGTATGATGAAATACATTATGGACTCTTCTACGCATTTACAAACCATTAAGATGTTTACGTTCTTCTCAATTGAATTTGCTAGAAGTTCCTTCTGTTCAACACGCTCATTTATATAGTACTCGTGAGACCTCTTTTTCCATTGCTGCGCCAACACAATGGAATCTTATTCCATTTGAGCTCAGGTCTTTGGATGATGCAAAAAAGTTCAGACAGTTATTGAAAGAGCACCTTATCCATCGTGCATACAATATATTCTAGAGTGCTGCCAGCAGAATAAATACCTTTACAGATGTGAGGATTCTGTTACATATTTTGGGTGATTGACTATTTATTTTGTTTACATGAGATTGGTTATTTCTGTTTCTGTGAAATACATGTAATTTGTGTGGTATTGTATCTATTATTTTTATGTTTCATTATGTATGTTAATGTTGTAAATCGCCTAGGCCTCTCTGTGGTAGGCGATCAATAAATTTTAATAAATGAAAAAAAATGAAACAAAGATTTGACAAGCTACTAAATGTACAAACACAATAATAATGGGAGATTTAAATTAATCCAGTATTAACTAGGTGACTGTCTCATCAGGGCTTGTCAGAGAGGAAACATTTCTAGACACCATAAATGACTGCTTCATAGAACAACTGGTCCTTGAAACTGCAAGATCTATTTCTCAATGGAATGTAGAATCTGGTGCAAGGGGTAATAGTGGTGGAGCTGCTTGGCAGTAGTTATCATAATGCAATCAAATCTGAAATAACTGAAGGAAAATAATAAATACAATTACTATGCTAGCATATAATATCATAAAGGGAGACTATAATAAAATGAGGAAATTAGTTAAAAGGATACTAGAAGAATCAGTTACATGGGTTAAAATTTTGCATGAGGAATGGAGACTTTTTCAAAATACCATTTTAGAAGTACTCAGGAAGGATAAGGCCATTACAAAGAAACTAAATTAATGTTTTGCTTTGGTCTATACCATGCAGGATGCCAAGGAGATACCCCACACCAGATCTATTCTTTATAGTTGATAGTTCAAAAGAAATGAAACAAACCAGTGTAAATATGGAAGAACAACCTGATCAAATTTACAAACTAATTAGTAGCAAATCACCAGGACCCAGTGGTATTAAATCCAGAGTTCTAGAGGAATCCAAATATGAAATTTTAGACTTGCTATTGGTAATCTGTATCCTATCATTCAAATCTGTCTCTGTACCTGAGGACTGGAGGGTAACCAATGTAATGCCAATTATCAAAAAACAGTCCAGAGGAAACCCCATTACCTACAGTAGTGTTTCCCAACCCTCTCCTGGACACATAACTAGTCAGTCGAGTTTACAGGATTTCAACAATGAATATGCATGAGATAGATATGCATACCTGGGTCTCCACTGTATGCAAATCTATCTCATGCATATTCATTATGAATATCCTGAAAACCCAACTGGTTAGGTGTGCCTCAAGGAGAGGGTTGGGAAACACTGAACTGCAGATTAGTGAGCTTGACATTGGCATAAGTGAAATGGTGGAAGCTATTGTTAAAAACAAAATTACTGGTTATATGGATAAATATAGCTTAATGGGGAAGAGCCCATATGGATTTAGCAAAGGGAAATTACTAATCTATTAGAATTTTTTGAAGGTATGAATAAGTAGGTGGATAAAGGTGAGCTGGTCGATATAGTGCATTTGGATTTTCAGAAGACAAATTGATAGTCCCTCATGAGACTCTTTGGAAAATTAAAAATTCATGTGAAAGGAGATGTCTTACTATGAATTGGTAACTGGTTAAAAGGGAGGAAGCAAGGCTATTGGTAAATGGTCAATTTCCCAATGGAAATAGTTAGTAGTGGAGTGTCTTGGGAACATTTACTGGAACAAGTATTGTTCAACTCATTCATTAAGAACTAGAAAAGAGAGCAATAAGTTAAATGATTAAATTTCACTTATGACAAGGGGGAGACAAGATGGCACTTGCTAAGTGGATGTGGTTTGAGCTTCTCCTTGGTGATGAATTTTTCTTTACAAAATACCTCATACTGAAAGGAAAGGAAGGGAAGGATCTGGGAGAGTTCTCCAGCCTCTCCGTTGATTGACCCGACACAACCGAGGACTGTTGTGTTTCTTACCTCAATGTTAGTGAATTCTCCAGGTGCCAGTTCCATTGTGGTTGATGTTAGGGAGTGAGCTGCATTTTTTATGAAGCCCCAGAGCACCAATAATACCCTCTCCTCCTTCCCGAGTAACATCTGCAGGAACATCTGCAGGAAAAAACTTGAGGGACTTGCCAGGCTTGGGTGCTTCTGGGGAGATTTTTCTCTTTGCTACCTCAAGACCTGAGCTTCAAGGGAGCTTGGATGGGCATTGCCCTTGCTGGGAGATCTTCTTGCTTCATTGGTGGCTAGAGGTAATTTGGGAAATTCCCTGTTCTAGGCCTTTACACCTGTGGATTTGAGGGAAATGATTACAATTGGAGCTAATGTGGAAGATCTTCATGAGAGAGGTCATATGATTACATTAGACTCTCAGTTTGGACTGCCATCTTATCTTTGGAAAAATTGTTATCTTCTTTAGTGGATGTTTCTTCTGATATATATTGGCATATATGGACTCTGAGCTAGAGGTTGTTTCTCATACAAGGAAATTGAAAGGTTTCGATAAACGGGTTGCAGGTTTTCATAATGTTCAAACTAATTTGATTCAAGGAAAAATGATACACGCTGAAAATGTTGAAAATGCCATCATATATTTAAATCTTTGCTTAATTTTCCTATTGTGACCACTTTTTCACCTGTTGATCTCTTTAAAAAATATTTTCAAGATTTTTAAAATTCCTTCTGAAGCAATACCTTCTGTAGCTAAGGCCTATTATTTTCTGTCGGGGGACTAAAGGAGATGTTGGTGCTCAGGGCCAAGAAGCTGATCCTGATGTGACTAGCTTCTTAGAGCATTCAGCTGATGTTCAAGTGTCTAACAAAGGAACACCTTTGTTTTTCTCAAGATTGGGTCTCTATATAAAAACTTTTTTCCCCCGCAATATATTTGCTTTGTTTTTTGGTCAAAATTTTGTATATAACTAGACATAACTAGGGTAACCCAAAAACACAGGAAAAATATTTCTTTCTATGTACCAAGAAGTTATGGCTGTTAGCGCACAATTTATGTAAATGCATCGTGAAACATCTGTCTACTAAATATGTATATTTTATTTTAAACTTCTCAGTTAAGATTCTTTTTGGACTCTCAAGTAAATAATGGCTAAGTCTGCTTGTAGGTTTAAGGCATAATTTATATGTGATGCTTTTCCTCTCCACTTTTTTCTTATGTCTATTTTCCTTGTTTCTCACTTATTATGAATTTTGTTTCCTCCTTTAGCCTCTTTAATTATGAGAGGTTTAATTTCTGGGGGGTTTTTGGTTCTATTTTAGGGAATATATATTGTTAAGGTTTTGTTTTTTTTGTATACTCTCTCAATTTTCTGTAACAAGGATTCTTGTCTTTTAATTACATTTCAATAAAAAGAAAGTTAAAACAAATTTACAGATGATACAAATATATTCAAAGTAGTTAAAGCAAAAGTGATCTCTGAGGAACTGCAGAAAGACTTTCAGACTGGGGAACCAGGCAGCCTAATGCCAGATGAAAATTAATATGGACAAGAACAAAGTGATGCACCCGGAGGAAAATAATTCTAACTATAAGTACACAATGCTGGGACCATACTAGGGGGTCACCACTCATAAAAGGATCTTGGCATCATTGTGGACAATACATTGAACTCCTCAACTATTTTATCTTTTTATTTGATTTATATTCTGTCTTTCAGCTACTTTGAAGTGGATTACATTCAGGTACTGTCGGTATTTCCCTTCCTCCAGAGGGCTCCCAATCTAACTAGGTGTGCGGTAGATAGAATATTAGAAAGTTTTTGGAAAGAAATGGAGAATAAAATTGAGAATATCATAATGCCTTTATATAGATCTATATTGCAACTGCACCATGGGTATTGTGTGCGGTTATGGTCACCATATCTCAAAAAATGATATAGCAGAAATAGAAAAGGTGCAGAGAAGGGCAAGCAGAATGATAAAGGGGGGGACAGAACTGCTCCCTTCAGAAGAATAGCTAAACAGGTTAGGGCTCATCATCTTAGAGAAGAGTCCATAAAATCAAGAGTGGTGAGGAACAGGTAAATAGAGGACAGTTATTTACCTTTTTAAATAGTCCTAAGACTAGATGAGAGTCTCAACTAACAAGTAGCAGATTTAAAACAAATTGAAGAAATTATTTTATCACTCAATGCAAATCAGCTTGTGAAATTTGTTGCTGGAGAAACGCGGTCAAGGCACCTAGCATTAGCGGGGTTTAAAAGGGGTTTGGATACGTTCTTGGATGAAAAGTCCGTAACACGTTACAGCCAGGTAGCAAAGCCACTGCTTATTCCTGGGAGTGAGCAACCAGCAATGGATCTACTCTATAAGATCTGCAGGGTATGTCCTAGTGGCCCGGATTGCCACTGTTGGAGACAGGATGCTTGACGCGATGGACCTTTGATCTGACCCAGCATGATGCTTCTTATGTTCTCAGTTGCTTTGTGTCTTGACATATCTCATCAGATCTGCAAGTCTTTCTTATGCGAAAGAGAAAATGCTGCAGTAAAGAAAAGTCTGCCTTTAATCTGCAAGAGGGCTGTTTTCAGCCTTTTCCTTGTAGCTGGCAGGTCCATGGGTAAATTGCACCTGCGGGCCTGCAGACTCATTTTCAAAGGGAAAAACCCCCTTTAAAAATTGGCCAGCATTGCAAGGATTTCCTTACCCTGCCTACTTTGTAGTCGCTGAAGTCACCATCACCACCACCATAGCCACTGACGTACCTGCTAGTCCTTGCTTCTGATGTTGAGTTGTCCTAGACAGACAAGCCAATCATATAAGCATGTTTTCTTTCTTAAAATATGCTAAAAAAAAAAAAATTTGTCACTGATAGCTGATAAGGGTGATTTAGTAGGTATCATCTACAGCTTGTTTGTTAAACTTTATTTCTATGTATCTAGTAGACTAACAGCAACTACACTGCATTATTCAAAGAATGCTAGGAAATGCAACATGTTGTTTTTTTTTGTGGCATTCATACAGCCTGTTTTCATCTATCATGAAGCTCTCAGTAATGATTTCTTGAGATTCCATTAGTTAATCTGTTCCTTTTGGAAATAGTTGCTGCTACTTGATAATAGATTCAAGTATCAAACACCATTGTTTTTCTCAGAGTAAAATGTGCCAAACTATTTAGAATGTGCTAATTCTAAAGCATGTTAATACTATGTTTATCAATGATGGTATCATTTTAGATAAGCCTATGCTGATCAGCCTTTGCTGCTGCACTTTTATAGTTTAATGGTCCATTTCTATATATTTTTTTCCTTTTCTTTTTCAAGTGAAAATTCATAGTATTCAGGCAAGTTAATGAAAGACTAATCCAACAAACAATACTGAAGCTCAAAAGATGGTAACCACTTGGGCTTTGATGGAGAAGGTGATGTTATTGTAAACTGGCTGGTGGGGGCAAAGTCCATACACATGCACACTGCTGCGACTCCCTCCTGCTGTTTGCTTGCATCACGGTTGCGACAGTGGGGTTTCTGGTGGTGAGAGATATCAATGTTCTGCGGACCCTGCTGCCTGTCCCAGGGGGTATAAAGGAGGAATCACTGCAATCCCACCTCTCTGCCGTGTCTTAAAAGATGGGTAAACCCACATGGTCTGTGGTGCTCACAGAGGTTGGGAGGAGAGGCTGAGATGCAAGAAAATAAAGAAACATTAAACTGCTCTAGGTAGGTTGGATGACACATGATGGAACCAGACTAATTGTCTCTAAAAAAAAAACAAAACAACATAATAAAAATAAAATAAATAATAATTATAAAATAAATACTTTTACTTCTCTTCTGCTGGATGGTACATGATGTTCAGTGCTGGAAATAGATTCCCACTCAGAAAACAGGTAAATCTAGATACATTATTCATATAATTAGGGCTTCTGATTTTAGAAACATAGAAATGCCGGCAGAAAAAGACCAATCGGCCCATCCATTTTGCCCAGCAAGCTCCCACACTTATTTTCCCATACTGATCTGTTTCACCGACCACCAAGTTCAGGGCCCTTGTTGGTAACTGTTTGATTCAAATTTCCTGCCATCCCCTGTCATTGATGCAGAGAGTAATGTTGGAATTGCATCAAAGGCGAGCATAAGGCTTAATGGTTAAGGGTAGTAACCACTGCATCAAGCAAGTTACCCCAATGCTTGGTTACCCAGACTGCACAGATCAATGCCTTGTTGGATGTTGTCTGAATGTAAAACCTGTTTTCCATATTTCTCCCTACCGTTGAAGCAAAGAGCAGTGCTGTATATATATTCAAAGTGATGTATCAGGCTTAATTGGTTTAGGGTAGTAACAGCCGTAATAAGCAAACTACCCCCACTCTTATTTGTTTACCCAGATTGTGAAGTTCAGTCCTTGTTGGTGGTTGTTTGAATGCAAATCCTGTTTTCCACATTTCTCCCTGCCGTAGAAGCAGAGAGCGACTGTATATGCATTTAAAGTGATATCAGGCTTAATTGCTTTAGGGTAGTAACTGCCGTAATAAGCAAGCTACCCCCATGCTACTTTGTTTACCCAGATTGTGAAGTTCAGTCCTTGTTGGTTGTAATCTGAGTGCAAATCCCCTTTTCCACATTTCCCCTTGCCGTTAAAGCAGAGAGCAATGTTGGAGTTGTGAAGACTTATTGAGTAAGGGTAGTAATCATCAGGTAGTAGCCTCCATTCCAGTACTCCACCCCCATGGCTCTTCTCTTCATTCCCATCCTCTAGCCTTTATGGATCCACAGGGGTAGATTTAAAAAATGTGCGCGATCGCGTACTTTTGTTCATGCACCAGGCGCGAACAAAAGTACGCTGGATTTTATAAGATACGCGCATATCTTATAAAATCCGGGGTCAGCGCGCAAGGGGGTGCACATTTGTGCAACCTGCGCGCGCCGAGTCCAGTGCGCGCTGCCTGTTCCCTCCGAGGCCGCTCCAATTTCGGAGCGGCTTCGGAGGGAACTTTCCTTCACCCTCCCCCCACCTTCCCCTCCCTAACCCACCCCCCCGGCCCTATCTAAACCCCCCCCCTACCTTTGTCAGCAAACTTTGCGCGCGCCGGCCGGCAGCCCTGCTCCGTGTAACGGTCCCGGGGGCTGGTCCAGAGGCCGCAGCCACGCCCCCGGAACACCCCCGGGCTGAAACCACGCCTGCGTTGCTGCCCCCGAAACGCCGCGTCACGCGCGTCGCTGCCCCCAAAACGCTGCGTCGCTCTGGCCACGCTCCCGACACGACCCTGACACACCCCTTTTAGAAAGCCCCGGGACTTACGCGCGCCGGCGGCCTATGCAAAATAGGTGCGCGAGTGCCCTGCGTGTGTAAATCCTTCCGAATTTACGCGCGCAGGGCTTTTAAAATCTGCCCCACAGTGTTTATCCCATGCCCCTTTGAAATCCTTCACAGTTTGTCTTCACCACTTCCTCCGGAAGGGCATTCCAGGCATCCACCACCCTCTCCATGAAGAAATACTTCCTGACATTGGTTCTGAGTCTTCCTCCCTGGAGCTTCAAATCGTGTCCCCCTTGTTCTACTGATTTTTTTCCAATGGAAAAGGTTTGTTGTTGACCATGGGTCATTAAAACCTTTCAAGTATCTGAAAGTCTGTATCATATCACCCCTGCTCCTTCTCTCCTGCAGGGTGTACATATTTAGGTTCTTCAATCTGTCCTCATAAGTCATTTTATGAAGACCATCCACCTTTTTGGTCGCCCTTCTCTGGACTGCCTCCATCCTGTCTCTGTCCCTTTGGAGATACGGTCTCCAGAACTGAACACAGTACTCCAGGTGAGGCCTCACCAAGGCCCTGTACAAGGGGATCATCACTTCCTTTCTCTTACTAGATATTCCTTTCTCCATGCAGCCCAGCATTCTTCTGGCTTTAGCTATCGCAAATCAACCCAATCTGAGTAAATTTAAAAAAGAGTTAAAGACATGGTGTTTTCAACAAGCGTACAGGGTGGATTTCTAAGATACAAGTTGAGTCATATAAGTTTTATTTTTTACTGTTTCTTTTAAGTAATGAATTTAGATATCTTTTAGTATTATTTTATCTTATTGGATGGTTTATGTAATTTTTATTCCAAATATATATTTTATGTTTATTTATATTATTAACCTGTACACCGTGGAGATAGAAACTTGTTTTCTTTATAACAGTATAAAAAAGCTGTATAAATAAATAAATATCACCTTGTCACATTGTTTTGCCGACTTCAGATCATTAGACACTATCACCCCAAGGTCTCTCTCCTGCTCCGTACATATCAGCCCTACTCCCCCCATCGAATACAGTTCATTAGGATTTCCACATCCCATATGCATGGCTCTGCACTTCTTGGCATTGAATCTCAGCTGCCATATCTTTGACCACTCTTCCAGCTTCCTTAAATCCCGTCTCATTCTTGTAACTGAAAAATTCCAATAAAACACTCCCAATGTGGGAAAAAATAAAATAGGTGATAAGCAGTGGAAAAGCAGTACTTCCCCTAGTACTTTCTGACTCCTCCTTTGCCTAACCTGGATCCTCTGCTTTGTTGTTGTGCCTTTTCCATGCTAACGACGTCTCAGCTGCACAAATGCATATATTTGATTCAAGCAGAAAAAGTATCGCGAAAACACCAATTTCTGGTACCCACAAAGAATCCCTAATGAGCTGTAAAATAAAAACCTAAATTTACAATTTATACACACTTAAAATCAGAAGCCCTACTTATAATCCAACAATAACATAAAAACAAATGCTAAAACCTTTCTCCTTTTCTTTTTTTTAATACGGGTTCACTGTGCTTATATTCATATATTTCTTCAGAAGTAAGTTTCTCTCTGTACTCCTTCCACTTTTTCTGTGTTAGCTCTGTAGCTGTCACTCCTTGCAGGGCCGGCGGAAGCACTAGGCGAACTAGGCGATCGCCTAGGGCGCTGAGCATTAGGGGGCGCCGAGCCGCTGATGGCCAATGGCCGCCGGTGGACGTCATCCCAATAGCGGCTGAGCGGTGAACTACTGCTATGCTGTGTGCCGGATACACACAGCAAGAAGATCGGCAGGACCGTGGTACAGTCGCGTCTAAACATGCTGGTGCTCCTCCTCTTTCCTGCCCGCGCGGCTCCGGCAACATTTTTCTTCCGGGGCCGCGCGGGCAGGAAGGAGGAGGAGCATCAGCCAATGCAGGAACTTCTCCTCCTTCCTGCCCGCGCGGCCCCGGAAGAAAAATGTTGCCGGGGCCGCGCGGGCAGGAAGGAGGAGGAGCATCAGCCACGTGCAGAAGAGGATCCGCGCGGCTGGAGAAGACCGGGGCCGCTGCAGAGCCCATCCTGCAGTGGCCCGTGAAGAGGAGGCCCAGAGGTGAGAGAGAGACTGAGGGTTTGTACAGTGTGCATGTGTGCGTGTATGAGATGAGTTGAGAGACTGTGTGTGTGTGTGTGGGAGTGAAGACCTGAATGTTTGCAGAGACAGCATGGGAGAGCCTCTGTGTGTGTGAGAGACAGCATGTGATAGTGAGAGCCTGTGCTTGAGCAAGACAGCATGTAGGAGTGAGAGAGAGCCTGTGTGTGTGTGAGTCAGCATGTGACAGTGCGAGCCTGTGTGTAGGAATAATTGTATGAGAGAGAGCATGTGACAGTGAGAGCCTGTGTGTAGGAATGATTGTATGAGAGAGAGCATGTGACAGTGAGAACCTGTGCTTGAGCAAGACAGCATGTGCAAGAGAGAGACTGTGTATAAATGATTGTATGAGGGACAGCATGTGAGAATGAGTGCCTGTGTATGTGTGAGAGAGAAAGCGTGTGAGAATGAGAACCTGACTGTGTGTTTGAGGGAAGCAGACAGATGGAGAGAAAAGAAATATGTTATAAAAGGAATTGGCAAAAAAATAAGAAAGGGAAGGTGGAAAAAAAAAAAGCCTGTGACCAACCGATTAGAAAACTAAGATCAGACAGCAAATGTAAAAAGAAATAAATTACTTTTTACTCATTGGCACATGTAATCTTTGGGAATGTGCAAGAGTAGCACTTTCTCTATGCGGATCTCACAATGTACGAGATCAGCATAGAGGAACTGGAAGCCCATGGGGCCTGCACAGAGGAGGCAGCAGAATGTGCTTCAGTGCCAATAGCAGCAATCAGCACCTCCGCAATAGCCATACAGCAGCAGTGACAGTGGCAGCAGAAGAATGAGAGAGGCTCTGAGGTTGCTGGCAAAAGAAAGAGAGGGGGTCTCTGCCTTTAGTGTGTGCATGTGTATGAATGGGAGTCTACCTGGCGGTGTATGTGTGTGAATGCATGGGTGCTTGCCTGAGGGTGTGTCTGTGAATGAGAATGTATGGGTGTCTTCCTGGGGTTTGTATGTGTGAGAATAGGTGCCTGCCTGTTTGTGGTGTATGTGTGTGTGTGAGAATAAATTGGTGCCTGCCTGGGGGTCTGTGTGTGTGAGAATGAATGTGTGCATGCCTGGGGGATGGGGAGGGAGTGGTGTGAAAATGAATGGGAGCCTGCCTGGGGTTCAGTGTGAGAATGACTAGGAGCTTGCCTGTGTGTGTGTGTCTGTGTGAGAATGAGTGGGAGCTTGCCTGGCAGTGTGTGTTTGTGTGTTTGTGAGGGAGCCAGTGAGAGTGAGAGCATGAGTGTGTATGAGAAAATCCAGGGGAGTAAGAGTTTGTGTGGGGGTGTGTGTGGAGGGGGAGAGAGTGCCTTAGAGCCTGAGTGTGTCAGTGTCTGTGAGAGCGAGAGGTTATGGTTGGGTATAAGAGCATGACTGTGTATGTATGTGACAGTGTATGTGTGAGAGAGAATGGACATGTGAGTATGTGTGAGAGAGAGAGGATAACCTCCTAATCCTCGGCAATATCAGGGTGACTGGAAATCAAGAGCTCCCATGTATGGACAGCAGGGGCTTTTTAAAATCCTTATTAGTTTTAATTATTGTGTGTTATTTGATATATGTACTGTTTTGAAATATTTTATTGGTGTTTGGGAAATTGTAAAAAATGTATATGATTTTAATTAATAGAAATTCTATTTATCAGTAGTTTTAAAATATTTTATTAGTATGGTTTTACTATTATAACTGATGCTTTGTTTCTTGATTTTATTTGTTTTATGAGGAATGGTTGTTCTGTTTTTCCATTTCTAATACACAGAGTCTGGCTTCTTGGGGTTTCCATTTCAGTTTTTTCTAATTTGTGCTCCTTTATTTTGTATTCTGTATTTGGTGAGGGTCTGTCTCTGCTCTGTGTGTGTGACCATGATGAGAGATTCTGCTTGCATATAGTGTCTGTATAGAGATCTATAGCAATTGGGTTTGTTTTGTTTCCTCAGTAGGTGGTGTATTGGTATTCTAGGACCCAGTGTAATATTTACCCTTGCTTATTCACAGGTAGGGTTATTGTTGTTTGAGTCCTTGGTGTTATTACTGTTATGTTATGATGGGATTGCAGTATAGATTTTGGGTGTCTTTTTTGCGGTGCTTTGTGTTAGTTCACAATGTGTCTGGCAGTGGAAGGTGTTTGTGCTGCTGTTGCTGTGAGGTGACACCAGAATTTGAAAATATCTTTTAGTATGATGAGCTGTAAGGGAAACATCCAAGCTCCATTGTTTGGGGGAATTTCAGTGGATGCACAGAGATACAGAACTGGAGGTGCAGGATTTGTATTGACAGTCTGTCCCTTCCTATAAATTCCAGATTTCACTCTCATAATCCATATAGAATTAGTTGAATGAGGCTATCAAATAATTTTATAGTAGTTTTACTAGAAGTGTGAAACTGGCCAGCTTTTTAAAATAATGCAGAGGACCCTTTGGACTTTTTTTTAACAACACTTTTTTTTATAACCAATTTTAAAGCAGGGTGTGATGAAGAAATGTCATTTTGGCTCCCCCCCACCCAAAACAAATTCTTCTGTCTAGAGATGCCACTGATTTTCTGTGGCACACAAATGGATTGGCCCCTGGGCGCCGGAGACCCTTGGTGCGCCACTGGGTGCGAGCCATATGGGGCCGCAAGTGGTGGCAAAGAGGAGTGGAGATTTGGCAGGCCGCAAGCAGTGCCCAATCTGCTCGCGACCCAGAAAACCCCAGTCAGCGGGCGTGATTGAGAATGAGGTAGGAGTCTGGGCCGAGACTGGAGGGGGGGGGGGGGCGGCGCAAGGAAGAAGGCTCGCCTAGGGTGCCAAATCCCCTAGCACCGGCCCTGACTCCTTGTATTTCTTATCTTGCAGGATCAAATATTCTTACAAGTAAATCACACAAGCTGTATACAACACTTGTTATGTACCCTGTTACACTTTCTGAATTTAACCTCTGTCTTTTGTTATCCAGATTTGCCAGAGGCAGGCATCAACATCAGCTTAGGTACTTAAAACTCACCACTGCTTTTGTGCAAGTTGATCCATTGTGGTTCTTTTCTGAAAACTCTTTCACTTTGTGTTCCAGGTTTTCCGACTTCCTTCTCCAGATAAGTCCAGCATGATCCAATGTGTTTTCCAACTTCTTTAAATTCTTCTGATTAAAATTAAGAGGTTTATTTCCTTATTCTCTTCAGAATAATTCTGTAACCCTATGGGCCCGGCCTTAAAGATAAACTGATATAAAGTCTTATCCAGCTAACTTACATGGGATATTCAGCAGCACGGCTATGCTGTTGAATATTCTCATCAAAGTTGCCTCTTAGCGGGATAGGTTATATCCAGCTACGATAGACCTGCTCTATGGCAGGTTTAACTTATCTGGTTAACTTAACTGGATAAGTACAAATATCACTATTAACCAGTTAAGTTAACCAGATAAATAGTGTCGCTGTGATCTACCCACTGCCCGCCCTCAACTTATATAGCTATATACTTAGTCAGATTAGTGAATTATTTGGCTAAGTGGCAGCTGCTGAACGTAGCCAGATATTCAGCAGCCACCACTGAGCTGGATAAATTGCTACTTATCTGGCTAAGTAGTTTTGAATATTGGTCTCCATCGGCTGAATTTTAAATCTCCATGGATGTAAAAAATGGGGGTTATGCATATGGCTGGGTCTTGCGTGCGCTGTGTGCATTTTCAAAGGTGCTCGGCCACGCTGACGTTCCAGGCCCAGATAAAGGGGAGGTAAGGGGGGTGGGGAGGGGCGAGGTTGGAGGCGGCTGGTACAGCGGCCATTTGCTGCTGAGTAAGGGAAGCGCACGCCAGCAGTTCCTACTGCTCCAGCAGAGGAACAATGGGTAAAACAAAATTTTGGGGATAGGATAGGAATAGGAGGCGGAGAGGGGAAGAGGGAGGAAGGTTAGTTAGGTGGTTTGGAAAGTTCCCTCCCAGTCCGCTCCTTAACTGGAGCAGACTGGGAGAGAACTGGGAAAAGGAACTATCGCGTTGCCGCACATAAATTAAAAATTTACCCCCTGTGCGCGCGAGTCGAGGGCCATGCGCACATGCGTGTGAGGATGTTAAAATCCGTCGTGCATGTGCACGCGCCCCTCATATTTTATAACACACGTGCGCGCCAATACGCGTATGTTATAAAATTGCTGCGTCCCTGTGTGCGCGCGCGCCGAGAAGTGCATGCACATGGACACGCGCGCGTAAGTTTAAAAATCTACCCCATGCATTTTGCAAATTTGAATGCAAAAGGTAAGCTCACGATTACTCTCTATTGGGGTTCTTCAGCAGGTGGTGGTCTGCTCCTCTGCTGGCTGGCCCCAATGAAGTATATATTGGTCCCATGGTGCAGGCTTTCTCAGATCCTCAGCCACATCCTCAGGCTTCTGGTCACTCAGGCTTCTTCTGGTACTCCCTACACTCAGGGTAGGAATTTAAAACTTCAGAGCTCATAGGCATTGAGGGGAGGCCGGCCCCCATCTCACTCTCTCCTCTCCACCAAAGACGTCATCAGGGCGGCACTCTCTTTCCTACAGAAATCATAGGAGGGCGCAGGGACTCTGCAGAGATCCTTCCTCTTTCCCCTTGACTTCCCATATCCATATCCTTTCACTTCTGGGCCTGCTGATGGTGTCCTTTTAATCCAGCTGCACAGCAATGCCAAGAACTTAAACTGAAATCGGTGTAGGGCCTTTCCCATGGGCTTCCCAGGTACCAGGAAACCTTGTTGGAGCAGGGGGTGGAACTACTGAAGGGTCTGTGAATGCGTGAGCTGGCTCACAGGCTCTGCACTTTTAGTTGAAGTTCTTAGTACTGCCATGCAGCTAGATTAAAAGGAAATCATCACCAGTGCTCTAACACTTATTAAAATTTTGTGCCAAAGGCAATTGCTTGTATTGCCTATGCCTAAATACGATAGCGGTCCATAAAATCATGAATGGAGTGGAATAGGTAAATGTGAATTGGTTATTTACTCTTTCAAAAAGTACAAAGACTTAAGAGCCACTCCATGAAGTTCTGAGTAGCACCTTTAAAACAAATCGGAGAAAATATTTTTTTCACTCTGTGCACAATTAAACTCTGGAATTCATTACTAGAGGATGTGGTAAAGGCAGTTAGTATAGCTGGGTTTAAAAAAAATGGTTTGGACAGTTTCCTGGAGGAAAAGTCCATAAACAGCTATTAATCAGTTAGACTTGGGGAAAGCCAATGTTTATGCCTGGGATAAGCAACATAGAAACTATTAATCTTTTGGGATCCTGCCAGGTACTCGTGACCTAGACTGGCCATTTTTAGAAACAGAATACTGGTCTTGATGGATCCTTTGTGTGATCTGGTATGGCAATTCTTTCTTATATCCTTAATCCAGGGCTGCCTATGCTAAAAAAAACTCAAAAAGAGAAACGTTGTCCCTTCCCTTGCACTGGTAATCTTCCACAGTCTGGAGTGTGTGCTGCTCACTGGTCAGGATACCTAATATGTTACTGAGAATCTTTCTGTCTGAAAATAAAATAAAGTTGTGTCCCTGGCACCGATTTCTTTCTGTAGCCTGTCTTACTTTCCAGCATTGCACTCTCTCTCTCACTCATGCACAGATTTTCTCTACACTTTGAAATTTCATATCACATACATATACACACACACAGCTTCCAGTCCTTTGAGTAAATCTGGTTTCTCTACACAGCATCCGAATCCTTTATTTTAGGTACTTAGCCACTGTATAATTGCTCTTAGGAGTTTAAAACTTTGTACCTTCTAGTGCTCCTTTGGGCTGCTGTCTCAGGAAATGTACTTCTCTGAAATGCTCTTTCTTCCCAAGATATCTCTGGAACAGTTTAAAAACGGTTTCTCCCAGTAATTTCTCTCTCCCAGAAAACAGTCTTGCATACTTTCACTGGTTTAGGATTCTTAATTTTTACTCTGCCCCTTTTCACAGGCTGTTTACATAGTATTTATAGACCTTTTTATCTTTTATAGATCTGTTTCAGGGCACACATTAGCACATATGTACATTCACTTGGTTCTTTATCTCTTGTATAAAGCCATTCTGAGCATTGCTCTATATTTACCAGATTACTCTTCTCAGCTGGTCTCTCCCCCCTCTCCCAGGAGCTGCTGCTACTGCTGGTGTCTCATGTCTCCTAACCCCAGACTTCGTGCACACATCAAATGTCCCATGTTTTCTCTTTCGGCTCTGATAACATAATTTTCTCTTCAGGCAGGAGCTAAAAGTGCACCTGTAAATATGCTCCCAGATGAAAGTGCAGGCAGCTGCTTCCACAGAGCCCTGTGGTTATGCAAAGTAAACTCACAGCACAGAAACCCATTTTACTGTGAGCCTAGTTTAACTGGCTGTGGCTGACTCCCCCCTACAGCCTTCTGAATCACAGCCTGTGGACTGCTACAATGTTCAGAATTTCTCTTAAAGGGACAGTGGTCAGCCACCTCATTCCATATAAAAATGCAAACAGAAACTTTGTTTTCCCTTTCACTGAATATTTTAGCAGTTTAAACCCCTGATTACCTTTTGGGCACTGAAATGCTGTAGGTCAGCCTAGGTCTTGAAACAGTTCTGTATAATGGTGTTGGTGCCTTATCATATTTCTCACCAAAGGCATTCATTTGCTTCCAACAATAAGTCAAAGCTACTGTGGTTAGCACTGGCAAAATGCTATGACCCAACTCCTGAAAATTGTATCTTTCCCTAGCAAGATTTATACATGGATGCAGTCTAACTTACTGACACACATTCTCATGTAGCGCTATAAAAATGTTAAGTAGTAGTAGAGGTAAGTTGCTCGAGTTAATGTATTCCTATCTATTATTTGTTTTTGCTTCTCTTTATTCTACTGTAGTGAGAACCCTGGGAAGCCTTATGATATAAGATGAACAGGGATGTTGTAAAAGCTCTCTCTCTTCCTGCATATATTTTTGTTACTGTATGGAGCAGCTTGCATGACCCCTGTGCCTAAAGCAAGCATTTTATCGACTTGTGTTTGCTGAAGTCTATGAGTAAGCATTAGTGAAGAGGTAACTGCTAAGAAGCTGATGTTTCCTCTTTGGGGGTAATTTTCTCTCTGTTCACATTGGGCGGTTTTTTTGCAACAGTTTTCATAGTGAAAAGGCACACTTACTTTCACTATGAAAATTATTCCAGGAAAACTGCCCATGTGCATTCACATCTACTCATTTGCTCGGGTAGCTTTTCTGACAAAAAAATAAAAAAAATGCAACACAAGCTGTTGAAAATGGTTAAAAGGTGAGGTGAAAGAGGCTATTTTAGCCAAAAAAAATCTTTCAAAAATTGGAAGAAGGATCCATCTGAAGAAAATAGGATAAAACATTAGCATTGTCAAGTTAAGTGTGAAACATTGATAAGACAGGCGAAGAGAGAATTTGAAATGAAGTTGGCCATAAAGGCAAAAACTCATAATAAAAACTTGTTAAAATATATCTGAAGCAAGAAACCTGTGAGGGAGTCAGTTGGACCATTAGATGACTGAGGGGTTAAAGGGGGGGCTCTTAGGGAAGATAAGGCCATTGTAGAAAGACTAAATTAATTCTTTGCTTCCGAGTTTACTAATGAGGATGTTGGGGAGATACCAGTTCCGGAGATGGTTTTCAGCGGTGATGAGTCAGACGAACTGAACGAAATCACTGTGAACCTGGACGATGTAGTAGGCCAGATTGACAAACTAAAGAGTAGCAAATCACCTGGACCGGATGGTATGCATCCTAGGGTACTAAAGGAACTAAAAAATGAAATTTCTGATCTATTAGTTAAAATTTGTAATCTATCATTAAAATCATCCATTGTACCTGAAGACTGGAGGGTGGCCAATGTAACCCCAATATTTAAAATAGGCTCCAGGAGCAATCCGGGTAAATATAGACCAGTAAGCCTGACTTCAGTGCCGGGAAAAATAGTGGAAACTATTCTCAAGATCAAGATCAAAATTGTAGAGCATATAGAAAGACATGGTTTAATGGGACACAGCCAACATGAATTTACCCAAGGGAAGTCTTGCGTAACAAATCTGCTTCATTTTTTGAAGAGGTTAATAAACATGTGGATAAAGGTGAGCCTGTAGGCATTTGACAAAGTCCCTCATGAGAGGCTTCTACGAAAAATAAAAAGTCATGGGATAGGAAGCGATGGCCTTTCGTGGATTACAAACTGGTTAAAAGACAGGAAACAGAGAGTAGGATTAAATGGTCAATTTTCTCATTGGAAAAGGGTAAACAGTGGAGTGCCTCAGGGATCTGTACTTGGACCGGTGCTTTTCAATATATATATAAATGATCTGGAAAGGAATACGACGAGTGAGGTTATCAAATTTGCGGATGATACAAAATTATTCAGAGTAGTTAAATCACAAGCAGACTGTGATACATTACAGGAGGACCTTGCAAGACTGGAAGATTGGGCATCCAAATTGTAGATAAATTTAATGTGGACAAGTGCAAGGTGTTGTATATAGGGAAAAATAACCCTTGCTGTAGTTACATGATGTTAGGCTCCATATTAGGAACTACCACCCAGGAAAAAGATCTAGGCATCATAGTGGATAATACTTTAAAATCGTTGGCTCAGTGTGCTGCAGCAGTCAAAAAAGCAAACAGAATGTTTGGAATTATTAGGAAGGGAATGGTTAATAAAAAGGAAAATGTCACAATGCCTCTATATCGCTCCATGGTGGTCGCCCCATCTCAAAAAAGATATCGTTGCGATGGAGAAGGTACAGAGAAGGGCATCCAAAATGATAAAGGGAATGGAACAGCAACCCTATGAGGAAAGGCTGAAGAGGTGTTAGGGCTGTTCAGCTTAGAGAAGAGAAGGCTGAGGAGGGATATGATAGAGGTCTATAAGATCATGAGAGGTCTTGAGCAAGTAGATGTGACTCGGTTATTTACACTTTTGAATAATAGAAGGACTAGAGGGCATTCCATGAAGTTAGCAAGTAGCACATTTAAGACTAATCGGAGAAATTTCTTTTTCACTCAACGCACAATAAAGCTCTGGAATTTGTTGCCAGAGGATGTGATTAGTGAAGTTAGTGTAGCTGGGTTCAAAAAAGGTTTGGATAAGTTCTTGGAAGAGAAGTCCATTATCGGCTATTAATCAAGTTTACTTAGGGAATAACCACTGCTATTAATTGCATCAGTAGCATGGGATCTTCTTAGTGTTTCCCTCTGCTCGCCACTCCCCCCCTCTCCTCCTAGCACCCCTAAACTGCTTATCTCTTAGTGTCTTCCTTCTGTACATATGTATATATTTACAAACCTCGTTGATTATTTAATGCAAATTTCCCCTTGTTATTCACACCCTCATTTATTCATTTGTTAACTTGTTTTATTTGTTCAATGTAAAGCGCCATGCCTGGCGTTTGTTTGTGTTACACTGTAAACCGATGTGATATCCTGGATGAATGTCGGTATATAAAAAATTTTAAATAAATAAAAATAAAATAAATAATTGCCAGGTTCTTGTGGCCTGGTTTGGCCTCTGTTGGAAACAGTATGCTGGGCTTGATGGACCCTTGGTCTGACCCAGCCTGGCAATTTCTTATGTTCTTAATGCAAAAGCGGACACCTAAGTGCAAGCCTCTCTCCAACCCCTCCCCCTCCCCAGGAACGTGCCCCTTCACATTGAGGATAAATTTGTGTCTGAAATGGCAGAGCAAGCGTAAGTTTATCCTCGCACAGCAAGGGCACATTTCCGAAAGCTCTGTTGTACCGAAATGGCTTTGAAAATCGATCGCCCGGTGTTGATGGGATATTTCAATGCTCGTGCCTCAGCTGTCAGTTGCTCTCGCTCGATTATGCCTTCTGAAACGGGGGGGGGAATAGCACTCAAACATCTGTTTCATTCTTTTTTTTTTTTATGATTATTACTAAAAAACACCCAAGACAAAACCCTCTCTAGCAGAGCTGCTTGAACTCTCCATGTCAGTCTGAGGTACACTCTTCGCTTCTTGTTTTCCAGGGGAATACTTTCATGATGATTCTGGACGCTGCCGATACTGTGACGCATCCTGCTTGAAGTGTACAGGACCGTCCAAAAGTGACTGTATTGGTTGTGCCATCACCAGGTAAGTGATATTTTTAGTGGCAGTTTACTGACATTGTTGTATTAATCAAGCAATGTTGGAGCCAGAAGGGAATCTAGTCAGGCATGATATCTGAAAACCCAGCTAATATTCAAATAAAACAAAAGCAATCTGCCGCGCCATGTTCTCTGTTTCAGTAAAACATTTAAAAAAACAAACAAAAAATAAAACATTTTTAGGCTCAAGCCGTATCACTGTGTGTTGTAACCCTGCAATTTCTCAGGCCAATGAAGGGTCCCCTGAGTAGACATGCTAGCTGGGAATGGGGAGTGCCAGAAATCAGTCTCCAGTGACTTGAGCCTAAAAACTTTTTTTAAAATTTTTATTTTTTTAAATGTTTTACTAAAACAGAGAACATGGCGGCAGATAAAGACCATACAGCCCATCTCCTGTTGAGCTTGATGGGTCCCTTCCTCTCTCTCAGAGATCCTCTGTGCTTGTTCCTTGCTTTCATGAATTCAGATACAGTCCTCATCTCCACCATCCATAGGGAGGCTGTTCCATGCAGTCTCAACCCTTTCTGTAAAAGAAAACAAAAAAAACCCTTTGCCTTAGATTACTCCAGAGTCAACCCCCTCATTCCATAGCCCCCTTTCTGTTGAAAGTGACCCAACTCCAATGCATTTATTCCATGGAGGTATTTAAATGTCTCTCTCATGTCTCCCCCCTTTCTCTCCTTTCCTCCAGGTATATGTGTTTAGATCTATAATGTTAACCCCATATGCTTTATTATGAAGGACTCTAATCATTTTAGTAGCTGCACTCTGGACAGACGCTATTCAGTTTATATGCTTTTGAAGGTGTGGCCTCCAGAATTATAAACAGTACTTCAAGTTCAAATGAGGTCTCACCAGAGACAGAGGCATTATCTCTTCCTTTTTCCTGCTGGCTACTCCTTCTCCCTGTGTACCCAATTTTTCTGCTGTTTTATCCACGTGTTTGGCTTCCTTCATATCATCAGTTATGATGACCCCAGACCCTGCACTTGTTTTGTGAACAGAACTTCAATCTCAATACCAGGGAAGGAAAGCTTTTTTTAATCAAGGAAAGTGAGGTTACTGGTCAGGGGAGTTAAGGGTCAGGGGGCAAGGAGGGCCTGGAGGTGGGGCTTGGGATCAGGAGTGTGGCATCAGGGCTAGAACACTTAACGTTTTTTAAAATGTTTTAACAAGTTTGACTATCTCAGGGGGGTGCAGGGAGAGAGAGGTCTGACTAGAATCCCGCTAATTTTGTCACTACAATGGGAAGGTGAAGTATGCGGGCTGCACAGTTCCTTTAAAAGATGGTATCCCAGGAATGTGGAGTTGACATTGCACAGGGCTGACTTCACCACAATATTTTTCCTGGCTGTATTCCTATGGGATTTATTAAACTGTGGTACCAAGTACCGCAGGTTAGTGACTCAGACAGGGTTGTTCCTCCACTAGCTATTTTATCCCTAGATTAAGTCCTAAATTAGGATTAAGTAGGAGATAGGAGTTTGCAGCCCGCCCCTTGCAGGCACCTCCTTGAGGATGCCTGGATTGGTCAGCAGCTTCAGGAGCATTGTGGCAGGTTTTGTTGGAGTTCTAGGAAGCTGAAGAGTTTTGCTGAAGTGTTTCCCATATTTGGGCCCCACTGTCTGGTACTCAGGGAAGAAGTCATCATCCCGGCCCTGCACCCTACAGTCTGGCAGGGAGTGTCACTGGAAGTGGAGTGGAAGAAGAGTTTCTGTGAGTATGTTTTTTGGAGGAGTTTTGGATTTTTGTGTGGAGCCTAGCCCTGCTTCAGGAAGATTTTCCTCCCTTCCTGGAGGAAGTCAGGGTAAAAAAAAAAACCTGTGATTGCCTGACCAACGATGGAGGGGACAGCAGCGTCTTGATAGCAGATAAGAGAAAAGGAAAAGAGCTGCAGATTTTAAGAGTTTTGTTCCTGTTTTATTGGGAAAAATTGTTGCCACCAGTTCCTGCTTGGAGAAAAGAATTTGGTTTTTGCTATTTTGGGACTTTCAAACCCAGATGTCCAGAATAACACGAGAGACAGAGATAGGAGATTGCAGTCCTCACACTAGGAGCCCACTCTCTATCATTTAGGAGTGTTGGGTTTGTTTCCTAGTGTCTGCCATCCAAAGGGACACCTACTCAGCTTTGCAGGTCTGATACAAGTAGTACTTTTGGACTTTTTGTAAGAAGATCAATTGGAGAATTTTTGTTGCTAATTGGTCTTGAACTATTTTGGTTGCAGTCAGGGCCGAATTAAGGAGTGGGCCAACTAGTCAGTTGCCCAGGGCGCCAACCAATAGGGCATTGAAACCTTGCCATCTCTGTGCCGTGCTGGTTGCCTCCCTCTGGCTCTTCCATTGTAGAAGATTTGGTGGCCAAAGTTTGGAGGAGGCTGTGGGACCACCCATCAGGCTTCAACATACTGGCAGCCAGGAAAAGGAAGAAATTACGGGCCATCCGGCAGTTCCAAATCTGCTATGTGGCCAAAGTGAAGAGGAGGGCCTGGTCCTGGCAGTGGATCCCAATCAAAGAAGAGCCGGAGAATCAGCGTGTGTGTATGTGAGAGAGGGGGAGTGTGTGTGTGTGTGTGTGTGTGTGTGAGAGAGAGAGAGAGCAAGTAAGAGAGAGAGCTTGTGTGTGTGTATATGTGGGGGTGAGCTTGTGTGGGACAGCATGTGAAAATGAGAGATTGTGTATGTGAGATGGAGCCTGTGAGAGAAAGCATGAGCTTTTTTTTGTTTATCGGCTGCGCCCGAGCCGATAAAAAACCTACCCCGACCTTTTAAAACTAATACCTTAGCTTCCCCCGCCCCAAAAAACTTTTTACTGGTACCTGGTGGTCCAGTGGGGGTCCCTGGAGCGATCTCCCGCTCCTGAGTCGTCGGCTGCAACTAATCAAAATGGCGCCGATGACCCTTTGCCCTTACCATGTGACAGGGTATCCGTGCCATTGGCCGGACCCTGTCACATGGTAGGAGCACTGGATGGCCCGCGCCATCTTGTGCTCCTACCACGCGACAGGGACTGACCAATGGCACCGGTAGCCCCTGTGACATAGTAAGGGCAAAGGCTATCGGCGCCATTTTGATTATTGGCAGCTGATGGCCCGAGTGCAGGAGATCGCTCCCGGAACCCTGCTGGACCACCAGGGGCTTTTGGTAAGTCTTGGGGGACCCTCCTGACCCCCACAAGACTTGCTAAAAGTCCAGCGGGGGTCCGGGAGCGACCTCCTGCATTCAGACCGTCGGCTGCCAGTATTCAAAATGGCGCCGATAGCCTTTGCCCTTACTATGTCACAGGGGCTACCGGTGCCATTGGTCAGCCCCTGTCACATGGTAGGAGCACAAGATGGTGCTGGCCATCCAGTGCTCCTACCATGTGACAGGGTCCAGCCAATAGCACGGATACCCTGTCACATGGTAAGGGCAAAGGGCCATCAGTGCCATTTTGATTAGTGGCATCCGACTGCCCGGGAGCGGGAGATCGCTCCAGAGACCCCCACTGGACCACCAGGTACCTGTAAAAAGTTTTGGGGGGTCGGGAGGGTAGGGGAAGCTAAGGGATTAGTTTTAAAGGGTCGGGGTGGGTTTAGGGGTTAGTTTTTTGTGCCGTTTTTCCCGCCCTCCCCCAAAACGATAAGAGAACCCCCACGATCAATATCGTGGGGTTTTCCTATCGTTTTTGGGGAGCCCCCGATTTCTGACGATTTTGAAAATATCATCCGATATTTTCAATCGTCCGAAGTCCGATTCACATCCCTAATGTGCGCCCAATTTTAAGTGGGTATGCATCAAGGCATGCAAATCCAAATTCTACCGTGTAAGTCACGATATTTTATAACGGGCGGTGTCCACACCATTGCCAGTTTCACCAGTTCATCCACCAGTTTACTCATCTAAGAGCTAGGTCCAATGAATCCCCCTGGTTTGATAGCCTGCAGAAATGACTTATTGTTTTTGTTACACCTTCTCCATAGCAGACGTAACGTTATGTGGCAGTGGACCTAGGTGCGCACTGGGGCGCATACATATTTACACTCACATCTTTTGGTCACACCTGAAATGTCCTGCCTCACCAAGACTGCGCCCACACCACAATCCTTTTTTTAAAATCAAGTCAGATGTGCACGCAGCGGGAGATACATGCACATCTGTGCGGCTTTTAAAATTTGGTGCACGCATCTCTCAATTTTGGTGTACATCGGGCTCTTAAATTCACCTTTAAGTGTTTAGCAGTGGAGGGAGATGACACCAGAATTTGAATATAAATATTCTTTTTTGCATGTTGGCTTGTAATGTGAACTGTAGAGATGTGAATTGGTTCCAGAATCGTTTCCGGTATCGTGTTCGTAGAACCACGGGAAATCTTCGTTTCCCGTGGTTCTGACAGCTTTTTTTCCAGCTGTCCCGAGCTGAAAAAAAAACCCCACCCCGACCCTTTAAATCTTTATTTAGAATCCCCCACCTTCCCGACCCCCCCCCCCAAAAAAAAAAAGCTTTCCTAAAGTACCTTGTGGTCCAGCAAGGGTCCTGGGAGTGATCTCCCGCTCTTGGGCCGTCAGCTGCCACTAAACAAAATGACGCCGATGGCCCTTTGCCCTTACCATGTGACAGGAGCTATCGGTGCCATTGGCCGGCCCCTGTCACATGGTAGGAGCAATGGATGGCCGGTGCCATCTTAAAAAATGGCGCGGGCCATCCATGTGATAGGGGCCGGCCAATGGCACCGATAGCCCCTGTCACATGATAAGGGCAAAGGGCCATCGGTGACATTTTGATTAGTGGCATCCGATGGCCCGAGAGCAGGAGATCGCTCCCGGGACCCCCGCTGGACCACCAGGTACTTTAGGAAAGTTTTTTTGGGGGGTTAGCAGGGTGGGGGATTCTAAATAATTAGATTTAAAGGGTCGGGGTGGGTTTGGGTTTTTTTTTTCTGTGTGCCCTTTCTCCCCCCCCCCCCCCCCCCCCAAACGATAAGAAAACCACACAAAAATTCATGGGGTTTTCCTATCGCTTTCGAGGACCCTCTGATTCTTGACGGATTAGAAAATATTGTACGATATTTTCATCCGTCAGAAAAACGATGCACATCCCTAGTGAACTGTTCTAATTCTGCTCTGCACCTGTTATGATTATTGCTATTTTATTGTAGTTATGATCCCTGCCTTTCTGGAAGGTTCATGAAACAAATCATGATAATTTGTTTTATTGCATGATTGATCGGATTTGATGTTTATGTTCTTTGCTTGTTTCATGATATTCTTCTTGCATATTTATAAAGTGCACTAAATGTAAAATAAAGTAATATACATTAATAAGAAACTTTTAATGTTGGTAAATGCTTGAAATAAATGAGTTAAAATATTTTAACATTTCACTCATGATGCATAACAGCTGTAGCAGACTACTTAGAAATCCATTGTAGGGTGCATGCTAAGGGTAAGAGTACAACCAGTAGGGTTCAAACCTGTATACCTACTGCCCACCCATGTTAACCTTGGACCACTCAAAAAATCAGTTCTGGCTTTGCCAATAATATATGAGAGAGAGAGAGAGTGTTTGCATGTTTGTATGAAAGCGAATTAACCTGCGTGTATATGTATGCCTATATGAGACAGGAACAGAGCCTGCATGTGTAAAAGAGAGAGTGAACCTGTGTGTGTATGAGAGAGAGAGCCTGCATGTAAGAGAGAGATAGAAAGCAAACTTGTACGAGAGGCAGAGAGCCTATGTGAAAACCTATAAGTGCATAAGAGAGAGAGAATGGACCTGCATGTATGTGTAAAAACTTGCATGTGTGTGAGGGAGAGAGAAAGAAAGTGAAAAACATGTGGTATGAGAGAGAGAGGGAGTATGTGTGTGTGAGAGCATGTGAGGGAGAGTATGAAAGAATGACTATGTGTAAGTGTGTATGCGAGAGAGAATAAAGTTTGTGAGGTCCCCCTCCCCCCAATCCACAACAATCTCACGGTGACTGGAAATCAAAAGATCCCAGGTATTGAGAGTGGAAGATTTTTTAATCCTTATTAGTTTTCATTTTTGGATGCTGTTTTGCAATATTTTATTATGTTTGGGAAATATTAGAACTGATTTATATGAATTTTTAATTATTGGATATTGTATTCACTGGTTGTTTTGACATATTTATTATTTTTATTACTATAGTTTTGATATAATGAATGATTTATATCTTTTGATTTTATTGCTTGATTTTTGTGAGGAATGATGTTTCTTTTTCTCCATTGTAGCACTGCATAATACAATCATGCGTGTTGCAGTTTCCAGTTCAGTTTTTCAGCAACTTTGGGGTGTTTTTGCAGGGTGCTGAATTACTAGTCTGCCCTGGAAACCAAAATGTCTCAGTGCGCTCTGGATGCAGTATATTTATTTTAGAACATCCCAACAGAGTGTCCGGAATCAGAGGTGCCCTAAAGCCAGGACATCTAAATAGTGAATACATCTGGGAAAGAAATAGCAGAGGGACCAAGAGACTGTGTGTTGGTGCCCAGCCCTGTAAGCTTAGAATCCCAGAGGTTAAATCCTCCTCTTTACTGGAAAAAACTGATCTGTTTGGTGTGAGAAAAAGAGAGAGTTGAGATAAAATGGCCCTGGGGGCAAACGGGTACCCCTGCATTCAAGACAAGCACTGAAAAGTGGCTTACAAAATATTCAATTCTACCTAGGTTGTTTCCTCTTACCACCTAACTACTCCCCTGGAAGCACCTTTTTTTAATCCTTCTAAAGGGACACGCATGAAAGTACGATATATACATTTAACAGCTGTGAAAGGAAGATTTTTCATCTAGCATTATCTATGTAATCAGATAACTACAGAAGAACATAAGAAGTGCTGTGCTTAGTCAGACTCATCATCCATCCAGTCCAGCATCGGACAGTTATCCAGCTAAATCCCTTTGAAAAATGGCCTCTGCACATCAGAATCTTTTCCTCTAACCAGAGTTTTATGACACACTGCATTTAACTTCTTACCGCTTGTAAAACAACAGTGTTTTCTACAGACAAGAAAGCTGTTGAAACATCTTTCCTCAACCTCACAAGTTTCCTATCTGTCTCTCTCTTCTTTTTATTCCTCTTCTAATTTAGAATGTGTTCCTTTTTAAGGTCAAGGGTTTTGCAGGCTTCTCCATCTCTATCTATCCACTGCATCTGCAATATCAAAAAAAAGTCTCCCCCTTCTCATCCATTCCCTCTTTGACTTACAAAAGGATCCTGTTGCATAATTCAGAAGACAGTGTATGGTTGAAAATGGGAAGGATCTGAGTGCTGCAAAAACAGAAAGATGTCAAGCATACTTTAAATGAAAAAATAAGGGGGTTGATATTGAACCGCTAGGCAGCTTGCAAAGTTAGCTGGATAAACTTTATGCAGAGATTTGGCTGCACTGCTGAATATATTCTGCTATATTAAGGTTAGCCAGATAAGTTTATCTGGCTAAATTTAGAGTTGCTCGCAGGCAATCCTAAAGTTATCCAGCTAAAGATAGCCAGATCAAGCTGAAAAATCATAGCAAGCCTCTGACTTATCCGGATAAGTTTTATCTGGCTAAGTCCTTCACTGTCTATATTCAGATAAGTTGGAGGTATTGGGAGGGCCAGGAAAAGTAAATAAAATAAAATAAAGAACAGAGTTTGGATAAGGCCCAGCTTAACTTGTCAAACCCCTTTGAACATAGACTTCTAGACTTCAGCCTTGAAGGAAGTGCAAGCATAGATATCATTCAATTTCTGTAGGAAAAGTCTTGAGTGCGGTTTCTATCCAGCTTCATTGCTTACTCAGAATACACGACTGGGCTGATGTCCCTGAATTCCTTAGCCAGAGGGGTTACAAATTACTACAGAAGCAAGCCACAGTAATTCGTGCCAGGGCATGGTTCATGAGTACTTTTGTACCTGCATGTTTTACTAATGTTTTTGTTAGTTATATATTTTATGAATGTTTTTAACTGTACACAGCTTAGTGCTTTATGCGTACGCGATTAACACATTTTAATAAAGATAAAAGGATACTACCTGGGAAATTTGCTACAAAACACAGATATAAATGTCGTCATGGACCTTGCAGTTCCAAAATGTCTGAAAGGTGGAATATAAATAAATAAAACGCCAATATCTGTGGATTGACTGCACACTAGAAAATATGGGGTTGATTTTAAAAGCAGCACATGGTTCCCAGGGCACATATGTTATAAAATCCGATGGCTGCACACGGGGGGGGGAGGGGATTTTCACTAAATACGTACAGCGACTAAACTGCAGCCATCTACAACATCAAGTTGCATTTGTGTTTTATTAAAATTGGTATTTAAAACCTGCATTAAATACTGTGGGGCCACTATGTAGCTGCTATCTTGACTGCACAAGTGTGTATTGTGGGTTCCTGCAGGTGGGAAGTCTCTGAGAACAATAGAGAAGGCAAAGAAGCCAAATACTGATGTGAATATAATCTGAGATATATGTATTGTGAAAAATATATCCTGTGTGTATATATATATATATGCCAAATATACTGTATAACAACAATTTCCCAAGCAGTATAAAATCCCTAGTGCTCACGTATGAGAATGAGCACATGTAACATACACAAGTCAGAGAGCGAGAGAAACAGCAGAAACATGACCATAAAACCAATAGTTCTAATACAATATTTTTCCCTCCACCTAAAAGGGATAATTGTACATAGAAATGGCCTAGTGATAAGCAGTCACTTTCCTGTAAGAGCATCATCTATCTCTTCAGATGGTGACCTCAAGAGTGATTTTGTGAGGCCTGGACAGTACCGGGAATTCCGGGTCTTTGCAGAGCTGTTTGTACTGACCTTGGTCAGGCTCAGGGCTCAGCAGGAATCTACTTGTAGATCCAGGAGATAGTCTTAAGAGAGCTCAGTTTACACATGCTCAATATGTTAGTTCTTTGTTTCCATTATCGTTATTCCTTCTCTGGGGATTCTGCCAAGTCAACTTTCAGTAAGCTGCGTATTTCAGTCAGCTCAAACTAATAATGGTGGGGTATGTCTTTTAGTTACATTCCCTGTTTTGCCATTTTGTGCATGATTCTCTCTCACATGTGGGACTACTAGCCCTTCATATTCTTTAAACCTAACACAAGTTAGCCGGATAAACTTATCTAGCTAACTTGGCCGAGATAGTCAGCCATGCCGCTGAATATACTCATATGGAACTGGTGTTGTTGACGGTGCAGAACAGCAGCACTAAATGGAGCTTGCTTTAACATCGTGAACTATACTTCAACATTAAGACTATCTAGCACTTTTAAGTTCAGCTAGATTGTGAAAGTTCCCCTGGAGAGCAGCTATTCCAATACATTAAGAAGCTTCCAGAGATTGTGGGGCAAGGACAAATTTGGTGGGAATAAACCTGTAGTGTGAGTGGCAATGTGGTACTCTCCTATGTAATAGTGTGGGTGTTGTATAAAACGAATTGTTGCACATGGGCAAAAGGCAGATTACTGAGGACGGAGCTTGAGGAGGGGGCATTTGGAGGTTCCAGGCCATAGAAATGAATGGTGTACATCTGGTGCTTCCAACAGTCCAAACGAGTGAAGAATATTTGGAGAAACAGAAGTGAAGGGGGAGGCAAATTTTGGATTACCAGCCTGGTTGCGTGAAAGGAGAGCCATCTAAAAGCTCCCATCAACTTTTTGAGAGAAGAGTAATCTGGCAGAAGTTGTGTTTCAGAGTGGATAAAGAGGAGACATTTGGAAGTTGTACGCAGGAAGTGTGTGTGTTTGTAGGGGGTGGGGGTGCCAAGTTGGTTATTTCATCGCAGATTTCGGGACCGGCATATGCCCAAGGAAGGATAGTGCATTATCCTGGAGCTGCTGATGATGTGTAATGACTGGATTTTGAGTTTCTTCTGAAGCGTGAGTACTGATCTGGGTGAATTCTGGGAAGGAAAAGAAATACATCTAGGATGGGGGCGGGGCCAAAACTGACACAAATTTTGCAAAGGTAGTATGCATGTAAGTTCTCATGAGAGAGAGAGAGAGAGAGCCAGCCTCCGTATAGGGTCAGTCTGACACTCTGTATATAGGTACCACGTCCACTGTAGGGGGGACTTTGAATCGGGATGGGTAAGAGTGGGTGGGTGTTACAGACACATTCAGAAATGTTCATTGTAAAATTGACAACTGACATCACTAAAGAATTTTAGTCCATATAAGCCATGAAAAGGAGTTGATATGTACAATGCAGCTAGCAGAGACTGCAGTGACCAAATCTATTCCTCTTGTTAGACTTCACAGGCTTCCTGCTTTGATTATATTTTAAAAAATATTTTATTATGAGATTTTGCCCTGCCCCCGGAATGCCCCCGATGATGCGCTGCCACGACACGCTCCCTGACACGCCCCCCCAGGAAAGCCCCGGGACTTACGCATGTCACGGGGCTTTGTGCGCGCCGGCAGCCTATGCAACATAGGCTCAGTGCGCGCAGGGGAAGCTTGGGGCAGGTTTTCAGGGGGTACGCGCGTATCTTACGCACGTACCCCTTTGAAAATCTGCTCCTGGGAAGGTGGCCCCCAGGGAAAGGGTGGTTATACTGAGCTATCTTATAGTTAGCTGGTTAAATTTATTGGGTTTACTTTAGGACAATCGAATAGCAGTCTTATACCTATTCAGCTTAGCTAGCCAAATAATCCTGTATATCATTGTTTTTCCAGCTGAATTAGTCAGATAAGTGGCTTTTTCTTGCCCCTCACTTACTTGTTAACTTTTTAGCCAGATATAAGTGGCAGCCACTGATGACACACAGATAAATCCAAACGTAACCAGCTAAGTGGTACTGAATACTGGGCCCCCTATATTACCTTAGCGAATGCAAAACAAAAAAGTAAGACAAATTATATAGCACAAAAACAACAATAAATGTTTCTAGTGGAAGATATCAATTCTGCCTTGAGCAGTTTGATGTCTGATTTGTTTGTAATATTCTATTTAATATCACATTTACTGATGGCAAAACAGTGTGCAATTTCAACACCATATAGAAGTCGTCACAGTCAAGAAAACAAGAAAAGAGGCCCAAGATACACAATTGCAGTTGATAAAAAAAAAAATCTTCACTCAGGAGGAAGGCTTAAGCCTTGGAGACATTTGGAAGCATAAGCTCACTGGCCTAAGGCAAGAAGACCTCATGAAATATGAGATCACAAAGGGCTCAATTCATCCAAAGTTGTGACTTATTTTGGCCAAAAACATATTATGAATAATAATAATAAAAAAAAATCACTTTCTATGTGGAAAAGTACAGCATGGAGACTTTACATATCTTGGAAAAATGACATACAACTGCTTTTCTTCTTTCTTCTGTCATATGACTTAAGGAACAAGGCAACTATCATCGTAGTTTTAATTCCAATTTCCCCAACCAGTTCAATGCCCTGATGGAGTGAAAGCAGCTCCAGAATATTGCACTCAAACTTATATCTGGGGCAAAATATTATGTTTTCCATAATTTCATGAGGATTGTCATAATTGCAGCCAAAGGGATATTTAGGTGCCACTTGAATACCAAGCAGCCAAAATGGTCATTCCTGACCTGTATCCTGTTAAGGGTCATCCACATTACACAGAAGGTTAAAGGTTGGTTGTACTGCTGGGACAGAAACAAGATGTTTATTTAAAAAATATGTTTTCTGCCCAAATTTTCCTCCAAGACTCTTATCTTAATATAAAAGATGCTCCATTCTGGCTCATGTAATACGTTATAAGCCTTATTAGAATATTCATGTTATCTCATTATTCCTTATCGGATATGTTGAGTTGCTCTCCTGCTATCAGCAACATCTCGAATTAGGCAGAGGATGTTCGTCGAGCATGATCCCATTGTAATGTCAACTCAGATTAAGAATGAAAGGCCGAAACCACCTGCCCTACTCGTCAGTCACCACAGCGCCTCATTTGAATATTCGCAGAAGCGCTTACATGACTCAGCTCCATAAGATTCAGTGGGGCGGGGAGGAGAGAAATGAATGAATGAAAGAAAGATGTCTTCTTGACATTCTGGAAAAGCACTTCTGTATGAGGTGACAGAAAGTGAGCTGTAGAGCTCACCGAGCTTGTGTAAGAATGGCTCCGTCTTAGTCCTCATTCTGGTGATTTAGAACTGGCACCGTAGATTCTGTTTCCAGTTTGAAATATAATTATGCCTTCAGAAGACTGACACACCACTAATGGGGCTATGATATTATTTCTTCCTTCTGGCAAACCATAATTAGCATCATTAATACTTATTATAAGACAGTTCTGAATAGATTTATTAAGTTGTGCATCTTAAGGGATTTGAATGAAGTATTTATGCTGGAAAAACATATTAGGAAATTTGTCATAATAGCTTTTGCAGTGGCTAAACATTGCAGCTTTCATAAATGGCTAGAATTATCTCTATCGGATATGAAGATGTGGGAAAGTTTTACGTCGGGAGCCATGAAAACAAGTAAAGTAATCATCCAGCTCAGTACAGAAAAGCAAATTGACAAATCCTGCAGTAACTGGTATAGCTTTATTGAGCATTTGCAAGCAGAAGAAAAAGATTTGACTGTCAAAATATAAAAATATTCAAAGTAGATGGCTGCCAGAAATGTGTTTTATTGCTATATTGAATGAGGAGGGGGAGGGGAAGGAGGCTTGTCTATCTGTAATTGTGTCTGAGACTGCTCTCATATTTAGAGGTTTTTTTTCTTGAGTTGTCTGCTTTCATCTAGGGATTGATCTCTGTTCAAATGATAATGTCTTTCAGGGTTTGAGGTTGGGAATCTGTGAATTCCTCACTTTAATGTGGTGTTCACTCATTGTACAATCATTTTTAAGGGTGCAAAATTATGTTGTATATGATATACCGATGGTGTAGTCAATAGCCTATAAAATTTTACTTTCTTTTTTTTGTACTTTGCTATGATTTGCACTAATAAAAGTTTTAAAGTAAAGAAAAATAATCATCTCGGGAGCAGGCAAAGCTAGTCCTCAGGTGCCAAATGCAGGTTTGGTTATCAGGATAATTACAAAGAATATGCATGAGATAGATTTGCATACATTGCCTCCATTGTATGCAAATTTATCTCATGCATACTCATGGCTATTATGAAAAATAAATTTACCTGTGGCACTTGAGAAATGAAGTTGCTCACCTCTCGTCTACCTCATCCCTATTATACATGTTGGCTTCCCCTCTCTCAGTGACCAGCAGTGCAATTTAAGAAAGACCAATCCCTTCACAAACAAGACTTTAGGACTTGGCACAATGAACATGTTTTATTCTTTGCTCTAACACTCCTAGCCTGTTCTAGGCTGACATTTGTATACTCAACAATATAGAGCAAATTCTGTCAAGGAGGTAGGGGCTAGCCGTTTTTGGAGTAAGTAGCCATCTGGCTAGGACACCTCGGCCATTCAATGACCAGGACCAGTGCTATCTTTTTTGCGGCCCTGTGTGAACAATTACTGTGTTGCCCCCCCACCCCCCGGCCATTCATTCATTCTCTGTCTTGGCCCCACCCAAAAAAATGCCCAGCTCCCTTCAGGGATACAAACTTTAAAAACTGACACCACTACCCCCACACCATCAAACCCCTGCCCCATTCCACACACAGTTAAGCATTATGCATTTATATTTTACATGAAAAATATCTAAGTACAGTATTCTGAAATAAAAATATTGCTTATTTTATCTACATGCCCTGCTGTGATGCCAACCAGAAATCCCTGCAAAAATGTTAGTTGTAACCATATGGTATTAGGCCTATTGTGATGTGTGTTGGGTGTGGGCTTGACCCTCTGAAAACCCAAAAACATTAATACACTTCCTATTAGGAGAATACCTCACCTCAGTCACACATGCAGAACATAAACAGACCCTCACCAAATACAGAATAGAGCAACCATAAAGTAGAAATACAAACGTGCAGAGAAAAATTGAACAGGAAACCACAAGAAGCCAGACATTCCATGCAGTGCAACAATGAAAAAACAGAACCATAACCATTCCTCAAACATCAGACAAAATCAAGAAATAAAATAAATACATAATCATAATACTAAAAGCATACTAATAATATTATTTCAAAAAAAGCTGATGAATAAAAGATCAACTAATTAAAAACTCATATACTAAGATCCCAATCTTCTGGCTTCTAGATGGTTCAACTAGTCTTTTGCCCTCAATTTTTACAACAAGATCACATCTCCAGAGTTTTTTTCAGCTCTGTGTGATGCTTTTCCCTTTTTGAGGTTCTTTGGGGTCTTCATGCCTTTATTGTTGGTACACTTTGCCTCTCTAATTGAAGCCTTGGTGTGTTCTTGCCACTGTTGGGGGCACCCTTTGCCCCTCTTTCGGAGCCATGGGATGTTCATGCCTTCGTTGATGTGACTTTGTCCTTCTCAAGTTATCTTAGGGTGCTCTTGCCATTGTTGGTGTGACTCTGTCCCTCTTTAGTTGCCTCGGGGAGATGATGCTGCCTTGCTCTGCACTTATGCTTTGGGGTTTTAATGCTAGTGCTCCTATTTCCCTCTCTTGGTGCCTTGCAGTGTTTTTTTTAACTCTGCTTTGATTGCTTTGGCCCTTACTTAAGGCTTTATTTACCAAGGCTATCGCAGGCTTGCGCTGTTAGCGCAAGCCTGCGATAGCCTGCGAAGGTAGTGCATGCCTGCGCTACCTAAATCGGGGTGGAGTCGGCCCCGGAAGAGGAGGAGTCAGGGCATCACCGGGGTTGACTCCGCGAAGACGCTGCGGACGGCGAAAAGGTAAGGGCCTTTTCACGTCCTACTTCGCGCCCAATAGCTACACCTTCTATGGTGGCGCTATTGGGTGCGAAACCGGCAGCGATCGCACCGCTGCAGTGCGATCGCTGCCGGCTAGCGCAGGACCGCTCCCTGCTTCGACCCCCGACCCCCATTAGTATCACATTTCTAAAGTATCACAGGCCTGTGATACTTTTAGAAAATGAAGCCTTTAATGATTTGCGGGCTGATATAGTAAAAATCGCGGGAAAGCGGGCGAGCTCCCGCTCTCCCAGGGTGCACACAGGACACTCTCCTGTGCGCGCAATACAGTAAATACATTTATTTAAATTAGGGTCCGCGACAAAAAGAGGCGCTAGGGACTCTAGCGCGTCCCTAGTGCCTCTTTTTGGACAGGAGCGGCGGCTGTCAGCGGGTTTGACAGCCGACGCTCAATTTTACCGGTGTCAGTTCTCCAGCCTGCTGACAGCCACGGGTTCGGAAACCGGACGCCGGCAAAATTGAGCGTTCAGTTTTCGAGCCGCGGGCCCATTTTAAATTTTTATTTATTTATTTTTTTTACTTTTTTTTTTTAACTGTTGGGGCCTCCGACTTAATATCGCCATGATATTAAGTCAGAGGGTGCACAGAAAAGCAGTTTTTACTGCTTTTCTGTGCACCTCCACGGCGCCGGCAGAAATTAATGCCTACCTTTGGGTAGGAGCTAATGTCTTAAAGTAAAATGTGCGGCTTGGCTGCACATTTTACTTACTGTATCGCGCAGGAATACCTAATAGGGCCATCAACACGCATTTGCATGTTGTGGGCGCTATTAGGTTCGGGGGGTTGGACGCGCTATTACCCCTTACTGAATAAGGGGTAAAGCTAGCACGTCAAACTCGCTGGAGCGCACTGTACTGTATCGGCCTGATAGATATTAGGACTGGTTACACATAACATAGGCATAGTAGAGTTTGTCATTGTCATGAATTAGTTCTGGGTGCAAATCAAAAGAATATGCAGCACTCTACCACATCATGCTAAGGCAGGGGTGGGCAAGTCCGGTCCTCGAGGGCTGCAAACCAGTCGGGTTTTCAGGATACCCCTAATGAATATGCATGAAATAGATTTGCATACAACTGAGGCAGTGTGTGTATGCAGGTCTCTCTCATGCATATTCATTAAGGATATCCTGAAAACCCAACTGGTTTGCAGCCCTCGAGGATCGGAATTGCCCACCCCTGTGCTAAGGCCTTTACTGCCTCCTACTTAGGGTTGCCAACTGGCTCCAGATTTTCAGGACAAGTTGATTTCGTCCTGGTTTTACTCTCCTGCATTCAGGTACTTATAGTCTTGCTTTTCTCAGGGAATGCAATAAGGAAATCAGAACAAAGTGCCTGCATGCAATGGGGTAAAACCAGGGCTGGATCAACCTGTCCTGAAAATCTGGAGCCAATTGGCAACCCTACTTCTACTCTGCTACTTGCAAACTGGAAGACATCGTTATGAATCTGCAGTCTGGCTGGTTCTACTGCACAGTGTCCAAGGACAACTGTTTTTACTGGGCCAAGGTGGTGACCATCCATGATAAGCTGGTATGAGTATATTTTGTAGACTTGGGCAACATGGAGATGATGGACTGATACAATATGAAGGATATGCTGCTCTATTGAAGGAGCTGGTGGTGAAATATTTCCTTGTGCATGTTTTCTCCCTCTATGACTACTGGAGCTTGGAAATTACTGATTGCTTTAAATATACTGTGATCAACAAAGAACTGGTCATTTATGTGTTGATCAAACAAAATGACAAGAATGCTGTTGAAGTCCTGGATGAATTCAGAGCAGAGAAAAACAATTATGAGCAAAATTCCCTCAAAGGCAGATCATGCCAAAAACCAAGTGTTCAAGGTGGCCAAAATAAGTGGACTTGCCTATCAAAAATGATTGGCACAAAAGCCCTCCTCCAGGGATTTTCTGCCACCAGAAGTCCAGCTTTTACAATTAGAGAAATAGATAGATCCCAGAACGATAGGAGCCCACGCTCTATCTCCCAGGAGTGTTGGGTCTTTACCTCATTCTTGCCATCCAAAGGGGCACTGTTGCCGCTAATAGAATTGAAATAAGAGGCACTTTAGGACTGCTTATTTTTATGTGAAGATTATCTGGAGAATATTTAACGTGAATTAGACTTCAAGTATTTTTGTTCGGAGTACATTTTTATTGAACACGCTAGCAGAGTGTCCAGCATTTTTCTTCTGAGTACCCTCAAGCAAGGACATTGGAATAGTGAGTACACCTGTGAGCACAGCAAAGAGTCTGAGAAGACTGTGTGTTGATACCCACCCCCGTGAGCTTAGGGCCACAGAGGGTTATGCTCCTCCCTGATGGAATGAACCCTGGACCCAGGGCCTGCTGTGAACTGTGTTGGTGTGAACTGTGAAGAGACAGAAGGTTTAGGCAGAAGTGTCCCCTGGGACAACCGTGAGTCCCTGCATTCCGGAAGTTACCCAAAGAGGGAGTTACCCAAGATTTAAGTACTGGCACCTTTCTGAGGAAACTTTACCTCATCAGGTTAACATTAGGGAGGGCAGACAGCCATATCAATCTAATAAGATCAGTTTCCCTGTGGGAAACTAGACTAAGAAGAGAAATGTATGGAGGAAGTAGAGGATATGGTCCAGTAATTACATAATTAAATTACAAGTCAGGAGGATTCCAGTGACATGGCCTTTGGACTCCTCTCTGTTATTAACTCTTTTTCGTATGATAGGCAAGACACATAGGTCTTGGAGCTAGGGGTACTGCAGCACCTCCCTCCACCAAAGTGCAGGTGTCTATTATACAAGGGTCAAAACAGTTTTCTGCACTCCCACTACTAAATTTGTTTCAACTCCATTTGAAAGATAATCTCCCTATGGTTAGACCATGGAATGATCCAGAAGTAGCCCTGGAGAGGCCCCTATGGTGGGTGTCTGGGAATAACTGGAATTGTGCAGAAGGGATCTGGGCTCTTTACCTTCTTTCCCAAGAGAAAGGGAAGGGAATCAAGGACCAGGTTGCTGATGACTAACTCCATGGCAGGGTTAACTTGGACTGCTACAAGGGTATTGGGTGCCTTAGCAGAACTTTACAGCGTTATGACCCCGGTCCTGCCCGCCATCCACCCCCAACTCTCCACACACACAATTAAAAATTATGCATGTATGTTTAAATCTTTTTTTTTTTATTAAACAAACAGTAGAAACCAAGTCTGAGGAGGAGTTAGCTCTGAACCTCCCAGACTTGCATACCGAAAAATATGAAACACATTTGTTTTTAAGACAATTTATCTTCCCCACAACAAACCCTTCCACCCCCCGCATCCTCTACACTTAGCAATAGGGCATAACTGACCACAGTGTAGCTTCTTTTATTTATTTATTTATTTTTAGATTTTTATATACCGGTGTTCCTATATGAAATAAAGATCACATCGGTTTACATTGAAACAGAACATGAAAATTGCCAAAAGGCATTACATAGAACAAGGTTATGAAACTTGGAACAGTGTACATAAGTTCAAAATTTAACAATAACGTTGTAACATTGATGACCAAAAGATAAAGGAGAAAAAAAAAAAAAAAAAGACTTAAACAATTAAGTTGACAGGTCTTATTGAGCATAAAAATTATAACGTATAAGTGAGAAAGTCTCAAGTGTCCTGCAGCAAGAGATTAGATACCGAAGTAGGTAGTGGTATGGAAAATGGGGGTTTGTGAAGAAGATATGTTCTTGCTGGTTGGAGGGGAAAAAATGATGATCATGGTCCTGGAAAAGCTTGGCTAAAGAGCCAGGTTTTAAGTTTTTTTTTTGAATGAAGAGTGGCAGAACTCAAGCCGAATGTCTGGTGGGAGCACATTCCATTGAATGGGGCCTGCTGTAGATATGGCACGTTTATGATGCGAGGATTTTGTTGAAGGTACATAGAGTGTGCCTTTATATGCTCCTCTGATGGGTCTAGAGGAGGAGTGAGGGCGTAGTTGGTTACATAATTGAAGAGGAGAGATATTGTGAATGGATTTATGAATTACGGTGAGTACTTTATATAGGATCCTTTGCTTTATAGGCAGCCAGTGGAGGAGCTTGAGAATGGGGGTGATGTGATCTCTTTTATTCGTATTGGTAAGGATTCTGGCTGCAGAGTTCTGTAGCATTTGGAGGGGTTTGATGGATGAATATGGAAGGCCAAAGAGAAGCGAATTGCAATA
The DNA here is from genome assembly GCF_901001135.1 of Rhinatrema bivittatum. NCBI lineage: Eukaryota > Metazoa > Chordata > Amphibia > Gymnophiona > Rhinatrematidae > Rhinatrema > Rhinatrema bivittatum. The sequence continues at coordinate 547,836,259 of NC_042615.1, forward strand.
GTCGACTTTTGATAGAATAATGGCTTGTAGAACCATCCGAAAATCATTGAAATAAAGAAGAGGCTTCAATTTTTTTAAGACTTGTAACTTATAAAAACAGTCTTTGGTGGTTGTGCTTATGAATTTTTTAAAATTGAGCTGATTGTCTAGCATGATACCTAGATCTCGAACATGTGGTGAGTGATTTAATATGGGAGTGGATGAGTTGAGTAGGTCAGCTAGGTTTAGAAGTTTGATGTTGATGTCTTGATTGATGATTAGGATCTCAGTTTTGTTGTTGTTAAGAATGAGGCAAAGGCTGGAGAGAAGATGATTGATCTGTTGCAAACAATTGTTCCAGTGAGCCAAGGTTTTTTGTAAGGATTCTGAGATTGGGATGAGTATCTGGATGTCATCCGCGTAGAAATAGTGAGTTAGGTTTAGTTTAGTAAGTAGATGACATAGCTTCTTTTCCAAAACTGATTCTTAATCAACATGAATAGACATATTTAAAATCAAACTTCTGGCTCGCGAGGATAAAGACTGTAAATAAGAGTCCCAAATCAGCAAAAATAACTTCTCTCCTCATCAAGTCCCTCTGCTCTAAATATTTTTCCATCATACTCGTACTGTGTACCAGGTTACAGAAGTGTCCCATCTCCGGTACATTGCGAGACATCCAATTTTTAGCCAGAAGTAAGACTTTGCTTACCCAAATTTTGACATATTTGGACCTAAAAGTGTAACCTTTCAAATCATCAAAAAAAGAGGTTGTACAGCAAAAGCTATGATAACGTCAGTAATTTTAGTAACATACATTTGAACCCCTTTCCAAAATCGTTGTATAGCCACACAAGTCCAGAAACTGTCCTAAGGTTCCAGGTTTTTGACCGCACTTTAAACACACAGCAGAGTCTGACAATGCGCTTCAAAACGCCTGTTCTTGAGAGTAAGAGGCCCATAATAAAAATTTAAAGTGAGTTTCCCTCAATAATATATTTGGGATAAGTGAACAAACTCTCAGAAGGCATGCATTTATAATAGATTTTATTTATTTACTATAATTTTTTACATGCTGCCTACTGCCTAAGCTCTAGACAACGATTAATAAAATAAACATTCAGAAAAATAGCTAAAAAACAGATAAATCACATAAAAGCATCAAGATAAATCATGAACACACTAAATAACATAAAACATCCAAAATATCCAGGAATACAATATAAATATCATAGAATCAGAGCATAGCATCATTAGACTGCACAGTCTAGCTCAATGGATTCTAGACCAGGTCCTAAAGAAAAGCCTGCTTAAATAAAATGTGTCCAGGCATCAGCATTGGACCTGGGTCTGGGCCCTGGCCTAAGCTGTGGCCAAGGCATTGGGACCCAGTCTCCGGGTCGAACCCCAGCATTGGTCCTAGATCCAGGCTGAGGCCCTGGCATTGGGTTCTAGTCTCTGGGCCAAGCACTGACGTTGGGCCTGGGTCTGGGCGAGGCCCCAGCTTTGGGACTCAATCTCCGAATGGGCCCTGGTCTAGGCTGATGCCCAGGCATCAGGCCTGTGCCTGGACCACAAAGCTGGATCCTCAACAGAGCAATAAGTTTGTTCAATTTTTAGGGCCAAGGCCCAGGCCCTGGACCCAGCATCTCACTCAAGTGTAGGCCGAAGCTCCCTCTTTGGGCCTCGATGAGGCCCCGGCAGATCAAATTTTTTTGTTTTCAAAACAAAACATGAAAACCAATGAAGTTTTATTGGATTTTCAATAATTTTACTTTGGAAACAAAATGAAATAAAATAGGAAATTTTGTTTTATTTGAATGCCCATCCCTACTGGCAACCAGTGCGGGTTACATAAAACAGGAAAAATATAGTCACTCAACCTTAAAGCCTGAAATAAGCCTGACAGCTGCATTCTGTAATCCTTGAAGAGGTCTCAAAGTGGTAAATGGCAGGCCAATATAAAAAGAGTTGTGAGCCACAATAAGGCTTGTACTTGATGTGCAAAAGTCTGACAGGTTCAATAAGGCGGTAATGTTCACATGAATGTGCGTGCACCCATGCACGAGCGACGATATGCTGGAATTTGTAATCATGCATGCACTTGCGCATGTACGGTATGTTGTAAAATACACCAACTGCGCATGTAAGTGTGCCCCTAATTTCAAAAGGTTATTTGAGCACAGCTACCATACAAGTCTTCCATAGGACTTTGTCAGCATTTATGCATATATGTCAGCGGATTTTAAAATGAGCTCGTGTGAGGCACATTCCCAGTTTTCCAATTAATCTACCAGTTTGTTTGGTTAATATTGAAGTCTTTCAGACCCTTCTGGTTCTTCATCCTGCAAGCTGTCCAGTTGACTTGGACCCCTCATCCTGTTCTATAAGCCCTAAAACCTGAGATCTACAGACTTGCTCCTCATCAGGAACAGCGGTAAAGTTTGCGGAGATGTAGCGTATGTATGCTTTGGTTTTCGGTTTTAAAATAGGGAGTTATGCATGGAAGTCTTGGTCCTGCCCCTGCCCCAAAATCCCCATGCCCTGCCCTTTTCCACCCTCTTATTCCTCATACACTTACTGGTACAAATGCGCATATTTTGAGGCTTTTTAAAATCCTCATTGCTTGCACATGGCCCATCTACACACATATGTGGGCATTTTTTGCACAAGCTACGCTTTTAAAATCGACCTGTAAAGATTTAAGCTCTCAAACTAAGCACAACTTATAAAAGCTAGATTTTACCACAGTTTTAATTTGATCTTGAAGGGTCAAATTGGTGTCAATCAGGGCCCCCAAGCTTTTTTGCACAGGCCACGTTCGACAACTCAATATTCTCAAAAGGAATTGAAGCAAGGAAGAGGGAATCGAAGGGGATAAAAAGACAGGGGCAGCCTTATTAAAAAAAAATATAAAAGTGGCTTCAGGAGATGGGAGAAAATGGGAGATCCTTAGAGTGCGGACACCCAGATTGGGGGGGGGGGGGGGGGAGAGAAGTGCAGAGAGTCGAGAATAAGAAATATAGGGGAACCCCAGATTTGGTGAGTGAGGAGGAAAAAGTGGAGACACCTCGGCGATGAGGGATGAAGAGGATACCCAGTTTTGTTGAGTGGGGAGAAAGGTGATTGGAGTAGAGACTCGGTGATGAGTGGAAGGAAACAGCAAGGATTGCCAGGTTGGGGGGCAGAGGAAGGAATAGAGGCTGCTTGTGGGGAGGGAATGGAGACTCAAATGTGTGGAAAGAGCAGGCTTTCAGAGATTTAGTGGGGGGAAAGCAGGGACTTGTGAATGGGTGGGAAGAATAGGGACTTGATAATTTGGTCAGAGGGCACGAGTGAGGGTATATTAGATGGGTTGGGAATTATGAGATGGGGCTGTGAATATGAGATATGGGGTAGGAGAAGAGGTCTGAAGCGTGGGGATAGCCGGATTGTGATATGACTTGAAGGATCTAGAGGGATGGAGAAGGGATGTGAGAGTATGAGTCTGAGAAAAGGGTGGAAATTGGACTAGGAGAGGAAGTGACTGGGTGAAGGAGGTTAGAAACAGAAGCAGGGGGAATGGATGAGTGACAGAAGGAACTGGGCTAATGAGGAGATAAAACTGAGGCAGAAGAAAGTCTTTGACGACTGGGGAGAGATAAGTCTAGAGAGTGTAAATGGGGGACTAAGCAGTGGGCGAAAAAAGGGGAAGTGGACTGGTAAAGGAGAGAGATGGGTTGAGAAAAGGGAGGTCTAGGGAAAGGATGAGTGTGGAGATAGACTGGGAAGGGATTGAGAGTGGGAGATGAAATGTGTAGAGGGAAATTGTGCACTTATAAATGAGAGGACGCATGAAATCTCACTAGGCGTGGATAAAGAGGCAGAAAGAGAAACTGAAAAAGGAACTGAAAGTGATGAATCAATGGCAGAGGTATTGGGCTGCCTTAAAGGAGGAATTGAAGACAGGAAAGAGAGGAAACACAAATGGACATGAGACGATGGAAAAGGAGTTAGAAGATAAATGGAAGAAAGAGAAAACGAGCCTGGGACCAACACAATTAGAAAATCAAAATGTCCAGACAACAAAGGTAGAAAGAAGCGTTATATTTTCAATTAAGGGATTAGAATATGTCAGCTTTTGGAATATGCATCTCTGAGAAGAGAAAACATTTCTGTTTTGATTTCTTCAGTGCGTCACTGCATCCAGAATCTGGCTTTGTGAGATTTCCATTTCAATTTTTGTCTGTACATTTCTAATTTTTACTTGGTAATCACTTATTCTGTAATAGATTTGGTGATAGTCTGCTTGTGACTCAGATGAAGTATTCTGCGAGATATTTCTATGTAGGAATTTATAGCAATCCGGCTTGTTTTGTTGTTGCTCCTAGTATGATGAAGTGTATTGCTGTTCAAGAACCTGTTATAATATTTGCAGTGCTACCTTGTCGTGGGTAGGGTTATTACTTTTTAAGTCTGGCAGGTGGTGTGCTATGGGATGGCAGGTTTGCTTTATAGGTTGTACTTATTCTTTGCAGGAGTTTGTACTACTTCACAGTATTCTTGGCAGCAGTGTGTTGCATTTACTGAGGTGACACCAGAGTATTTTTGTATAGTGAGCTGAGCAATAAGGGAAAAATATCCCAATTCTGCTCTGCACTCATTGTTGTAGCTGTTGTGGATTTAGGGAATATTTGCAGAACCTGAGGTATAGGGTGTATGTATATATGGGCTTTGTGCCATCAGTATAAACCCCACAACTTATTCACTCCCACATAGAAGACTGAATGATGCTACCAAATAACTGTAATGCTAATTTAATTGGCTGGTTGAAACTGGCTTAGGTTTCTTTTTTGGATAAAAGACACCACTGACAAGCACCTCGTGACAATGGTGCAAATATTTGAGGCAGTGCTTCCTGCTTCTGAAGGAGGGTATTCTGTCTCCGCATGGACAGAGCTTAGTAAGAGACAACTGCGGAGGAAGCCATGGGATCCCAGTTGGGATCAAACTAACAGAGCAGTTCCTCCATCACATATTACTCCCTGATAATAGCTGCATGGAAATGTTAGATAGAGATCATTTAAAGTTTAATATTTAAAAGTGAGATGTCCAACTATGTGTTTTTACAGGCATGTTCAGATGAGGAGGCTTGATTGTTGAGTTGTTTAATTATCAGAATCAAGGATAGGAAGGTTCTTATGCACTCGTGACCAGGATCTTTTATATTCCTAGCAATGCCTCTGGCTAGCAAACAGTAATAACCCTAGCTATGAAAAGACAACACTAATTTACCAATATACCTCCTATTAGGAAAACAGAGCAAGCCAGGCTGCTATAGATCCCTATAAAGAAATTACATTCTAGCAGTCACATATGCAGAACACAGGCACATTAAATATAGAGTAAAGAAGCCATAAAAGATAAATGGAAATATGCAGAAAGAAAACTGAACTGGAAATCACAACAAGCCAGACTCTGTATTTAATGCAACAATGGAAAAACAGAAACATCATTCCTCATAAAATATCAAACAATAAAATCAAGAAATATAAAACATCAGTCATAATAGTAAAACCATGCTAATGCAAAGAATAGATATTTCAAAACAGCTGTTGAATAGAACATCCAATAATTTAAAAAATCATATAAATATTTTTTAAAATTTCCCAAACATCAATGAAATATTTAAAAACAGCAGTTACCTCAAATAAAAGCTAATAATTAAAATTAATAAGGATTAAAGCAATCCCCTTCTCTTCATACCTGAGAACTTTTGATTTCCAGTACCGTGAGATTGTTGTGGAGGGGATGGGATGAATTGCACAAATTTTCTCCACTCCATCATATACATACCATCTCTAGCATACATGTTCATTCTCTCATACACATGCTCACAAACAGAAGGTCGGTCTCTCTCTCTCTCTCTCTCACATACACACACACACACACACAACTTTTTCTCACACACACTCACATATATTCTCCATTTCATTCACATTTACTCCCTATCACTCATACACACACATGCCTATTCTCTCTCATATATATACTCTCTGACCCTCACTCAGACAGCTATCTCTCATCTCATACTCACATACACACACATTCTATCATTCATTTTTATTTTGAAAGATTTATCTGCATGCTACAAAAGAACAAAGCAGGGTACAATAAAAACCCTAAAATCACCAAAATATCATAAAAACAGTCACAACAATCAGCCTACAACAATAAACTAAATAACACAATGAAGCAAAGAGTATAAAACATTTCAAATCAGAGGAGGAAACGGCCATCAATTGTGCCCATTGAGAGAGGAACAAAATAGAGCAGTGGAAGCCTATGAACTGTTCAGGAAAAGACAATTATTTGGTCAAATTAAAAACTTCCCAAAGGAGATGAGTCTTAAATACCTTTCTAAATAGTGTTTTACTTGGCATCAAATGGAGATATTCTAGAAGCGAGTTCCATAATGTTGAGCTAGCAACTGAAAAGTCCAGTTGTCATTATTGGTCGGATGTGCAAGCTTTGAGGTAGGTACTTCTAATAGACCTAGATTTGCAGACCTGAGCAATTGAGAAGGTTTATAAATCCACAGAATTGAGTTAATTCATGGACGAGAGATGTTCTTAATCAATTTATGGATTAACATAGTGATTTTAAGTTTAATCCACCATTGGGTAGGCAGCCAATGTAAGGCAGAGAGCACAAGACATTATGTGCTCATGAACTGTCGTACCAGTTAAAATACATGCTGTAGAAATTTACACATAAGAACATAAGAAATGTTATGCTGGGGCAGACCAAAGTCTATCAAGCCCAGCATTTTGTCTCTCTCTGACAGTGGCCACTGGCCAGTTCAGGTCCCAAATGCTCAGCAGATTCCCATAAAATAGATCTAATTAATGTTGCTCACTTCCAGGGATAGCGATATCTTTCTTTAGTCTACTTGGCTAATAATGTTTTATGGACTTTTCCTCTGGGAACTTATCCAAACCTCTTTTAAACCCCGTCCTCTGGCAACAGATTCCCAGCTTGATTGTCACTGAGTGAAAAAGTACTTCCTATGATTTGTTTTAAATCTGCTGCTTGTTAGTCTCATGTAGTTTTAATATTATTTGAAAGGGTAAATAACTATTTGCCCATTCCACTGATTTTATTAATTGCTATCATGTCTCCTCTCAGCTATCTTTTTTCCAAGCTGAAAAGACCTTAAAAAATGGCTATTTTCTCAAGTATTTGTTACCTAATCTGCTTTTTATTCATTTTTTTTTAGTATTTACTGTATGATCTCTCTCTTCATTCTTTTTTTATTAAGATTTGTTTCCTTTAGCTCTTTGCTGCTATATGTTTTTTACATATTTATTATTGCCCTGTATTATTGTTTTTATTGTAAAGTTAGTTCTATTGCATTTTTTGTTTTATTGTACATCATTATACATCATTTTGATGTATTTGTTGAAGAAATATAATTAATCAAGTCCAATAAACTACTAAACTGTGGAGTCTTATTATAGGGGAGTCATTTCATTCCTCCTCTGCACCTTTTTTTAGTTCTGCTATGTCTTTTTTCACAATGGGAGCAACCAGAACGGCACCCTATTCTCAAAATGCGGTTGCACCATGGATTGATATAGAGAGCATGTGATATTTTCCATTTTATTCTCCATTCCTTTTTGGATCATTTTTAACATTCTATTTGCTTTTTTAATTACGGCTGCACACTGAGCTGAGGATTTCAATGTATGGTCCAAAAGGACCCCAAGATCCTTTTCCTGGGTGGTGATTCACAATGCAGAGCTACCATTGTGTACTTATAGTTGGGATTAGAGTTGACAGTGCTCCAGGTTTGCCAGCTCTGGCTCTGGAGTGGTTCCAGTAGTCTCGCTCCAGCTCCAGAGCCAAGAAAGACCCTCAGCTCTAGCTCCAGACTGCTCCAGGAACCCCTGATCTGGTACCAGAACAGCTCCAAACTGCTGCTTTTACCAGGCTCCAGTTCCGGAGCGACAGGGAAACATTTAAAAAAAAAAAAAAAAAAAAGTATGTTATTGTAATAAGCTTAATAATAATGTCTAACTGATGTTATTGAACAATAAATATTCCAAGATAATTATGCATTTGCGTTGGAAAAAGATGATACTTAAAAGCTATTTATTAAACCTGAATTGTTTTATTTGTATATCTAACAAGTTAGTGACTGTGGCATAATGATGAGAACTGGGAAAGTGATATCTCTTACACAATTAACTGGCACAGAAACTTCATTTGCATGAAGTAAATGTCATACCAAAACTAACTTTCTAAACAAAGATTTGTTTCCATTTTTTGCCCCTCTTCATATGACCCCCAATATGTTTAGGAATTTAAATAGACAGAGATTATAGGACAGCAGCAAAAAGATTGCACTAATAAAAAAATGTTCTTTCCCAAATAGTTGGAATGAGGCTTGATCGTTTTACTCTTATGAAATTAATTACATACTGTATTTCATTACTTTCAGGCAATGTCCTCAGTCTTTTAAGGTAGCAGAGTATAGACTGTACAGCATCTCCGGAACCTCAGCCCCAGCTCCAGACTCTGGAACCCTGCTCTGTTTGATTTCAGCTCTGGAGCGCACATAACAAAATCTGACCAGTTCTGCTCCAGCTCCTGGTCTTCGAACTGGCTTTGGAGCTGGGATTATTTTTTCCCTATGTGCATCTCTTTTTGCACTTTTTCAACATTAAATTTCATCTGCCATTAAGATGCCCAGTCTCTTAGTCTCACAAGCTCCTTCTGCAGATCCTCACAACTGTTTTAACAACTTTGAATACTTTTGTGTTATGTGCAGATTTAACCTTCTCACTCATAGTTCCCTTTTCCAGATGATTTATGAATATGTTAAACAGCACAGGTCCCTGTTACCAATCCCTGTGCTACTCCACTGATGACCTTTCTCCACTTAGAAAACTGACCTTTTAGTCCTACCCCATTCCCTGCCTTTCAACTGGTTATCGATTTTCTGCCTCTTTTCCCATGACTTTTTAATTTCCTGTTAAATGCCTGCTGAAAATCCAAAAACGCCATATCAACCTGCTCATTTTTAACTTCATCTTGACTTACACCTTCAAAACATTCTAAAAGATTGGTAAGACCAGACTTCCCCTTGCTAAAACCATGGTGACTCTTCCCCTATGGCCAGTGATTTTGTTTTTAAGAATGGCTTCTACCATTTTGCCTGGCACTGGCACACACCCATGTTCACCATCTCTTTCTGTCTCTCTTCTGTCTTGTTCTCACAAACCAGTTCATGGCCCTATCAGGCCTCCCCCCTTGCTTCCTAGGCTGTTAGTGGGTAGCAACTTGCACTGTGATTTCTCCTAAGTAAGAGGCATCCCATAAATACCAATTATCAAGGCAATAGGAAGGAAAGAGGAACTAACAGTGACAAGATGTTTTAAGCAAACTAGTTAGTGCTGCTACTTGAAAGTTCCCTTTGTTAATTAGCATGATTATAATTTGGATTGCCTACACTGTTAAAATTCACACTTATTTCCAACTCTAGCTCAATTAGCGGTATCTTAATGGAACTGGAGGGCCTGTTGTCTGGCACCCCTGCTGAGTGACACAGAAAATGAGACTGGGAAACCACAGGAAAAAACAGCCTTGACCTGCCTACCATTTCAGGGCAGGTAGCACCTGCTGGGCTGGCATTTATTCCCCTTACCACTGAGTTTGACAAACTTTAACATAAAAATCTGTAAAAAAACAAAACAAAACAGTACTCAGCACCTATCTAGAAACACTATCATACCATAGCAGCAAGACTTAAATAGCAACAACACTAAGTACGAAAAGGCAGCACAGGAAATATTACAATAGGCCCTAGAACAAGAGTACATCTTCTACTGGGAGGTGTAGATTGGAAAACAAAACAAGCTGGATTGCTACAGGTCCCTACACCGAAACTAAATACTAGTACAATGTGTCTTCTCGATTGCACACATAGAGCACAAACCCTTATAAACACAGAATAATTGACCACACATTAGAAACAGAAACATGCAGACAAAAATTAAGTAGCCAGACTCTGCATTCAGTGTAACTCTGGAAAATTAGAAACAGAAGTATATTTCCTTCAGTATTGTGCAAAATATGAAGATACCAGAAATGCACATTTCCCAAAGCTGACAGAGAATATAAGAATTACTACAAAAGAATGCACAGGAAAAATGCAGGATAATCCTGAGAGATGCAGGAGAAACAGCAGCTGTAATAGCAAAATATTTCATATCCTGCAAGTAGACCAGAAACATAAACCAACCAGAGACAAAAGTGAATATCACCACTAATGCTAGAATTGCGATGGAGAAGGTACAGAGAAGGGCTACCAAAATGATAAGGGGAATGGAACAACTCCCCTATGAGGAAAGACTAAAGAGGTTAGGACTTTTCAGCTTGGAGAAGAGACGACTGAGGGGGGATATGATAGAGGTGTTTAAAATCATGAGAGGTCTAGAACGGGTAGATGTGAATCAGTTATTTACTCTTTCGGATAGTAGAAAGACTAGGGGGCACTCCATGAAATTAGCATGAGGCACATTTAAAACTAATCGGAGACAGTTCTTTTTTACTCAACGCACAATTAAACTCTGGAATTTGTTGCCAGAGAATGTGGTTTGTGCAGTTAGTATAGCTGTGTTTAAAAAAGGATTGGATAAGTTCTTGGAGGAGAAGTCCATTTCCTGCTATTAAGTTCACTTAGAGAATAGCCACTGCCATTAGCAATGGTTACATGGAATAGACTTAGTTTTTGGGTACTTGCCAGGTTCTTATGGCCTGGATTGGCCACTGTTGGAAACAGGATGCTGGGCTTGATGGACCCTTGGTCTGACCCAGTATGGCATTTTCTTATGTTCTTATCTTTATTTTCCTTTCTGTATGGCGCAGCTGGTGCTGTTTTAAAGTTGAGGATTGCACTCTCCTGCTCCGATCTTCTGTGGGGCATCTTTGGAACGGGGAAGAGGAAGGGATGGGGTTTGACATGGAGGCTCCCGGGGGTGGGGCAGTGAGGATGTGAGAAGGGGCACAAATCATTTTGCACTGCTGAGTTCCCTTCATTGCTAGTGTGTGTGTGTGTATTTTGTAGTGGTATCATATTGGGGCCCCATAGATCTTGGCATTTCTCTTGTGTGTGGGGTGAATGGGGAGGGGAGAGGGGGAGTTAATTAGAGCTGCTGTTCCCCTTGTTTCTTGGAGCAGGGGACATCAAATCCCCTATGCTAATCAGCTCTACCACTTTGGACTGGTTAGCATGGCAGATTCTGACACGCAGTGTGCGTGCTTAGTTAACACACATTTCGAGGTGGGAATTAAATTTTAGGCCTTAGTGGACACATGCAAAAAAACAACACATGGAGGAGAGAACATCACCCTATTTTGTGCATGCATGTTAAAACCTAATTTTCATCCAACAATGTTTAATTTACATGCAATTTTAGTGCTTACCTGCTATGCAGGGGTGTCCCACACTATGACCCGAGGGCCATGTGTGGACCTTGGTTGAATTTCATCTGGCCCCCAAAGGGGATCGGTTTTTGCTCATACCACGAACCTGGCATGTTGTAAGAAATGAGGAGGGAGAGGAGGGAGGGGAGATGGGGTAGGGGAAATGGAAGAGAAAGGGGTAGGAAGAAGAGAGGAAGCAAGAGTGCATGGAGGATGTCAGCGCACCACCCACACACACAGGCACCTTGTTCCACCCTCCCCAGCCACTGCTTCCCTAGGTGAGCACATATTAGGGAAAGGGGAAGACAGGGTCAAGGCTGCTGGGAGTGTGACAGGGTTCCCAAAGTCTGGAGAAATCTAGAAATATTATTACTGACACTTTATCTGCAACATTCCTGGGAATCCTGTCTCTCCCCCCGCCCCCCTCCTTCCTGCCCCAGTATTTCTTTCATATCACTGAAAGGGTCAGACATGGTCCCACTCCCCCCAAACCTTTCTCAGCGGAGAACTCTGAGGGCGCTCTCGCTCCCTGGCAAACCCCCCTCCCCCCGCCCCACCTCCATCGACCCAGCAAACTCCAAGGAGGACCTGCCCTCTCCTCCCCCAGTCTTCCTGGTGATTTGAAATCCTATCTGCCCTTCTCTTGAAAGGTTTGGGGACCCCCTGTTTCTGTGCATGGCCAGCAACAGCCTCTGGTCCTGAGGGAGCAGGCCACTATCATTGTATGAAGCAATCATGGTGGCACTAAGGAAATCCGTATTTGAGGAGGTTTGCTAGGGGCCCCCTGCACATCCCTATCCTCTTTTCTTTTCCTTTAAAGCTGGACCTATCCTGCCTTTGGAGGCAGGGAAAGACATTCCTGTAAACTAGTTGATCTGGTTCTAAAATGTCCCTCACCAGAGTATGTGCGAAAGTAGGACAGTCCGAACTGTTAACAAATGGAACAGACCTAATTGCAAAATTCAGCAGCTATATTTTCCATATTATAGCAGCACCGACCATACTGGATTCTGTTCCAGTCTAAAAAGGTTTGGTGTCTTTTAAGACCCAAAGGCCTGCGTGTCAAATTCTGTCCTTTAAGCAATAGCAGTGGTTCCCAAATCTGTCTTCTTGAACCCACAGCCAGTTGAGTTTTCGGATTACCCCCCACGAATCTGGACAAGATAGATCTGCACACTTGAAGACCCACTATATGGATATTTGTCTCACGCATATTCATTCATCTCCTGGCTACGTGGTCATGATGACAGGCTGGGAACCAACGAGTTACAGTATTCTTTATAGATGTATAGTCTCTGTCTTTTCAGTAGGAAACCTTATAGAGACAGTATAGCTAGCCTTTGTGATGGAGTGACGGCAGACTGATTTTCTCTAGGAAGTGAACTTGAGACACTGGCCTCTCTCATCTTCAAAATGTGACACCAGCTAAAGCTTAATCTTAGCAATGTCCCTGAAATGTGTGTGTTAAGGATTAGAAGGAATGTTTATACATCGTTTTTTTGTTTGTTTAAGGAATAAATTGTGGTTTTCTGTTGTTTTTGTGTGTGTGTGTGTCTGTTGTAGGTTTTTCGATGACGGTCACTGTGTTTTGAGATGTCCGAAAGGGAAGTTTGAATTTAAAAGTCAGTGCCATAAGTGCCATCATACTTGCAAGGAGTGCAGTGGAAGCGAGCCCTTCAAATGCACTGCCTGTAGCACAGGTAAGAAGATTTTCCAGATCCTAAACCCATGGGCTGATATAAAATTGCTTTCATTTTTATAATTGCTTTCATTTTCTGAAGCACTGTTACTGTTCAATGTAAACCGAACTGATTTGTAACCTTTTACAAGAATTTCGGTATATAAAACTCTTAAATAAATAAATAAATAAATTGGCCAGGTACCCCACTCCAGCTCTGCCCTATCTCATGTGAATTCAGTAATGTCCAGGGCTGCATTACCCATGCTGCAACCGCTCAAGTCAAACTCGGGGGATTGCTGACGGAAACCCTTTGAAGAAATATCTGTTATCTAGGATGATAGCCGAGATATTAGTAGCACGGGGGGATCTTCTCAATGTACAGTAAGTTTTATGCCTTGATCACACAGGCTAGCACCGTCACTGGCATCTTTTCATACACTGTGCCAGCATGTCAACGAGGGAATGCCCATGGGCATCCCTGGGTTTCAGCATAATACAGTCCAATAAAATTCTGCACTGATGTAGACTGCACTGCAGTGCTTGGCACTGGTGCAAAAGGTTTATTTATTATCCCCTCAATTTATGATTCTATATTCAGTAGGAAACCTTTCCATCCCCCCTCTCTGCTGCTTCTCAAAAATGCAGTTTTCTTTCTTTAAAACCTAAAGCTTAATATTACTACAAGAAAGACACCAAGTTGCAGAGGGCTGTGGGATATGGCTTTCACTAATAGTCTGTTCTGCATCAAAGTAACAATTGCTATTTAATTTCAATGTAGCTGACATAAATGTGCTGAGAGAACAGCCAGTGTCGCCCTGTAGATGAACCTTTGCAAAAAACAAGAGATGACCTGTATTGAACATTTGGGACAGTTTATATTATAATCCGAAGTAGTTTGTGTTAAAACTCGAGCTCACTTGCATTCCAGTGAAACGTGGCTCGTTTGAAAAATACAAAGCATGCTTACTCAAGCAAATTGCAACTGGTCCTAAAAATTCAGACTTTGTCTGAAAGTCGGGTACACCTGACTTGGAAACACGGACAAAAATCCAAAGCATGATTGGCTGCTCCGAGCTGGAATCAGAACAATCACAGGCTAAATGAGCCCCTCACTCGCCAGAGGTGCGTCTCTCCAGAACAGTGCTGAGGTACCTTGCTAGGGAAGAGCGGGGGAGCTTGCAGTACCATTGCTTGTACCTTTCCTGGACTTCAGTTCTCAATCCAGAATCTTTCATGCATGCATTCATATAAGTAAGGGAAAGAAAGAAGCAAGCTATAAATATTACATTTGTCAGGATATTTGGTAAGAGGGTTGCTGCAGTGGGACATGGTTTAGCACGGCCAGAAGACGACGTCCCTCTGAGCACAACAAATTCAATGTTGCTGGAGGGAAGAGAGCTCAATTCAATACGTCACAAGAGAACGCCATGCAGCAAATACTGCATTCAGTTATCTTTTCACCCCAGCACTGCAGTACTACATAGCAACTGAAACCACCGGGAGAGAAACCTCAAAGTGAAGCTAATTCTGAATTTTGTTTAGGTTTTATATGTCTGTGTACTGTAGTGTCTGGTAGCGTTTTAAAAATAAATATCAGTAGCAGTAGCTTCTAGTTGGACAGTAATGTGGCTGAACACAGCAGAGCTCCGTCACCAATATGGAGCAAAGATTGTTCTGATAGCCAGAATGTACATGTCCTCATTGATTGATTGTCTGTTTGGTTCCCTTATATTGCTTATATTACATCTGGTTTATACAAAATGATGGGTAAGTATACTGTAATAAGACCAGCACACATTTGGGAGATGGTGCTGCACCATAATGGAAACCAATCAAATTAGACATTTGTAGAGAATGCAAAATGTCATATTCTATATCGAGCTGCAGAAACACACAACTGAAAAGGTTAATCAATGTTGCGGGGAATATTAGATTTCTCTCTAATCCTGCTAAAACATCCATTAATAATTTTGTTTCTTCCTCTGGAACTCCTTTTGGACAGATAAAAATGGAAGCAAGCTCTTTCTGTTCATTGGGGAGTGTAGAGCGTCCTGCCCGAGGGGACACTACAGTTCTTCAGAGGAGAACACCTGCCTGCCCTGCTCGGAGAACTGTGAGGTGTGCAGCGGCTCTGCCGAGTGTGTCCGCTGTGTGGAAGGGTATTATCCAGTCGATGGTGGCTGCCAGAAGCTGCACTGTGGAGAAGGTAAGCATTCTCTGGCAGTGCTGGCTGCTCCTAATACAAGTTCTCACACACAATACATGGAAGAGAGACAGAAAGACAGACATACACATCTTTAGAAAGGCAAAAGGAAGCCTTAGAGGAATTTGCGTCATTTCATCAGAGGGTTTCTCACATGCACTCTGAGAAATGTCTTCTAATAATAAAGGACACCAAATTTCTGGTTTATGTTTTTATTCCATGATCTCTCCGAGTCTCCAAGATAATCTGATGCTGAACCATACACTAAATTATCTAAATTCATCATCAGTACCATCAGTTACAATAAAGTATATTGAGGTTTCACCAAGCATGGGGCACTATCTGTCCTCCATCTCCAGATGCTCTCCTAGGTGATGGTACCCAGTCCTCTGGGAAGGCCTTGTAGGAAGGCCTGTAGGAAGGCCTGTAGGCCTGGCTGGTCAGGGTGAAAGATCTTTCCAGACCTTTCCAGATCCCACTATATTTGGCTGAAAGGCATTCCAGTCAGCCATAGTCTTGGACCTGGAGCAGAGTTCTATGTATCATTCAGGGTCTTCACTTACCAATTTCTATGTATATTCTTTTTTTCGCGACCTGGACTGTCTATATTCTGCTTTCCTTTCTTCCCATGCAGGATATCTTCTCCTAAACTACTATCTACAGTTGCCTGAGTTAGTTTTCTGCTTTTTCTCCATTTGCTGCTCTGTGTTTTGCTACTTTTTGTTAGGCCTCCTTGAGTCAGCCAATGTGGGTGAGACTTCCCTTCCACTCCCTGATCCCCCCATCCAGGGACATCCTGTCTTTTCTGGGCAGGTCTTCTATTTTGTGACTGCTCAACTTTACTGATGTCTTTTTGTCTCTTTTGCTGAGCAACGATGCAGTTTATTCTTTCTGGCCATCCATTGCCCTCAGCGTTGCTCCTGTGCTACTATCTGTATACTCTGTTATGCCAACTTATATATGTCTGAGGTCTGGCTGCAACTTCATTTACTGATGAGGCACACTCTATACTTTTAACATGTAGGTGAAGTGGAAGATCCTAATGATGAGGAGTGCGTGCCATGTCGAAAAGGATGTCGAAAATGCTACTCATGTAGGTTTTCTTGGCAACTGAATTCTATTTTTATTTGGTTTAATTTGCAGTAGGTTTAATTAAATGTTAATTAAAGCACAAGGACATAGACTTTAGAGAAGATTGAATCAACCTATATTTTCATTTATTTTGGCCTTTTATGAGCACATCAGCCTTTTCTAAGCAGAAGACATACACCAAAAAAAAAAAAAAAAGAATCTGACCCTTAGACTTCTTATATTGAGCACGTGCTAGCACATCAATAATAAACCAAAAAAAGTAGACTTAGAAAGTTAACCTCCTATTCCTACTGCCAATGTTCAGTCATAATTGCACATTTGCTCTATTCTGCAATTTTTGACAGTTTCAGTGCCAGTACAGTGAAATAATGAAAGAACTTTGAGCAGTGTTATTGGTAAGATTACCCACAAACTCCTGCTTTGCATATATTAATTACATAGCTGCTTCAAAAAGCTCCTCTTATGGAACCCCTTATCAAAATTCACTGAAATAGTAGGGGGCGGAATAAAAGCTCTTTATTTTGGCCCCATTGAAATCTTTCACTGCCCTTCCCTGGTCTCTTCTCCCCATCCCCCATTATTATTGACTATTGTAATTGAAAATGTTATTTCACACTTTGTGAGAACGACAACCCCATTAATCCCAGGGGTCAGTCTGAAGGCTTGGAGTAAACTGTTTCATAAACTCAGACCGGTTTATGCTTTGTCCTCTGTGTCCAATATGTAGGGAACTATCATTCCTCCCTTCCCCCACTGAGTAATGTCAGCAAACAACTTCTATTGGTCCTCAAAATAGTCTTCAGCATCCCCCTCAGTTTTGTTTTCAGGATATCCCTAATGAATATGTGTGAGAGAGATTTTTCTGCATGGAGTCAAACCATCCAGGGTGATGTGTGCAAATATATCACATGCACATTCATTAGGAATATTCAGAAAACTAAACTGGCCAGAAGGATCCTGAGGACTGGTTTGAGAACCGCTGAACGAAGGAAAGAGGAAAAGCTATGTGTTTTTATTTATCAAACTATGGGCCAGATTTATTAAGGCTTTTCTCTCATTTTGTGTCTATGGAAAAAAACATTAGTGAATCAAGTACTAAGAGCTAGACTTTGGGATTAAGTTTAAAAAAAATATATATATATAAAATTATATATCCTGCAGTGCTATTTGTGCATCTTTTAAAATGTACAATTTGGCACAAGTCTTTTCCCTGGGAACACAAATGTATGCCATGAACAAAACTTGCATGAATGAAAAAATACACAGGTTAAATGAACTGAAAAAGAGTAAAGCTAAGACTTCTGATATTTTATATAAACCAATATTAACAAGTCCTCAATTTGTGGCCCCCACCTAAACATCTATAAATCCCTACATCAAACATATCCGTATTGGATAAGTCCAATAAGCAAGCAGAAACTCTGGCCTGATATCCAGAGTATGTGCTGAAGGTGATGACACTAAAAAGCAAAGGACACTTTGGAGCCTCCTAGTCAGCCTGGGTTTTGGAATAGCCCTACTGAATATCCGCTAGATCCAAAACCCAGGCTGGTGTATGCAAATGCATTTCCTGCATACTCAGTATGGCTATCCCGAAAACCAGACAAGCCAGTAGGGTGCCAATGACTGGCCTGGAAATTGCTGCTCTGGAGAGTCACTCAAATATACGGTGTAGCTTGCATTTAACTTTCTTGCAAATAAGTTTGCAGTGCATTCCATTTGAGATGTCAGCACATTTGTGTAATGTGTTTGAAATCCATATGAAATGTGTTTCACGCTCATTTGTGAGAAAGCTAAATATAGCATACATGCCAACAGTTTTTCCTTTCGGCCAATGAAGAGATGACAGATGCCAGTGCTAGCCACAAACCAGTCCTGGAGGATGGTAAATAGGTCTGGTTTTCAGGGATAGCCAAGCTATGGAAAATTACCCATTTTTTTTATAAAACCAAATGTATCCCATGAATGTTCATTGTTATCCTGAAAACCAGACCTGTTTGTGATTTTCAAGGACAGGAGTTGTGCCTTGAGCCTATCTTTTGCAAAAAAAAAAAAGGCAGAATATCAAATGCTTATAATTTATTGATTTAATGTATATTCTACCTTTTAAATCAATATAAATAAAACCAATAGTCTGGGGGGAAAAAAGAGACAATTCTCTGTCTCTTCCTCTTTTCAACAAAGTTCACTGTTAATTCACAGTGGAAATTCTCTCAACTGCTTGGGGTCTTGGACTGGTGCAGGAACATTTTACAGATCATGGTCATAGAAAAGCCATTTGACTTTGCTTGCGATATGTTCAATTCTTTGCGCGCCCCTCTGATCATGCAAAGTATTAACAGCCATGTTGTCTTGGAAAGTGCCGGATCCTTTGCAGGTTATGAGGCTTTTTATTGGACCAGTTCAGGAATTTCCCAAAGATGTTGTTACACAATGCACATATATTTCCAAAACTATAAGGGGGTCCCTTCTTGGTAACATACGAAGAAATCAACGACAGCTCACATGCAACAATATATTTTCATAACTCTTTTGGGTTGGTTTTTTTTTGTCCAGTTATCACAAACTGCAAAAAAGTCCACTCTATCCAATCTACATTTATTGATTATATGGATATCTAATGTTTAAGCCACCAACAAATTCCTTATTTGAACCATGATGACCCAACAAAAAATTAAAAAGTGCCATGGATCTTGCCTTTAATGTACGCCCCATTTTAATTGTGCATTCATCCATGTCAAACACAATAGACACAATGCGATATTCATTTTCTTTATCATCAGCTCGAGGTTTCTGGTTCAGATTTCCATATGTATCCGAATGAATACATATTCTCACAAGACTAAAGTTTCTATGGTAATATAAAGGCTACAGTGCTTGCCAGTTATTAATTCCTGTCTTGCCATCCTCTGTCTCCATTTAAGAGTATTATGCTATTAAAGTTTCATTGCAAATACATACAATTAATAAAATATAAAGCAAAAAAAAAAAAAAAGTTGATTCTATTTAGGTATGCACTTGCAACTGGCAAAAAGAGTATGCAGGGCATACCTTAGCCAAGCTGCTTCATGTGCTGGACCATTTAGTCATATGCATAGTTCCTTTGACTTTCATTCTAAGCAGCAAACCCTCAGGCTATATATCTTTATTCCATCTCTTCCTAATGACAAGAGGCAGCGTGACTCCATTTGCAGGCCCACCTACAGATATGCTCTAGTCTAGCATGATATAAGAAACCTAGTGGATAAAAATGTGCTTGATTTATGCTGGGAGATTTTATCTTGCCAAACATCAGAAATAATTGTTTATAGTCTATCACTGTAATTAGTTTTATGTTCCACAGACTCAACAGCTGTAAATCACCATGAGGCCAATGTACTAAAACTGTGCTAAAAAAAAATATACGTTAAGAATTAGTGCACATTTTTAGCACAGGCATTCATCATTTATTTTACTACCAATGTAGTAAGCTAATGATATGCATAACTCAAGAGAGCTATTCAGAGCGCACTGTGAAAAGCACAAAAAGCAGAATGCTCATGTGCTATGTATATTGCTAAAATGAATATATAGGGCACATGAAAAAAAGCATAATTTAAGTAAATATTCTTCCCACCCACCCATTTCCATTAGAAAAGAATGCATCCACCCAATGAAGCTAAAGAAACCAATCACCCCCCCCCCATTCTACTTCCCACTCATCAGTGAACCAAAGGAACACTCTCTCCCCCTCCCCCCCCACCCAATTTATCTTCAGAGACTCCGGTAGGTGGGGCAGAGCATCTCTAGATGCCAAGCTAGTAGCAGGCGAGGTTGCTGCCTCCTGTTACCTTGGCACGAGGAATCTTTGGGGGTGGGGATCCGGAGGGATGAAAGAGAGGATTTGGAGTAATGGGTTCTTTGGGTGGAAAGTGGATTTTTATTTTTCCATGGAGTTAGGAGAAAGGTTGAGACATATCCCCTCCTCACTGTAGTAAAACGACTAGCATGCTGGGTCACGCATCTGCAGCTTGCTACAGCTCCCTGACAGAAGAGCATTTTAAATTTCACTTTCACTCAGGTGGCCTGAGTACATAGGTTAAGAGCATGCTATGCATCTGCTTTAACATATATCAGCACATCAGTACGAAGTGGGATGAGATGTAAACTCAACAGCATGCTTTTTTGCATCAGAGGGCTTTGTTATTGAATGTATGTAGTAATGGGGAATAGTATGCCTGCCAATTTTAATATATTTTTACTATGTCGGTCTCCGTGAGCTGTACTGGAGCAGTGAGCCTGCAGAGAAGTACTTTGCATATGGTGGCCATGTCCTGACCAAACTTTCTTTTTCTTATGTCTGGGCACCAGCTTTTCTATTGTTGCATATTTGCGGTTTTTTTTTGTTTTTTTTAAATGAAATAATTGTTGGCCTTAGACTGATGACAAAATTGAGGGGAAAATGTCAACTATTTTCTAGTGTTTTTTTTTAAAGTCAGATCTATTTGTTTTCAATTTCAGCTGATCCGGGAATTTGCCTGGTCTGCCTCGCTGGCTTTTACATGTAAGTTCTTACTTCCTGCCTGTAACTATATTTTGACAACCTTGTTCAATAACAGTGCTTGATATTGCCCATATGTAGCAGCTGAAACCCATGCTGTCTAATCAGTTTGGTAGGTGGGTGGGTTTTATTAAAGACAACCAAAGGTGTTATTTACTAACCATATAACATCTGCTTTCATGAAAGGCTAGAAAGCTTAATCTGAAAACTGAACTAGAAATCCTCTTGTTTTTATTTTTTTTAAATTCTGTTTGTTGAACCATGTACATACAACAGTGGAAAGAAACCCACTGAAATCAATAGATGTACAATGCCTGTTTATTTTAATCTGACATAAGGGGACAAATGAACAAGGAATGAATAAATGTTTAAAACAAGGCCTTAAACAGTCCTGGTTTAGCACTGTAAAGCTCCTTTGCCTTAACTTAATTAAATCAATGACCCTAGCTCAGGGACATGGCATGATTTTGTCTACCCCTGCTGGTAAACTACCAGCATTTCAATGAAGTTAGGGGTGTGTACTAGGATCCGAGAGAATTCTAAGAGGCTTCTTATCCTGGAGAGCTGTGAGAGCCACCAAGAATAAGGATGACTTGAGGAATCAGGAGGGTGTCAGAGATCCTGAACCCCCCCCCCCCCCAACACCCTATCTTTTCAGCAGGGCCTACAAATAAGAACTGTGAGTAGAAGGCATCTGAGCACTGGCGGATTGGAGGTACCAGTGCATGTGCTAATGGGGGCAAGAGAAACAACCCAAGAGATTTAGGATGCTGGCCTATCCATGAAGGCTGGACATAGATGTAGCCTTTTCTACCCTAAACAAAAGGATTTTTACCCATTGTCCTGAAGGTTTAATTTGGAACTCTCAGTAAGAGGACAGGATCTTAGATCTGGGGAGCTGAAAGAAAGGAGATATCTATGTAGCAAGAATAGAAACAGTGACTGTGTACGTAGAATATATTTCTTTCTAAATATCTGCAATTATTCTCCTTCAACAACATATGCAAACTATTGGGAATACCAGACTGGTGTGTGACGTGCCTTTCTATAGCAACCCTGATCCTTGCTATTGAGGGACTCTACTTTGCCTTGACACCAAGATAGGGAATGGTTGTACCATAAAATATATTCATGAGATTTATTTGTAAAAATATGGTTTAAGAAATAGAAAAGGGGGAAGTAGGGTGAGAAGGGAGGAAGGGAAGGGGATGAAATAGAAGTGGTAAGTGAGAAGGGTGGGAAAGAAAAAGAAAAGGGACAGTGTGAAAGGGGAAGGAAGGGAGGGGAGAGGAAAAGGGAAGGGGTATCAGTGGGGTAGAAGGGGGAGTGAGAGAAAAAGGGATAAGGATGGGGAAAGAGATGGAATTAGGGGGAAATGCTGTTTGCGGTGTGTGTGACTGGGAGAGAGTGCACCACATACACAGACTCCTACCATAATTCACACTTTCCCCAGGGGGAAATGCTGAAGAAGGGTAGGAGCAGGTAGTGGGGTTCCCAGAGGTGTGGCAGGGTTGCTAGCTTCCTAGTCATATTATTGACACTATCTGCCATTTCTCTTGGGATCTTGCCCCCTGTCTACCTTCCCCCAACATTTCAAATCACTAAAAGGGTTAAACTCCAGGGGACGCCCACTCAGCAAAGTGGTAGCCTCTTATCTTGTTCCTCTTGGTGCTTTGACTTTTACCGTACCTTTTGGGTGTGATGCAGGTGGGGTGCCTCACTTCAGGTAGATTGCCTTGAGTCGCCCCTGCTGGGAGTAATCGAGCAAAACAGTGAAAGATGACAATTCATAAGTGAGCAGAGGACAATACAAAATTATCTGTTTACAGATTAACATTAGTAGATCTGGAGACAATCAACTGAAAATGCAACTTCTAAGCAACTGTCTTCCTTTCCTCCTTGACTGTTACTGGTATTCCTAGTAATAGCAATGATACTGCAGTTATAATAATACTGCAAAATATTATAACAGCAATATAATAGTGCTAATATTTCACAGTGCTTTTATGTCCAATAATATATTGATATAATCCAACAAGCATACGGGAGACAAAACCAGCACTCCAAAAATTATCCACACAAAAAAGGGGAGATGCAAAGTAGGTATACAGTCCAAAAAACTTGGTTAGTAATAAAGTAATTTTTCTTTATTTCTCAATAAGTTCAATATGGCTCATCCAAAGCTCATTACAATGTGAAACAGTCATCAACAAGGTCCCCCGACATGGATCTGTATTTCGCCCAAAGCTGCGTCGGGAGGGACTAGTGAATTGTTTAATTTCAACCACTAAAATTAAAAAAAAAAGCAAAAAGCTTCACAGTTCCCTGTAAACCGAGATGATTCTCCCAACGTATATTGGTATATAAAATGCTTAAAATAAATAAATAAATAGAGATGAAATTCATAAGTACATACAGACTGTACATAAGAGCAAGATTCTTCATAAGGCCGGGACACATACCTTAGCATATAGTCCATATCTGGGACGAAGAGCGGTCAGTACCGACTAAAGCAAGAATTTAAAGAAGTGATTTTTGGCATGAAAAACTGCACCAATCAAACAGCACCAGCACAGAACACATCCACCAATTAAGGACAGCATCGGAACATATAATGAAACCCCGCTAAATAAAATGGTGCCATTGTATTTAGTTATTGAGGCCCCAGGAGATAAACAGTTCAGTTTATAAATCCATTTCTGCTCTCTTCATGTTAATATTTCAGAAAAATTCCCCCCCTCGTGCAGGAAGGGGTACAATATCAATTACCAGAAACTTCAAATCCATTTCAGTGTGTGCATAACTGACCCAGTGGGGAACCAGAGGTGCAGATTCTCGGCTAATCCGGATATTAGAACGCTGTTCAATCATCCTAGTGCGCTCCGGTTGGATGGTTTTGCCAACGTACAGTTTAGGGCAAGGGCAGATAATCACATAGATTACCCCCCCATGAAGCACAAGTTGTGGAAAAATTAAGGTTATAAATCTTGTGAGAAATGGGGTGTTCAAATGTAGTATTAGCAAGGACATGAGGGTAGACAGAACAGTGTCCGCAAGGCAAATGACCAGAATGACTAGAAGGATTTTGCAAAACAGTGTTACTGAGCTGAGAATGAACTAATATATTTCTAAGATTGCGGCCACATCGAAATGTAAATTGTAGTGGGTAATCAAAGCATTTGTGTAAAGCAAGTTTGGACCAATGATGGCTAATAATTGTCGTGAGATCTCAAGTGTGAGTGGAAAAATGCAATTAATGCATCCCTCAGAAGAACGGACTTGAGGAGAAAAAGGCAGATCCTGATTCACGAACAGGGCACTGTTCTGAAGCACCCAACGAGGGTACCCTCTCTCCCTGAACTGGGATATCATCTGCTTAGCCTGAAGTAACAGGCCATCGAAGTCTTAATAGTTGCCCGACAGGGATGTTCATTCTTAAGTGAGACAGATGGTGACTGTCTTACTTCAACAATGTATTGTGGTCAGTTGTTTTGTGAAAAATTGAAGTGGAGAAAGAACCAGAATCAAATGTAACCATGATGTCCAGAAAGGCAATTTTATGGGAGCTAAAGCAAAAATTAAACTGTAAATGTTTATTACATGAATTTAACCAATCTAAGAACATGAAAAATTGTATGTCGGTGCCGGTCCAAATAAAAAAAAAACGTCATCGATGTATCGTCGCGATGTGTGAATAAAAGAAGACCAAGCTAAGGGGTAAATGAACAATTCCTCAAATTTGTTGACATAATGGCAAGCTAAGCTGGGTGCCATGGTGGCCCCCATGGCAGTCCCTTTAGTTTGTTGGTATATGGTGGATTGAAATTGGAAATTTTTAGTCAATGCCAATTGTGTGAGTGTAAGCAAAAAGCAGTGGAAATTTGGATGGGATTAGAATGGAGATTAAGGATTTCTTCAATCAATGAGAGGGCTTCTTCCTGTGGAATGTTTGAATAAAGAGAAACTATGTCTAAAGTAACTAAAAATACAAAAATCAGGGGGTGCTGGAGAATCATGAATTAACGTAATAAAATGAATAGAGTCTCTTACATAAGAGCGACTCAAACATACAAAGGGCTGCAAAAATAAGTCCATAAACTGTGAAAGAGATTCTAACACCGAGCCTGTCTCGGAAACTATGGGATGGTCAGGAGGATTCTGGAGGGACTTGTGAATTTTGGAGAATATGTAAAAGGAAGGAATGCATGGGAACTCAACTTGCAAAAATGAAGCTTCGTGGGGAATAATCTGGTGGGAGTCCAGGGCTTGTTGTACCAACTATTTAATGAAGGTCTGTAGGAAAAGGGTAACAGTGGAGTGCCTCAGGGATCTGTACTTGAACCGGTGCTTTTCAATATATATATAAATGATCTGGAAAGGAATACGACGAGTGACGTTATCAAATTTGCGGATGATACAAAATTATTCAGAGTAGTTAAATCACAAGCAGACTGTGTTACATAATAGGAGGACCTTGCAAGACTGGAAGACTGGGCATCCAAATGGCAGATGAAATTTAATGTGGACAAGTGCAAGGTGTTGCATATAGGGAAAAATAACCCTTGCTGTAGTTACACGATGTTAGGTTCCATATTAGGAGCTACCACCCAGGAAAAACATCTAGGCATCATAGTGGATAATACTTTAAAATCGTCGGCTTCATGTGCTGCAGCAGTCAAAAAAGCAAACAATGTTAGAAATTATTAGGAAGGAAATGGTTAATAAAATGGAAAATGTCATAATGCCTCTATATCACTCCATGGTGAGACCACACCTTGAATACTGTGTACAATTCTGGTCGCCGCATCTCAAAAAAGATATAGTTGTGATGGAGAAGGTACAGAGAAGGGCAACCAAAGTGATAAAGGGGATGGAACAGCTCCCCTATGAGGAAAGGCTGAAGAGGTTAGGGCTGTTCAGCTTGGAGATGGCTGAGGGGGATATAATAGAGGTCTTTAAGATCATGAGAGGTCTTGAACGAGTAGATGTGACTCGGTTATTTACACTTTCAAAAGATAGAAGGACTAGGGGGCATTCCATGAAGTTAGCAAGTAGCACATTTAAGACTAATCGGAGAAAATTCTTTTTCACTCAATGCACAATAAAGCTCTGGAATTTGTTGCCAGAGGATGTGGTTAGTGCAATTAATGTAGCTGGGTTCAAAAAAGATTTGGATAAGTTCTTGGAGAAGTCCATTAATGGCTATTAATCAAGTTTATTTAGGGAATAGCCACTGCTATTAATTGCATCAGTAGCATGGGATCTTCTTAGTGTTTGGATAATTGGCAGGTTCTTGTGGCCTGGTTTGGCCTCTGTTGGAAACAGGATGCTGGGCTTGATGGACCCTTGGTCTGACCCAGCATGGCAATTTCTTATGTTTTTATGTTCTTATGTCAGTGGTGGGGTCATTAGCTAGAGGTAAATAATATTCTGAGTCCAACAGTCGTCGTGTGATCTCATCCACATAACTTGTCCGGTCCATAACCACAATCCCTCCCCCCTTTTCTACTGGTTTAATTACAATAGAAGGGTCATTAGCCAAGGAACTAATAGCCATCTTCTCTGCTCTAGATATATTGTAGTGTTCCACAAAAAGTCATTGAGGTAACTGATTAACATCAGACAAAACTAGCTTCTCAAAGGTTTGTAAAACAGGGTCAATAGGGCCTGGTGGTATCCAGCGGGATTTCTTTACATATTACAGAAATGTCATGAGTAGATGGGGAATCTGCAAAAAAACCAAACATTTAATTCGTAATGTACGGAAGAAACAATATAAATGTATTTGTACATCAGATGAGTCAAAAAGGTCAGTGGGGACAAAAGACAGTCCTTTTTCTAAAACTGAAAGTTCACACTGAGAAAATAGTCGGGATGAAAGGTTGAAAACTGAACTGGGACTCATGGTGGTTATTGCCAAGGATTGTTGTATTGTTGTTGGTGAGTGGTGCGAGGCATTGGTGTAGATTGTGACTTGCCCCGGTATCGAGTGTTCCATCCGGATTTCACCGGCTGGAGCTGTACATGCTGAGGTAGATCTTAATAAAGTTGCTGTTGTTGTGAGGAAACTGGCAAGGATGAATTATAACCACTAGGGCCAGTGGATGATTCTTCCTGATGTGTTGCACTGGTATTTTGTCTCTAGAAGAATCGTCAAATGCTTTGATTATCCACTACAATTTACATTTCGATGTGGCTGCAATCTTAGAGATATATATATATATTTTTTTTTTTTCTTCGGCGTTCTCGGCCACTGGGGAGGACCTGCGCGATCGGCGCCGAGCCCCACCGGGGGAAGGTCAGTAAAGCACGCTCCCCACCCGGAGGGCCTCAGCGCCGACAGCGCGATCAAAATAACAGCAGAACCTGCAAAGAAAAACGAAAATCGCGCCGAGACACAGGACCCGCCCACCACCCAGCGCAGCCAATCAGAGCGAGCCCTGCTAGGGCTTTAAATTCCTGCTCTGACCGGCGCCGCACGCCGAGCGTCGCGCGCCGAAGGAGCGCGACAAAGGGGCAGGCCCCTTTGTTCGCCCCTTCGTGCAGCCCCAAGGGAGCCCCGACCCACACCCACGGAGGCAATCACATCCATAATACGGTAGCCGCCAGCAAAAAAAAACAAAAAAAAACTGAGCCAAACAGACTTCACTGCCTGGTATAAATCCAGCACCTACTACAGCCACTTCAGCATTCAACCAACCGCTCCTGCTTCCACTCCAGCCGCTCCAGCATCCACTCCACTCCAGCCGCTCCAGCATCCACTCCAGCCGCTCCAGCTTCCACTCCACTCCAGCCGCTCCAGCTTCCACTCCACTCCAGCCGCTCCAGCATCCACTCCAGCCGCTCCAGCTTCCACTCCACTCCAGCCGCTCCAGCATCCACTCCAGCCGCCCTAGCTTCCACTCAATTCCAGCCGCTCCAGCTTCCACTCCAGCAATCTGGGAAGAATGTCTCCATCATTCCCAATCCCAATCCTCCCACACTGTCCATCTTCCAAAGGACATTCAACTCGACACGCCCATCACCACAACCTTAAATCCCTCTCTCCAATCATGATCACACCCATTACCCAACTGCTAGGCCTCACACTATTCTCATTAACACTGTTCAATGCTCAATCCCTAACTAAGAAAGCAGTAATACTAAACGACTATCTCATCGATGTGAAACCGGATATATGCGCAATTACTGAGACATGGCTCAAACCTTCAGACACTGCAATAATCAACCAATTACCCACAGAGACATACAACTTCTTCTCCATCCCACGCCAGGGAAAAAAGAAAGGAGGAGGAATCCTCCTAGCTACAAAAAAGGACCTCAGATTCACTCAGCATTCCACCAATACCGACTCGAAACTCGAATTTGGCTTCTTCTCGTCAGACAAACTCCAAATTCTACTTGTCTATGCTCCTCCAGGTGTACTGGAAATAGACGCCTCTCCTCTGGTCGAAATAACTACTTCCCTTATCAATCTAGATGCCCCAGCTATAATCTTAGGTGACTTCAACCTGCACGTTGACAACTCCATATTATCACCTAACTGCGAAGCCTTACTCACAGCATACTCCGCTTTAGGTTTCACTCAACTAGTTAACAAATCCACTCACAAAGCCGGACACACATTAGACCTTATCTTCGTCAATACTGCAATCAAACTGGTCCAGCACCCCACCTGCACGAAGGTACCATGGTCAGATCACTCCCTCATAACTTCCTCATTCTCAATAAAAGATACCATTCCTTCTCGCATACCCTCACATTGCTTCACTTACAGAAAAACATGCACCATAGAAGATCTTAGCAACCACTTATCATCACATCTCACCCAAATAGACTGCACCAATCCGAACTCAGCGCTTCGTTCTTGGAACAACATCACGGAATCAATAGCCAACAAGTTATGCCCTCTGACAACAAAAAAACCTCACCCCAATTCTTCCAAAAGACAACCATGGTTTACCCTAGAGCTAAGAAAGCTTAAACTACTGCTAAGACAAAATGAGGCCAAATGGCGTAAAAACCCATGCACCATCACCCTATCTACCTATAAATCAACTCTTCACCAATATAAATCCAATACATTAAGATCCAAGAGGAACTACTACGCATCCAAGATCCACCATCTAATCTTCGACGCTAAAGCCCTCTTTAGCTACGTCTCTAACCTCACACAAATAAACCCATCAGAAATCGCTCTCAACCAAGCCAAATCTAAAGCGGAAGAACTAGCGCTATTTTTCAATAACAAAATAAGCAAACTACTAACTCAGCTGCCCCATAACATCACATCTACTTCAACACCACCTCAGACCGCCTTCAAAAATACCCGCTTAGAAGAACTAGAACTCACCTCTTCCATTGAGATCCAAGGTATACTACGGAAAATGAAACCATCTTCTCACCCTTCGGATCACATCCCCTCGAAATTGCTTCTATCAATTCCTGACTCCATCGCCAAATCCCTGTCAGACATCATAAATTGCTCAATAACACAAGGATCTTACCCAGATGACCTAAAATTGGCCTCTCTCAAACCACTACTCAAGAAACCTAATCTAGATCCTAATGACCCAAACAACTACAGACCGATCGCCAACCTCCCCTTCATAGCCAAGATTATGGAGAAATTGGTGAACACCCGACTCTCAAACTACATTGAAGAAAATAACCTCCTATCCCCATCACAATACGGATTCCGCAAAACACTAAGCACGGAGTCCCTCCTCATCTCCTTAACAGATTACCTCATCCTGGGCCTCGATAAAGGTCAAGCCTTCTTATTGATCCTACTGGACCTTTCTTCAGCCTTTGACACCGTCAATCATTCCCTACTCATTAACCAGTTAACCGCCATAGGCATCTCAGGCACAGCACTCTCCTGGTTCATATCCTTTCTCAGTAACAGAGGATACAAGGTCAAGATCCAGAACAAAGAATCCTCTGTACACCCGTCGTCAGTAGGAGTCCCACAAGGGTCCTCCCTGTCTCCTACTTTATTTAACATTTACCTTATACCATTATGCCAACTACTCACAGACCTCAACCTCAAACACTTCCTTTATGCGGACGATATCCAGGTCCTGATACCCATTAAGGATTCCTTTGCAAAAACTCTGGCTTACTGGGATACATGCCTTCAAAAAATTAAACTCCTCCTCACCAGCCTAAACCTGGTATTAAATTCCGGCAAAACTGAACTACTGCTCATCGCCTCAGAGAACAACCCCATTACCTCTGCACAGCAAGCCACGCCAACAATCACACAAGTGAGAGACCTAGGAGTCCTAGTTGATAATCGCCTGAATTTCAAAGCCACTATTAACAAAACCACCAAAGACTGTTTCTATCAATTACAAGTTCTGAAAAGAATTAGACCTCTTTTCTATGCCCAAGATTTCAGAACCATTCTGCAAGCAATCATTTTTTCAAAATTAGACTATTGTAACACCATCCTACTTGGCCTTCCCGCTTCATACACCAAACCGCTTCAGATGGTGCAAAATGCAGCTGCACGAATTCTGACAAATACCAGGAGAAGGGACCACATAACCCCTATTCTAAAGAACCTCCATTGGCTACCGATACACTTTAGAATAATATACAAGGCCATTCTCACCACATATAAAAACATCTACCAACTGGCTCCCATTGACCTACAGATCCCTCTCCGACTACACAATTCGTCAAGACCGACAAGAGATGCATACAAGGGTTCGCTACAGGTTCCACCGCCCAAATCTACCAGACACAGCACACTAAGAGACCGAGCTTTCTCTACAGCCATCCCACCGTTATGGAACTCCATACCCTCAAATCTTAGAATAGAACCATGCATCTCAACCTTCAAAAAAAGACTAAAGACCTGGATATTCATACAAGCCTTCCCAGACGTCAATTGATCTAATACTTACAAGCCACCCCTAATCTCCATCTACACTATGGTCGACCTTATCTCCTATCGTTTACTTGTGTAAATTAATAACCTGTCCTTTCTCTTCCTCTAAGCCAAGTTCTTATCACCTTGTTATATGTAACTGCCTTTTCAGCACTTTGTTATTGTTATGTTTACTTTGCACCCCTGTTTTATGTGAACCAGCATGATGTGACTGCTGTCTCGAATGCCGGTATATAAAAAATCTAAATAAATAAATAAATAAATATTAGTTCGTTCTCAGCTCAGTAACACTGCTTTGCAAAATTCTTCTAGTCATTCTGGTCATTTTGCCTTGTGGGCACTGTTCTGTCTGCCCTCATGTCCTCTCTAATACTACATTTGAACACCCCATTTCTCACAAGATTTATAACCTTGATTTTTCCACAACTTGTGCTTCATTGGGGGGGGGGGGGGGAGGAATCTATGTGATTATCTGCTCTTGCCCTAAACTGTACGGTGGCAAAACCATCCGACTGACCGGATGGATTTATAAACTGGACTGTTTATCTCCTGGGGGCCTCAATAATGAAATACAATGGCACCATTTTATTTAACGGGGTTTCATTATATGTTCCGATGCTGTCTGTCTATGGTTGGTGGATGTGTTCTGTGTTGGTGGTGTTTGATTGGCGCAGCTTTTCGCACCAAAAATCACTTCTTTAAATTCTTGCTTTAGTCGGTACTGACCGCTCTCCCTCGTCTCAGATATGGACTATATGCTAAGGTATGTGTCCCGGCGTTATGAAGAATCTTGCCCTTATGTACAGTCTGTATGTACTTATGAATTTCATCTCTATTTTAATTTTAGTGGTTGAAATTATACACTTCACTAGTCCCTCCTGACGCAGCTTTGGGCAAAACACGGGTCCGTGTTGGGGGACCTTGTTTGACTGTTTCACATTGTAATGAGCTTTGGATGAGCATATTGAACTTATAGAGAAATAAATAAAAATTACTTTATTATTAACCAAGTTTTTTGGATTGTATACCTACTTTGCATCTCCCCTTTTTTGTGTCAATAATATATTGAGACATATTGCAAGTATTCACCTCCTCCCCCAACTGCAATAAGTTTATCATCTAAAGGGCTGATATAATGAAGGGCTTTTCCCATTTTGTATCTATGGGGGAAAAGGTTAGTTCATTGGGCTCTAAGTCTGGGCATGGGGACGTGTAGTGACTTGCTGGAGGTCTTACAGGGAGTGATGAAGTCATAATTTCAAACTGGACTTTGTAGGTCCTTGGTGTAACCACTAAGTGACCCTACCAGCCCTTTGAATTCACTTTCAGACCCATCCTTGGGGCATGGGGTGAAATTCAGCAGCTGGATACCATTACACTCCTTGCACTCCCTATGGTTGGCTAAAGGAGAATCAGCCCTTATGCCACTTCTGTACAAAAAGATAGCAGACAGACCCGTCTCTTCTGTTATGAAGGCTCTGCTTTTTGACACAATCTGATTCAGAATAAGGCTGCTAGGACTTGACTCTGAATTCAAGTGAATACTGGATTCTAGGTCATAAGGAACTTATGAGCTGGTTCTGGTTTTTTCCAATTCCAGTTTCAAACATTTGTATAGTGAGACACTACCAGAATAGGTGCAGGCAAGTCTAGTGCTTGAGTGTCACAAACAGGCCTGGTTTTCTGGATATCCACAATGAATATGCATGAGGTAGCTTTGCATGTAGTGGAGGCAGTGCATGCAAAAGCAGGTCCATTGGTGGCCCTTGAGGACAAGAGTTGGCCACCCGTGTTTTACAGGATCAATGCCTCTAAAACAGTAGATTTCCCATTCGAGCTAAGGAAGGGGAGTCTCCCTTATGACGAGCAGCTGCAGGAGTAGGATATAGATACTTCCAGACACTAGAGGGTGTTCATCACATGTTTGTGTGTAACTGTGAAAGTGCACAGTAGCCTTGGCCTGTTAGTGCTTAATTTATTGTTTTGTTAATGAGACTGCCAATGAAAGGACTGCTTCTACGGCCAAGTCCAAATGCAAAGCACATTTGAGCAGCATTGTCTGAATTATCATGAAAAAATGTTGCTAGCAATAATTTTGTTATGGGTTTGACAGTAGCTTGGCTTGGATTCTAAATATTGCTCCCCTTAACATAAAGCTTGGGGGTAGCCTGCATGGAGCAGCAGTTTCTACCATAAGAAGCTTGCTGGGCAGACTGATGGACCATTCAGTCTTTTTCTGCCGTATTTATTATGTTTTCTATGTATGTTAGAAGTTGCTTTGGGTCATGTTCAAGTGCTGCCTATGATGTGAAGGTTGGCAACTATGGTGTGCCAGTTACCTCTGCGCTCAGCTTTTCTCTTTGTTTCATCCATTTTTAGATCTTGACCTTTTAGTTTTTATGTCACTGCCCCAGACTGCTACTGTCAGTTTTCCTCTCCATCTTTTTCCTCTCCATCATTCCTTGCAATACTAAGTTAGCTACTTCTGCAATGCATTGAAAAAAAAAAAAAAAGTAAAGTGCTTGAAATATTCTGCCTTTAGGTTTAATAACCGCTGCTATAATTCCTGTCCTGAGAAGACCTACAGGAGCGACGCTGACATGCGGTGCATCAAATGTAATGAAACCTGCCTAAGCTGTTCCGTGACCGGGTGCCACTGGTGTAAGGAAGGTTTCTATCTTCAGGGTAAGAAAAATCAATGCCTCAGAAGGGGCTGAGACATTTCAGGACCTGTCTCTTGTCTGGCACCTGTGATGAAAAATAAATCATAAGGTTTTCTTTCTTTTTTTTCTTTAAACTGTTTAATTTTCAACAGCACAGCAAATACAGACAGGTATTTCTCCAAGAAAATACAAACTTTTTTTGTTGTAGATCATCATACCTTACAGTCATTCACATTTATTTATATATACCAACATTTGATCTGAGATATCACATCGGTTTACACTCAGGTACTGTAGGTATTTCCCTATCTCCAAAGGGTTTACAATCTGAGGCAATGGAGGGTAAAGTGACTTGCCCAAGGTCACAAGGAGCAACAGCAGGACTTGAACCCTGGTCTCCTGGTTCATAGCCCACTGCTCCAACCACTAGGCTACTCCTCCTCCATGAGCTCCATTCCTATCCCCGCCTGCAATGTACAGTACCTTGTCCTGAACTATAAATTTACCGTTTCTTTCCTCCACGTCTAATGAGGCTTCCATGTTTGTCATAATTGTCCACTTGATCTCTCAATAGGTAGGTGAGTTTCTCCATTTGGGTGCTATCAGCCACCTTGCTTTCTCAGTGACCGTTGGAACCTGCTTTCATATTTAAGCCACAATTAATCATGCAGCATTCAGTGAATGATCCACCAGTTTACACTTTTCCCGCATAGCAGTTTGATCCAACCACTGACCCACTAAGTAGAAAGCAGGGTAGGGGTCACGTTGTTGTGTACGTGTTCCTGAAATACAATCAGTAATCACTGCCCAGAAAGATTGTACCTTTTGCACTCCCACCACATAGGCATGGATGTTCCCTTCCTTCTGCACTCCCGCCACCAACCTTTCCCAGAGGCGCTAAATTTAGCAAAGAAAATGGGGGTGCAATATCGTGCGGTACCACGACTTGTGCAATTCTTCTTGCCCTTTTCTTCATACTGTGATTTGTCTGGACTGTTTCCATATTGCGTTCCAGTCTCCATGATCCCAATCTTTATTTAGATCCAGGTTCCACTGATGGATCAAATTGGGGGATGGCCCCTGTTCACACATCCCACCTCCAATGGAGATGTATAATACTGATATCGGCTCTAGCTTTACAGCAGAGCATCCCTTTTAGAACCTCACACTCCTCCAAATCCTAGTCTGGTGTAGGAGCCTTCGTAACATTCCTGCGTAACCGCAGAAATAGATATTTAGTAGAAAATGGAGATTAAACTCTGCCACCAGATCAGTGAAGGATCTGACCTTTGGCTTCCTCCATAATTTGACCTCGACTTCTCAAGCCTGCTGCAGCCCAGTATTCCATATCCTGGAAGAATGTACATTAAGATATCTTCCAGTTTTTTAATAATGAAGTCATATTATGTTCTGCTAGCGTCCAGTGATGCAATATGGCGTTCTACTGCCACCCTCCCCAAACCCTTAGGGTATGAGCTATAACTGGATGGTCCCTAAGTATATGTCTGAGTAGGTTAGAGGAGAAAGGCCTATGCAGTAGAGCCGCTAAACTACATCCCCTCGCCGCCTCCCTGTCCAACATAAACCACACTTGTGGGGGGTTGGTACCCACCCAGGCTTGTAGACAGCTCAGTCTACATGCCCAATGATACCACTGGACTTCCATAGGTTTTCATTTTACTAGAGCAAGTTCTGGTAGTTGGTTTTTTTTTCCTTTTTGGGGGATGGTGGAGCATAGGTGGACCACTTGTAGGTTTGGCTTGGTCTTCCCTTACAGAAACAGAGGAATATTCCAGGAACATTCCAGCAACAGGAGTTTCAAGGGGCATAATAATTTGAGTGATGGTGAGGGTCCATCCCCCCTAAAGGGTGGGTCAGTTTCGGAGGCGACATAGGTGACTCTATGAGTCACTGCCAGGGCCACGTTAACCGTTTTAGTGGATGGGCTCTGTTATTTTTGCACTATTTACCACACCATGTTTCTCCTCCCTGACCCCAGCGGTTTCTTCCTTTCCTCTCCCCTCCCCCACCCCTTGTTAACTTGATGCTGCTGGCCTGCTGCTGCTGCAACTTTCCTCTCCTGCTCCAGTTAATGGAAAGGCAGCCGCATGCCACCTTCTCCTGGCCCTGTGTGGGCCGACACATAACACACCTCCACCTTCCCAATGGCAGGGGAGAAGAAAAACTGATACTTCACGCATATCCAGCATAGCTCTCTGCTTCAACGGCAGGGGAGAAGAAAAACTGATACTTCACGCATATCCAGCATAGCTCTCTGCTTCAACGGCAGGGGAGAAGAAAAACTGATACTTCACGCATATCCAGCATAGCTCTCTGCTTCAACGGCAGGGGAGAAGAAAAACTGATACTACAAGCATATCCAGCATAGCTCTCTGCTTCAACAGCAGGGGAGAAGAAAAACAACCAATAAGGGCTGAATAACACAGTCTGGGTGAAACAAATAAGCATGGGTGTAGCTTGCTTATTGCAGCGGTTACTTCCCCTACTACCCATAACTAATCAAGCTTGATATTTCACTTGGTTGCAGCTCCATCACTGCTCTCTACATTAATGGTGGGGGTGGAAGGGAAATAGAACCAAAGAGCTAAGAGAAACAGATAAGTATGAGAAAAAAATGTGAAGCTTGCTGGGCAGACTGGATGGGCCGTTTGGTCTTCTTCTGCCGTCATTTCTATGTTTCTATGTTTCTTTTTCTGGCTCTTGCAGGCCCTTGCATGTACAGTGCAAGGCATCCTCCTCCTTCCAACCCATGCAGGCTGGCACAGGCATGGTGTTAAGGGCCTTGTGCTATGGGCAGGGCCAGAACCAAGGGTTTTAGACACCCTAGGTGAACCTTCAGCCTTGCATTCCTACCCCTCGTTAACTTTCATGCCCGCTGATATTTTGATAATTAAACTCAGCAGTCATTATGATCCCACCATCAACCCCCTCTGCCAGTACAATCCTGTAAAAACACTCTGTTTCATATATTTATACCTGATACAAATGTGTTTCAAGAATTATGTCCGCGTCTAATGAATATGCCATTTGTGATTTTTGGGACTAGACTGAAAAATAAATATCAAGGAATCAATTCATACATTTATAA
Source organism: Rhinatrema bivittatum (assembly GCF_901001135.1). Taxonomy (NCBI): domain Eukaryota; kingdom Metazoa; phylum Chordata; class Amphibia; order Gymnophiona; family Rhinatrematidae; genus Rhinatrema; species Rhinatrema bivittatum. Next base: position 547,872,893 of record NC_042615.1, read on the forward strand.
ATGAAAAGAAATCTGCACTGCATTGGTTGAAGGTAATCTCTGAACTGGTTTGCTGGCATGGCTGGCCTGGCTGAAATCTTTTATCTTTTATCTTTTATTGAAATGTGTTAATCGCCTAGAAAAAAAACCTAGGCGGTGTACAGCATAAAAACATACATAAAATAATGATTACACATTTCGTACATATACTAGAAGAATACTTAGACATAGACAGTAGCCAGATCAGGAGATGCTTGCTATAGTGCCATAGCTTAATAAAAAGCCTGCTTAAACAGCAATGTTTTTAAAATGGATTTAAATGTTTTTAGACTGTCTGCTAAATGCAGTTCCACTGGAAAAGTGTTCCATAAAATAGGTGCTGCAACAGAAAAAGCACTAATCCCTGGTTGTGCAATATGATATTCCTATGCTGCCATTCATAAATTACAAGATATAATTTTATGGTTCACCTTACTATTCATCATAACAACAAAATTCAAATTATGTCCGGCACTTCACTAACAGTGACAGAATTTTTTTTTCCATTTCCAGACACTCTGTAATGTAACATAAAACCCTGCAAAAAAATAAAAAAAGTTACTCAGACCCTACATAGCAAATATGCCATCCAAAAGACTAAATCCAAAAACTCAAACGGCAACTACCCTATATGAAAAGACAACATTGCAAATATCCCACCAATTTCTAGAATACCAATACACCTTCTATTAGGAAAATAGAACAAGCCAGACTGCTAAAGATTTCTACACAGAACCTACACGCTAGCAGAATACCTCATCTTGGTCACATATGAAGAACACAGACCCTTACCAAATGCAGAATAAATGACCACAAATTAGAAATAGAAATAAGCAGACAAAAACTGAATTCTTCTTGGTTTGCCATTTACTCCAGCCTCGCTCTGCAGACAGGAGGAAAGGAGATGGATTAGTGAGCAGAGTTGCTCTTTGCTCTGCTCTGTTCTTTGTTTGCTTCAGGTCTTTACCCCCTTTCCTCCTGGTCCCTGAATACTGCCTAGGAGGGAAGGGGCTGAAACAGGAAGCAGAGGACCGTTCTCTGCTGTCTGAGATTCAGGACTTTGGCCATAGGCCAATAGCACAATCGGGGTAGAGACCTGTGTGCTTTTGTAATGGGCTCCATGCCATGCAAGGCCTGAGACAACTGCCTTTTTTACCCATCTGTAAACGTGGCCCTAACCACTATGAGGAGTTGGAGGATGACATCTAGTTCTATTTTCCTGTTATATCAACTATTCAGGTTGCTTTGGTTAGAATCTCTGATTAGCTCAAAGTAATCAATAGTTGGCTAGCCACCAATAAACTGGCTCTCACTTTGGACAAGACTGAAATAGTTTTCTTGGAATGGCTCTCTAATGCCATGCTGCCTGCTATACTTTCTTTTGAGAATCTAAATATCCCTAACTCTTATCAGGCTCATAATTTGGGAGATCTTATTGAGTCTTTCTTATCATTATAACCTCATATCAAGCAACTAGTGAAAAATTCCATCTGGAAACTTTGTCTCTTATGGAATCTAAAATTTTTCATTACTGATCTGAAGACAGCAATTTGAGGTTTAATCATTGCTCCTATTGATTACTGTAATGCCTTATGTCTGGGCCTTCCATACTCTTGAGAACATTACAATTGATCCAGAATCATGCTGCTCATTTGGTCACTGGGGCACTAATCAGAGAACACATTACATTTGTGTTGGCCAACTTGCATTAGTTCCCCTTGAAGAGCGGATCAAGTATAAAAGACTCATCTTAATTTTCAAAGCCATTAACGGCCTGGCACCAGGTTGTGTCAATGCTATATTAAAAAAGTATCACCCCTGCCATGTGCTTGATTAGCTTTTTGGAATCTACTATACATCCCTTCCAGCAGATTGGTCCGCCTTGCCAACTCACATGAATGACTGTTTTGAGATGCTGGCCTTTATCTTTGGAATTCTCTTTCAGAAGAGCTCAATAATGAATCTTCACTTACCCACTTCAGGAAGCAGCTAAAAGCCTATTTATTTACCATGCTTTCAATTGTAAGCCTTCTCCTGTTTGTGCTGTTTGCCTCATCCAGGGGTGCTATGGATTCCAGAGTTCAAGTCCAGAGGGGGGGGGGGGGGGGATTTTATCTTTCTGAGCCCCTGGCATGGTCATTGGCTCTTGAATACCCAAACTCACACTCCATCTATTTGATGCCCACCATATGTGCAAAGGTCCAGAATGGGAGCAAGGAAGTATGAATTAACAAACAGGTTAAGTAGCAATCGACCCAATATCCATCCATACAGCAAAGAGCACTAGAAAAAAATAACCAAACAATTTCCTGGGTGGTGTTCAAAATAATTTAACTGGAAAATGAATATCCAGACCATAATTGAATAAAATTAAGAATAGCATCAAACATATTAAAGTGATGAAAATAATAGTTTCCTTATCCATCCCGGATCTCCTTACAGGTCTCCTTTTTCCTGCACCACCATCCATGTTGAAGAATCCCTCCCCTTGATGGGTAGGGTAACTGGAGTGTAGTTCCAGCATACACTGGTCAAAAATTGTAAAAAAGATCCCTAACCTCAAAAATCCTATCGAACTCAACAGGTCAAAACCCCTCAAATAGTATTCCAACTCTCCAAAAACCTCAGGTCTCTTGAGTTCTTTGGTCACGAGTCCCAAAATTCTTCTCATACTTGCTTCTCCAGTTGCTCAGGCAAAAGTTTAACTGATTCCAGTCTTTCTGGATCCCAGGGAAATACCCTTCCCTCAAGACTAAATCAATCTTCTTCCAAAAATTCTCTTCCCTATACTCTGCAGTCTCCACTGTTGTTCAAGACCCCTAAAGATGAGGAAAGGATCAAACAGCCAAGCACCCACTCCTCCTTCAGTCACCTTCCCACTCAATTTTAATTAGTTAATTTATTTGATTAATTGCATTTCTTCCTTAGGAAACCAAAGCGATGTACTATAAAGTAAAATCAAAATACAGATAAAATTTAAATAATCATAATGTAATTCAAAATGAAACAAACAAAGCTATGTAATCAGTAAACAATAAAAAAACAGTATAGTATAAAACATACAATATAATTCACCATATAACAGCAAAACAATTTTATATAATAAGCACAATAGTAAAACCTAAAAGAAGTTTAGGCTGATTGAAATCATCAGTACAATTAACATATGAAAGAAAATGAAAAATCTATATAAACGAAAACTAAAAATAAAACATAAAAGAATGCAAACAAATACAATCAATCAGGTTTTAGGGGATATAAAGCCTATATAAGACCTAATTCAGTTATCAAAGGCTTTAAAGAAAAATTGTCTTAAGGCTTTTCCTCAATTTACTGAAATTTTTCTTCTACCAAAGTGCAAGAGGAAAAGAATTACAAAGGTTGGGAGCTAAGTAGGAAAAAGCCATTTCCCTCATCTGTGCTAGTCTACTCGCCCTTAGTAGCTCATGCTGAGATGATCTCAGAGTACAACTAGGCAAATGAATATGGCTGTAAAAAATTAGCAAGATGTGGTAGACTTCCCCACTGAACCTTAAAAGTAAGGCATCCTATTTTGAACGGTATGTGCAATGAAACTCATAGCCAATACAGTTCTTTGAGTAAAGGAATGACATGATCGCATTTTTTTCCCTTCAAACATGAGCTTGGCAGAATAAATTAACTATTGAGTGGGATATACATTTTTAAATAACTTAATAAATAAGCAACGTGCTCTGGGGAGCGTAAGAGAGGCCGCTAAGGGGCTGTGCTCTTCAAGGAGGGAAAGGAAAACTGCCTTTGTTGTCCAAGCAGGAGAGGGGTTGTTGTGAGGAGCAGGAGCCAGAAAGAATCTGGCCCTAAATCTTGGGGAGAGAGAATTGTCCTAGCTGCATCCAGTACCAAGATATTTAAGATTTACTTCTGGAGTAGAAGATGAGGACTTTCTTGTTCCCTGCTTGGGCTTCTAGAGGAGTTCGAGCCCTTGTAGAGAGCAAGTGGAAAGTCCTGGCCTTTATCCTTCTACTCAGTGTGTGCAAGAAACTGATATTTTGTATTTCTGAACTGCCTTCTGCCTTTTGTAATATTGGACTCATTTTCTGGATTCAATAAACTATACATAAGAGCATAAGATTTCCATACTGGACCAAAGTTTTCAGTTACCAACCATGGCCAACTCAGGTCACAAATACCTGGCAGGATCCCAAAAGATCAATAAATTCCATGTCCCAGGGATAAGCAGTGGATTTCCCCAAGTTCACCTTAATGGTTTATGAACTTTTCCTCCAGTAACTTGTGCAAACCATTTTTAAATCCAACTACACTAAGAGCTTTTACCACATTCTCTGACAATGAATTCCAGAATTTAATTTTGCATTGAGTACAAAAATTGTTCTCCTATTTGTTTTAAATGCAACTACCCCGGAGTGGAGTAGTAGTCTTCTGGCTAGAGCAATGAGCTGTGAACCAGAGAAGTCAAAGTTCAAATCTCACTGCTGCTCCTTGTAACCTTAAGCAAGTCACTTCACCCTCAATTGTCTCAGGTACAAACTTGGGCCTAAATTCATCATTTTGCTATATTTATTAGCTCTATTTATATCAGAATGATGTCCCACAAACAAAAAAGGGGCAGGGGGGGGCGATAGTCTGCAGCCGGCCGAATTGCTGCGGTATGGTTTCGCTCGCCGTGGTGTGCCAGCGCTGCACACTATCGCCCCCATAGTGCCACGGGAAAAGGTGTCATTATTTCCTGCGGTGCTGCCGGAGATAATGTGAAAAACATTATCGCCCGCAGCGCTGCTGGGACATAACTCCGCCCAAACCCCACCCACACTCCTCCCCTTCTGTTAATTTGAATAGTACCGCCGCGATGCGGCTGGTATCAAGTGCAGTAGGACCTTATTGCATGAGATAAGGCCCTAATGCACGCAATAAGGCCACTTCGCAGCTTGATGAATGACCCAGTTTGATTTTTGAATTTTAAACCGAGCACATGTGCACCCATAGACCTACGTATCGGCACGCAAGCAAAGATGCACTGGAATTTTAAATAATGCACACATTTGCGCATGTATGTTTTCAAATACACCAACCATATGTATGTTCCTCATTTTAAGAGATTACTCAAGCAAAGTTAGTGTGTGTGGCTTCCATAGGACTTTGTCGGCTTCTCTGCGTGTCCGTAAGTGAATTTTAAAACATGCTCGCGTGAGGCACATTCCCAGTTTTCCAGTTAGTCCACTAGTTTGTCCATTTAATATTGAGATCTTTCGGACCCCTCTGGTTCTTCATCCTGCATGCCTCCCATTTGACCCAGGTCTCTCACTCTGTCCTATAAGTCCTAAAACTTGAGATCTACAGACTTGCTCCATATCAGGAGTAGCAGTAAAGCTATGCGGATATCTAGCTTATGCGCACTGAAGTTTTCAGTTCTAAAATATGGAGTTGCATGTGTAAGTGTTGTCCCCGCCCCTTTTTTCACAGGGACACACACTCACAATTTGCCGCTTTTTAAAATCTACTTTGCTTGCGCACAGCCCCGCATATGCACTCGTGGGCATTTTTGCGTGAGCAATGCTTTTAAAATCGACCTCAAAGATTGTAAGCCTGGGGACAGGGAAATAATTACAGTACCTGAATGTAATCCACTTTGAAGTGGCTGAAAGGCAGAATATAAATACAAGAAATAAATAGATTTCCTTAGTGTCTTCCACGCATTTATCAAGTCAAATTTGATCATATTCTGATCACTGTTGCCAAGTGGCCCCCAGCACCATTACCTCTCGCACCAAATCCTGTGCTCCACTAAGGATTAGGTTTAAAATAGCTTCTCCTCTTGTCAGTTCTTGTAGCAGCTGTTCCTGAAGCATTCATTTGTTTAATCTAGGAACTTTACCTTCTTAGCATGTCCTGATGTGATATTTACTCAGTTAATACTGGATAATTGAAATCGCCCACTATTATTCTTTCTGATTTTGTTGGTGTAACTTCCCACTATCAGACGGGGGACACGGGACACATAAAATGATGTAGGGGCAGCTCAAGGCAACCTGCTGCCTGAGGAGGGTTGAGATGGTGCCCCCTCTCCCCGCCCCCCCCCCCCTTCCAAACAGCCACCATCGGCCTGGCCTCCGGCGGTGGTGTCCCCCCTCCACGCTGTGGCCTGGCCTCCGGTGGTGGTGGCAGCGGCGTTCCTCCTCCATGCCACTGGCCTGGCCTCCAGCAGCGGCGGCGGCCTTTCTCCCTTCAGCCACTGCCAGCCTGGCCTCTGGTGGCAGTGGCCTGCAGCAGCGACCCTCCTCTTTCCTGCCGCCGCCGGCCTGGGTCGGCAGCCACGGCAGGGGCAGGCAGGGTGAGGCAGACGCCACAGTGGCGTTCTGAGAGGGGCATTTTTTGCCGTCTCAAAATTCTGCCACCTGAAGCGGCCGCCTCACCCTGCCTCATCACAGAACCGCCCCTGAAATGATGAGTTCTGTCCCTAATGATGAGGTCCAGTCTCTTAAATTTATTTAGTGGGTTCAGAGTTTTGGGTTATGCAGATGATGAAGTGAATCCAGGTTATGAGCAGTGGGGTAGCTCACTTTCCCCTTGACTAGTCAGGGAGAGCATAGGCCGTTCTCCATGAGCCTGATCCCTATTTTTCTCTGTAAGTGATGGAATAAACCCTTGTGAAGCAGAATCGCACCACTCCAAGGTATATCCAAAACTCTTAACTTTATTTCTGGATTTCACAGCCGGCCACTATGTGCATTTCAGTTTAGAGTAAACATTCTATACTGAATACTCAGAGTTCATGGGATACACAATCAGAGCAATAACATCCATTAATAGAGCCTATCTGGTACCCCAAAGTTTGGTATACCCTCCTCAAATTCCAAACTTTAACAGAATTTACAAATTTACAATCCTCCCTTATTCTACCTCCTCGTACTTTCATCCTATCTCTTCACCTTTTTATTTCTTCACTTTTAGGGCTATGGAGCTGACACACGAACCCAAGGGCTAATCACAACCTCATCACCCCCAGGAACCTCTCTTCCTTCATTCTGGGCTTCTCCATCGGCAAAGTTCAGGATTCCATTTCTTCCTGGGATTCCCCTCAGCTCAAGATATATCCCCTTTGTTTTCTCCTTTAGGCAATTTTTTTCCTCTGTGGGAGGAATTGCTTCTCATTCAGTTCCTCATCCTACCAGTTCCTCAGGGGGAGGAATCACTAGCTCTTCACTGCTCAGCGTTGAGCCTTTTCTCTTGGAGGAGAAAAGCCCTTACAGGAATTACTCCATACTCAAGATGTCCCCGGGTCCCACCAGCCCACAGGCCGACTTCTCCAAGACCCTGAATCACTGGGGGTTCTTCTCTTTCCAAACTCCAACCTAGAAAGGGCAACTTCTGTCAATTTGACCCAGAATTTATCTCTTCATGAGACACCTTCCAACCAATCAAAATGTCCTATAAATTTAAGGGGATACAACACCACCCAAATTACTAACACTCAAATGCCTTTACACATACCAATAACCATAACCCAGTAATCCAGTAGCACACCAAGTGCCATCTAGTGGTCACTGCAAAGTAGTGCAGGTTCAAACATTCAAATAGTTTTCATAACACTTCAGATAATTAGAAATTCCCAGGTCTCTGCCACCCAAACTATCTCGTACTACTAGACTAGAAGGGGCCACAAATTTGGGGGTCTCCCTACATTAGCTTCCCTAATTTTTGTTTGCATTTTATCATCTGTTCATTCTAGCCAGGTGGATGGTGGTACACCCCCACTGCTAATCTCTTCGTAGAGATTCTACAGTGCATTTTGATTCCTGCAGAACCTTTGTCCTGTTTGACTCAATATCCTCTTTAAAATATAGCGCCATCCCACTGCCAGTTTGATCCAACCTTCATCATGATATAATTTGTTTCCTGGTATCAGTGTCCCATTGATTATATCCTCCTTCCACCAGGTCTCTGAGATGCCAAATATATCTACCTCATGATTCAGTGCTATAAACTCAGAGATCAATATTTAACGTTATCTGGCTTTGTAAGTTAGCTGGATAAGACATCTGTCTAACCTTACATGGGACATTCAGAGGCATGGCAATGCCGCTAAATATACCCAGATAGCTTTTAAAGTTAGCTGGATAAGCTAACTTATCTGACTTATCTGGCTAAGTGATAAAGCTGGATATTCAGCGGCAGCCACTTAGGCAGATAAATTCAACTTATTCAGCTAAGTAGCATTTGAATTTCTACCCCTCTAACTCTCCCATCTTATTTTTTAGACTTCTCAAATTTTATACAGACATTTCAAAGTATGTTTTTTGTTTGTATGAACAAACAGATTATTGGTTGACGGGGTAATTTGGAATCTTATTGCTCTGTCTGCTGTTTACTTAAAGGCAAGGCAACTGGTCTTCTTTAGTATTTATTGCAACCTCTCTATCAAGATGCCCTAACATCTCTGTTTTGTTAGCATCCTTTAGCTACATCATACGAAACCATGCACTTTTGAGCATTTGTCGGCTTTCTCCAATCGTCTAGTTTAAAATCTGCTCTATCTTCTTTTTTAAAAGTTAGTGTCAGCAGCCTGGATCCAACCTGGTTAAGGTGGAGCCCATCCTTTTGGAAAAGCCCCACCCCCCTTTTTCCCTAAAATGTTGCCTAATTCCTAACCAACCTAAAGCCCTCTTCCCTTCACCATCCTCTAATCCATGTCTTGAGACTCTGGAGCCCTGCCTGCCTCTAGAGTCCTGTGCATGTATCAGGGAGCATTTCTGAGAATGCTACCCTGGAGAGTCTGTATTTCAACTGTTTGGATTTTCTTTTTGGAGTGACTGAATGGGATCTCCTGGTCCTTAGAGGTTAGCCTGTCTGCTATTAGCAGATTCCGATTCCAGATGCTACAACAGGTTGTGAAGCTCTTTGCGGTCTTTGAAATGTGGTCCCTTATGAAGGGGGAGGGCTAGTTATATGCTTTTTAAGGAACAGCCTCCGGAGTTTATCAAGCAATTTTATTCTACCTTTAGTTTTGGTAAAGCAAGATTGCTGCTGTTATTTAAAAATATTCTTATCTCTGATTCTGTTGAGTGATTCATACTAAAAGCTGCTACCCCACAGTCCCAGTGTCATGAGCGTGTGATGTGAATAGATCCTGACTAATTTCTATAGCTCACAATCTTTGAACTGTGGAGCTGCTTCTTCTCTTCTATGTGTTTCCCCATCATGAGGGATCTGCGGTCCTCACTACCTTCCACCATGCTCTCAGATAAGCTTGGATCTTGTTCTTCAGCTGTGGCCTTGGTATTCTGGTGAGCAGTATTAATCCACATCTTTTTTTGGTCTTCCTCTGGGTCTTTCCCCTCCACTTTCATTTTCAGTATCTTACTGCCCAGTGTAACTTTGATCACTTCTTTCCATGTGTCAAAACCACATCTGTCTTCTTTACCTCATCTTCTCTGGGATCTCAATCACGTTCACCTCTTTTCTAATTTCTTTGATCCTAGCTTTGTTACTTTGTGTCATCCCAAATACCCAGAGTAGAATCTTGATCTTCATTCTTTCTCATGTGCTCCAAAGACTAGTACTAATTTTTTTTTTTTTTTTACTGTTTCCCCACCACACTAATCACAAGAAAGAGAAGAAAGCTAAGATTCCTTTATTATAGGGAATGACTCTCAGTTCTTTCCACATTGTCCCTGCAGCCATAGTCCTTCCTCTGATCTCTCTACCAAGGGATCTCTTTGTGTTTATTGTTATTCCTAGCTACCTAAACTTCCAGCTTTCTACAATTTCTTCTCTCTAATTCTCTCAGTTTCCATTTCACCTCTTTGATCATTGAATTTTGCCATCAGACGTTTGCCAGTTTTACCAGGTCTTTCTCTTCTTCTTCTTCTTCTCTACTCTCTGCACTTAGCACAATGTCATCAGCACAATAGCATATACCATGGGGGAACCAACTGAATATCTTTCATCAGTGTATCCAGTTTCTCTCTATGTGTATATAAAAGACTTATATTGTTCGGTCAGTCATTTCGGTCTGTGAATCCTGCTCTCATGATCTCACACACAGGGACAGGCAGGCATATGCACACGCACAAGCATGCACATAAGCTTGTGCAAATAAACAAAGTTCGCACAGGCAAGTTCACAAGTACACGCAAGCATGCACAAGCTCATGCAAGCTTCTGCAAGCACACTTGCAAGCTTGAACAAGCATGCAAGTAAGTTCATGCAAGCTTACACAAGCACACACCAACATGCACAAGCACATGTGTAAGCTCACCCAAGTGCACATGCAAGCATGCACAAGCTCGCCCAAGTATGCATGCAAGTTGGCACTAGAATGCATCAGCCTGTGCAAGAGCACAGAAGTACACACAAGCTTGTGCAAATGTGCACAGGCTCCCACATGTTCACACACAAGTTTGCACACAGTATGAACACATCCATACCACAGGCAGACACATCCACACACAAAGGCACAGGCTACACACACACACACACACACACACAGATATAGGCCCCCACCACCACACACAAACACTGGCACAGGCACAGACCAGACTACCTGAGCAATACCGGTCACTTTTTGCTAGTACTAATATAAAAAAAGAAAAAACTCAGGCCTGATCTTTTTCTTACTCCCGCTTTGACTGTTCTGCAAGCACGTCTTACATGGATCTTACTATCCTGGTATATTTCTTCACCAGCTGTATGTACATTTCTGGTGTACTCTGTTTTCTTATGCACTACCAAATCAGTTCCCTGGGCATCCTGTCATATACCTTTTCAGAACTGACAAACACCATGTGCAGGTCCTTCTTTTCTCTGTATTTCTCCAGCATATTCCTCAATGCAAAAATTGCACCTAAAGTTGACCTTCTTTGACAGACTCTATACCAGGTTCCTTATCATCTTCTCTCTAATCCTGTCCCACAGCTTTTTTTTTGTGTGGCTCATTAGTGTTATCCCTCTGTAGTTATTTCAATCCTGCTCATCTCCTTTTCTCTTGAAGGTTGGGACGAACATGCTCCCTCTCTTCACTCATTCGGCATATTTCCTTCTCTGCTTCTGTTATTTTCTATCTTCTTGATGCCTCCCAGATTTCCTTGCCCTCCATTCCAGTCTTTCCTCCTCTGTCCTGTCTGCCCCCTCACTCAGTTTTATTTTCTCCTTTCTTTTCTTCTCTCTCTGTCCTGTTTGCTCTCTCCTGTCCATTCTCTCTGCTTCCTCTCCCTTCATCCCCCAGGTTTCTCTCCCCATTCACTCTCGATCCCCTAGTTTTCCTCTCATCTCCCTCCTGTATGTTATCTTATGTCCTCCCTATGGCACCCTCCTCCCCGCCCCCCCCAGATCGCAGTTCCTCCTGCTGCCTGCACTATATGACTCTCTTTACATTGAGCTATGATGTGAGGAAGGACTAGACATCAGGCCACAAGTGGTGCAGGAGGAGTGGAAAGAAGAAGAGGCAGCAACCTGACCTCCTCGGTGTCATTGGTGGCTTGAAGCAGTGGTGTACTGAGGGGGGAGGGATGGGGGAAGGAAAGTCCCTGGGTGCTAAGCTGTGGGGGAGGGGGGACCAAATGACTGACCCAAAAGCAGATTCAGGGAGCAAACACAAAGAGCTGTGGGTGAGTGGGAGCCTTTCCCTCCATTTCCTATTGCTGTGCCTGCACGGTGAGGCATTCACTGCCTCTTGCTAGTCTTGCATGATCAGCAAGAGGAAATGCGGTCACGAGTATTGAAAGTGCTCGCGGTGCAGGCTTTGCAATAGAAAAGGTACACAGCAGTGGGGAGAGGAGGAGGGAGGAGGCTCCTACTGCATTTTTTAATCTGAGGGGAGAGTGGAGTTGAGATCAAAGTGGGAGCAGATGCTGGGGGAGATGCAGGTGAAACGGATGCCGGGAGAGAGGGGTAGGGGAGGCAGAGGGTAGATGCTGGGAGAGGAGGCAGATGTGAGGCAGTGAGGGGAAGAGGAAAGGAAGAGACAGACTGTGTGGAGGGGGAAGTTAGGGGGGGCAGATGTTGGAGGAAGAAGGGGGTAGGAGGATGGAGGAGAGCAAGGAGTCAGATGGTGACTCAGAGATTGAGGAGAGCAGAAGAGCACAGACAGATTCAGAGATGGACTGGGAGGAGAGTAGGGACTCAGGTCTTGGGTGGGGATTGAAAAGGGTGGGAGAGTGGGGACTTGGGATTAGTGGGAGGAGATTGGAGACTGAGTGTGAGTGGGGACTTGGGGATTAGAAGGACTATGGGGACTAGGTGACCGGGTGGAGGTCTGAGTAGGGTTGTGAGACATAGTGAAGAAAGGTGGGGAGAGGTGGGGAAATGGTGTGGACCTGGAGAGGCTAGGAGGCAGTAGAAAGGGACAGAGGCCTGGGGAGGAGGAGGGAGATGGGTCTGAAGGGAGATAAGAGAAGAAGCAAATGGAGGAAGTAGAAAGGAAATGGGAGGCTGATTGGGGATAAGAGACATGAGAGGGGATGAGTGGCAAGGAACGGGCTGGGGAGAGGATGAGCAGCAGAGGAAAGTAGATGAGGATGTTTACAGTGCATGAAAGAGGGGAATAGAAGATTTAGAAAGGCGTAAAAGACAAAAGGGGGGGAAATGGGAGAGCTTGGAAGGTGAGAGTGGCAGATGGAAAGCTGGTAGGCGGGCAAAAAGAGGTAGACTGAAAACTGAAAGGTGAGAGAAGCAGTGAAGGAGGATCTAGCTATGGGTGGAGAGAGAATCACTCAAGAGAAATGGAAAAAAAGATAAAATCATTGTCAGAAATAAATGTAAAGGAGGAAGGAAAGAATTCTGGGAGAGAGGAGACAGAAAATGGAAAAGAGACCTTGGAAAAGGAGTTAAGGAAAGACTGACAAGGGAAAAGTAAAAAAGAAAAACTGGAACCAACCCAATTAAAACAATTAAAGGATCATTCCACAATGATACAAAAATAGTTTATTTTGAGTTTTTAGTGATTGGAATATATCAGTTTTAGGAAATTGAATCTTTTATCTCTATACATTTTGTTCAGTCAGTAGAGGAGGAAATGCATTTCTATTTCTCTTTCTTTAGTATTCATTCCACTTCTTAGAGTTTTGATTCTCAGGCTTTCCATTCCATGTTTTTGTTTGCATGTCTCTGTTTCTAATTTGTTGTCTCTTATACTGTATTAGTTGAGGATCAGTCTGGGTTCATTGTGTGTGACTGAGATGCAGTTCCCAGTAAAGCTGTGGAACAGGGTTAGAGAGAAGAGGATAAGGAACCTGGTATAGAATCTGTTAAAAAAAAAAAAAAAAAGGTCAACTATAGATGAAATTTTTGTATTGAGGAATATGCTGGAGAAATGCAGAGAAAAGAAGGACCTGTACCTGGTGTTTGTCAGTCTTAAAAAGGTATATGACAGGATGCCCAGGGAACTGATTTGGTGGTGCATGAGAAACCATATCATTTCTACATAGGGATCTGTCACAGTCTGGCTGCAAAAAGGATTTGAGGGTAAGTGGTAATTCAAATGCAAGCATTGGCCCTTGGGTGCCGAAGACCCACGGTATGCCTCTGGCCTGCGGTCTGTGGGTTCCTGCTCAGTGCTGGCTGCAGGAAGTGGCAGCATGATCAACGTGATCAGCTAGAGGGAGGCAGCAGTGACAACTGAATAGAGGTGGTGGCAATAGGTAATTTCTGCAGCATTTGACATAGTTGCATAATGATGGGAAACTGTGGGTTGTATTATAGGTACTGAGTCATTCCTTCAGTAATGAAGCAGCTAACAGTGAATCTTTGGCTTGCACACTGCCATAGCTCATTGCTTTATCCAATATAGTAACTAATAAGAACATAAGAAATTGCCATGCTGGGTCAGACCAAGGGTCCATCAAGCCCCCAGCATCCTGTTTCCTTTACGGCGTTTTTCAACAAGATGGAATGGTGCTGATGCAAAGGTTAAATCCTTCCATCGAGAGGCATGATAACTTGCTTGCTGGGGATCAATTGGTATGCAGTTTGGGGGGGGGGGGGGGGGGGGGGGGGGAGGTGGACCATAGCCCTGGAATCTACTCTATTGAAAATTAATTTAATCTTATAAGGGTGAGATTATTTTCAATAGGGTCACAATTGAAAAGCTCCTCACTTGTTTGTTCTGTGCCCAGGCCTGCATTTCTAGTTAGGCAGAGAGAGCACTTGCCATGAAAGGGGAGTTATCTCCTCCATCCATGTGGACCACTTCGCCAAGCGCTGCTCAACTTGAGTGACAGTGTCTGGTTGATCCCCTACCATTTAAAAGTACAAGGACTTGTGAGCCAGTGGTGATTTGGAACATTGTAAAATAGAACCGCCGCTAGGGGCGGCCCCTACACCTTTAAGGGGAGGGCCCAAACAGACACGGTCATTCAGGCTTGAGTAGTGCTTGGGGAAAACCTGCTGCAGGGATAAAGCAGCCTCCACTCCCAATGTCTAGAGGTAAACCCGACCCAGATTATGGCTGACAAGCTTACTTTGTGTCCATTCTCAAATCCGCAGATGGGGAATGTGTGACTGATTGTGGCTCAGGTTACTATAATGAAGAAGACGATGGAGAATGTGACTTGTGCCATAGAACTTGTGAGACGTGCAGCGGGCCCGACTATGATGAATGCACTGCCTGCAGTGGGCGCTTACAGCTCAGAGACGGAAAGTGTGAAGATCCTTCCAAGGTGGCTATTGAGGGACTCTTCTGGAACGGTATGTTGCTATATTTTAAGGCTCATGATGCTTTAAACCACACTAGCAGTTCACATTAGATATTAGTCTTTCCATTTCCAAAGTCCCGTTGCGCAGAAGCATATCAAAGTCTATTAAGTGAATTCATCCTAAGCTACTGCAGTGGGCACATGTAAAACAGAGGTGGCAGTCAGCTGGTGGTGCATAACGGAAAAGAATGACAGACTACATCTATCTCCATCGCATTCAGGGATGGGTTGGATGTGGCCTCGGGCCGGGAGAAGCCCTTGTTAAATAGATAAATAAAACAAGCAGTCTCTCATTTAGTGACACAGGGCTGGAGAAGAGCCCCCTTTATAAGAAATTGTTATCCCATCAGTGATTTAACCACAAGGGGATGAGGGGGAATAAAGGGTTCATCTTGAGTAAGCCAGTTTCTTCCTGGAATAGAAGAGATCATGCAAAAAAAACAAATCTATTATTACAGTTAATACGTTTTTGTGCTGCACGTGTGTATCACCCTGGCGCTTTGTCTGGCTTTGTCTTCTTGCTGCACACATTACACTGTTGTCCACCCACAATTCGGATCCTGTTAATCAGCAGTTCTCGTGTGTTATGCCTGCTTCTCATTTAAACACTGTTGTTGTTCCTACTAGATTTGCTGGGAGCTAATACAATCATCAGGTAGAGGGGTTTTTTGGGGTTTTTTTCAGATTTCTACCTCAAACAGGAGACTCTACCAGAGTGCCTTTACAAGGTGAAAGAAAGTAGCCTGGCTGATGCGTTGTGCTATTTAGATATGCAGAAATAAAGGTCATCAAAACAGATTGTATAGAGGCCTTTTTATTGGCCTCTATAACAATCGATTTCTGGCTAGCTTTTGAGAGCTATTCAGCCTTTATCAGGCCATAGCAATGTTGTACATTTCATGAGATTTCATGAGATTGGTTATGAAAGTCAGAAAGGAGGAGGCTCTGCACAGCCATACTGGTCCATTTTTAGTTTTATTGTTCTATTTCTGTTCTGCCTTATAAGACAAGGCGTTCTTTTTTTTCAAGTGCCTTTCAAAAATAAGCTTTGCTTTAAAGAGAGTACTATTAGAGATGTGCTTTGGGTAAACATTTTGTATCAGGCTTCGTTTTTGAGCTCCCACCCCCCCCCCCCCCCCGTGAGAATTTTGTTTTTCTTGCGGTTCGGGGTTTTTATTTTCAGGGGCCCCAATTTTCGGGTTAGTGCGCACTAACTCTGCCATGTTAGTGCGCACTATCGGGAGTTAGTGTGCACTAACGCGAAAATAAATTTTTTCCGAAAAAATTAGATCATTTTTCGGTTCTCCCGAACCATTCCGAATTAGGCAATTTTGTTTATTTCATAGGTTCCTGAAATGAATGGAAGGATCCCACAAATGAAACAAATCTTATTCATCCCATTCATTTCATATGTCTATGGGCCCTAGAAATCAATGGAGTACAGGTGTAAGTAACTATAGCAACCGACCCTTCCCTGTGAGTCATGTTTGACCTCATAGCCTTGTCAGAGCTTGGGCAGGACATGTTAGCAAGGAAACTACAGAGACAACATATCACTGTGAAGCATTTTGTAATCTAGCCTATTACTTCTTTCTGAATCCAGTGACACTGATCCTGACATCTGAGCATGTGTGAGAAGTATTGTGTATTTCTTCTGTAGATTTTGGGACGATGCAGTTTTTGAGTTCTCACAGAGTTTTCAAAACTTCATTCAAATTTAGAAAATAGCTTTTTGACTGCTGATAATTTCTGGTACACTGGTCTCACCCACTGTGTGTAAAGGTTGGCATGAGCCCTTGGTGCTGCGGTGTAGTTGACACAACCTTGTAGGCGAACCTTCCGGGCCTATGCTGGCAGCTAGTAAATGTGCCCTTTAGCAGGCCATACTGGAGCTTCACCAAACCAGCCACCCCCCCCCCCCCTCCCACAGGTTGAGCCCTTGGGCCCTGGTGGTCCACAGGTCTTAAGTGGGTCCCTAGGGTGGAGAAAAAGAGCAAGAGTCCAATAGCACACTGGGGTCAGGATAGGCAGTGGGCAGATGGATTCAGACAGGTCAAGTTCAGGGCAGGCTGTAAACAGATGTGGTCAGATCCAAGCAGCAGGCAAAATGTGGGCAGGTCCAGGTGGCAGGCAAAACATGGTCAGGTCCAGGCAGAAAGTCAAGATCCGGAAAGTCAAACAAAGGAGGATGAAGACACTGGATGAGATGAACGAGACAAAATTGGACAAGGCAATTTGTGGTACTTTCAAAGGAAGCAGGAAAAGACAAGGCAAGCAGAACAAGGCAAAGTTGAGGCTGGAAGAGGCAAGACAAGGCTGGATAACACAAGGTAAGACAGGAGAAGGCAAGCTGAAAATGCAGGAACTCAGGAATGCTGGCAACATACACTACAAAGCAGGAGACCTGATGCCAAGGCAAGGAACTGCTGGGCCTTGGCTAATAGTCCAAGAGGCTGAAGTCATCTGGAGGCATTGTTCAGGGGTTCCTACCACTGTGCATGCCTATGTGAAGGCCGTGTCATGGTGGTATGGAGGAGAGACAAGGCCATGTGAGGGGCTGACTCTGATGGCTTTCATTCACACTGAGGCTGACAGGCGTCGGGGATGAGTGCCGCAGTTTGCAGGGCCTACTCACGGGCCACAAATGTTAACACTGTTATAGTGAGCAGAGAAAGGCAGGCAATGCCAGCAGTGGCACTTGCTGATGATTTTTCTCTTCCCTGGGGGAGGTCGGAGGAAGGGTGTGGATGTAGGTGGGAGATGGTAGGGAGAGTTGCAGTAGAGCTACTGAGTGATTTTTTTCTCTGTCAGGAGAAGTTCCAGTATATAGAGACTAAAGCATTCTAGGCTGCTAATATTTTGCATAGCCTATCAGCAGTCTCAGCAATGCACTAGTGCACAATATAATTTGCATTGTCTGTGAGTGTGTGTAGTTCTACACACACACACACACACACTCACAGTGGTACAGTCAGTGGGTATACAATCTAATAAAGAAAAAATCCTTACAATATCCAAACGCTGGCAGGGTTAGCAGCAGTAAGAAAACAAGTAGCCCTGCACCTAAGTTGAATGAGGACTTCTTCAAACCAAAATAGCAAAAGGCAGCTGTAGCCAGATGAAGACTGAAGCAAAGCTGAGGACTGGAGCAGGCTGAAGGCTTAAGTGGAGCTGAAGATTGGAGCAGGCTGAAGGCTTGAGAGGAGCTGAAGATGGGAACCGGTTGACGGGTTGAGCAAAACTGGAATCCAGAACGAAGCAGGAACCAGGAGACCTTGCTGAGGCAAGGGTGAAGACTCTAAAGAGCCCTTTTATAGGGTGGCTGGCAGTGATATCATCCATGGGTGCCACAGGCTTTTCCCGCTGCAGACCCTTTACTGGAACAGTATCATGCGCATGGACTCAGGAGACCGGATCTGAGGAGCAACGGCATCCGCCATGCATCGGCAGCATTTCCCTGCCATGGAGAGTAGCAGTGTCGGGCTAGTGGCATTGGTTTAAGTGAAGCTGCTCGCAGGGCTCTCCCGTAGAGTGGTGGGCATAACAATATCATTCAACCCAGGAATCTCTCCCTATTTTATATCCTTCACAACTTGCTTTAGTCCAGTCAATGCAGCAATTGGATATTAAGACACTACTGTATATTCATCCCAAATTTTCTTCCATTAGTATCCTTTCAATGTTTTCTGATCTAGGCAATCCAAGACAGGTTTCTTCATATGAATCAGTTGATGAAAATATTTCCTTCATAATCTCAGCAGTAATAAATACAGAAGAACAATGCTGGGTTTTGGCATTGTTCTTCTGTTACCCCTGACCATGCACCTGAACTTCTTCTAGAACCCTGCAATCATTGGTACTAAATCTGACCACTAGATGTCACCGATGCTTGATGACTATGACTTCCACTTCACCAGGGCGTACAAATCCAGGGAGTAGAATATAGAACTGAAACTCAAACTCAGGTCTCGTCTTGTAGCAGTGTGTAGCATCGCCACTGCACCACCCAGCCGGCTACCTCCTACTTTTGTATTGGCATCTAGAAAAAGGCTGGAAACCTGTATTCTGAAAAATTATTGAGCCACTCAGAGGAGTAGCCAATGTAATTGCAAAGAAAGGTATATGTTTAAAGCGCTCACATGCTTTGCCCCTGATATTCGAGCAGGTGATGGATGGGGCGTGAAATAGCACATGGAATATCGAAAATGCCAAGTTCTTGTGCTGTTTTACGCCCTCAACCTAAACACGCCCAGGGGAGCACTTCCTTATAGACCAGCTAAAGTGCGCATGCTGTGGAGACCCAAGGGAACTTTTAGCCAGCCCGAGGAAGGCAATTTTCAGACAGGACATTTTATTTTACCCAGGTCAATGGCTTTGAAAATACACACTGCTACAAGACGAGACCTGAGTTTGAGTCTCAGTTCTATATTCTACTCCCTGGATTTGCACACCCTGTTGGAGTGGAAGTCATAGTCATCAAGCATCGGTGACATCTAGTGATCAGATTTAGTACCAATGATTGCAGGGTTCTAGAAGAAGAATGTCATGGCACTTTAGAATTTTTTTTCTCCTGCTGACAAAAAAAATATTTAGCACCAACTTGAGGGATATTTGGATTCTTGACTGCTTCCTGGGGAGAATTATTATGTATATTTCTTTGTACCCCACCTCCAAACTATTAGGAGGGGCGAGTAATAAATACTTTTAAATAAATACAATAAAATTACTCCTGTGCATAATGCTTTACACACTGGTGATTTTTAGGGGTAGGCGGACACCAATTTGCTCAGGTTTTCAGAATTTTCCTAATGAATCTGCAAGAGATAGATCATCATGCAGTTGAAGAAGTGTGCATACAAATCTCATGCAGATTCCTTAAGAATATCTTGAAAATCTTAATGGATGGGTGCCCATGGGGACTGGAACTTATCTACCTCTGCTGATTTTGACATATAATGCTCTGTTCAGCCTGGTGTAAAGTCCATGTTTGGAGCTGAGCTATAACTTTGAGACCCAGTGGGTCATGAAGGCCAGAGTAAATGTGTCACTACTTCAGAAGAACAGATCCACTATGCTCAGGTCACAATATGGACTCAGAATAAATTCACCAAATAAATGATAGTCTGTTTTGAATGCCCACCCAGTATCATGAAATCAGAGTATTCAATATATTATAATCTACAAGAGGGAAATTTTGTAACATCTCAGGTGCTTATATTGCAGCTACGCACACACGTTATAGATTATACCAATTTTCAAACTGAACTTATGCTCATAAGTTTGCTTTGAAAATTATGGGAAAGTACATGGAGAAACTCACCCAGTCAGAGCCCTACCTGCTCTTTGCAACGTGTAAGTTGTGTATGAGAATTTACACACACACAAGGCTGGATTTTAAAAGCCCTACTCGCATAGGACCTATTTTATAAAGGCCCGTCGATGCGCTTAAAGCCCCGGGACGCATGTAAGTCCCGGGGCTTGCAAAAAGGGGAGGTCCAGGGGTGGGACGTGGGCGGGGTGGGCGTGCATGTTATAAAATCGGGCGTACATGTGTCCGCGCCGGTTGGGCACACACACGTACACTAGCGTGTACCTTTTAAAATCTACCCCATACTTTTTTTAAATCAAAAGTATGCACGTAAATACAAACTCCACTCCAAGAATAGCTCCT
Source organism: Rhinatrema bivittatum (assembly GCF_901001135.1). NCBI lineage: Eukaryota > Metazoa > Chordata > Amphibia > Gymnophiona > Rhinatrematidae > Rhinatrema > Rhinatrema bivittatum. Next base: position 547,893,269 of record NC_042615.1, read on the forward strand.
TTTTTTGTGCATGTAAAAGTAGATGCGAAATCAGGTTTTGCACATAGTTTGTTTTTTTTCTGCACATAAATCCTGGGCAATTTTATAACAAGCCATTCCTGTCTTGTCAGAGTAAGTGTGCTGTCAAGAGTATTGCTTACACACTTAGGGTCGGATTTTAAAAGCCCTACATGCCGAGCCAATTTTAAAAAGGTCTGGTGACGCACGTAAAGCCCCGGGACGCGTGTAAGTCCCAGGGCTTGCAAAAAAGGGCGGTCCAGGGGCGGGGGCGGGTGGGGCGGTCGGTTGAGCGAAGGTGGGGCCAGAGGCCTCCGACATGGTGGGCATTTGCTATGTCGGAGGCAGGCGCAAAAGGTAAGACAAAGGTCGGGAGGGGTTAGAGTAGGGCTAGGGGGGGAAAGGTTAGGGGAAGGGGTGGGAAGGTCAGGTTAGGGAGAAGTTAAGTTCCCTCTCAGGCCGCTCTGATTTTGGAGTGGCCTGGGAGGGAACATGTGTGCACGCCGGGTAGCGAGCACACATGTACGCCTGCGCGCACATTTTAAAATCTACCTCTTAGCGTGGCTGTCAAAGCAGTGCTGGATGCCTCAGGAACTGTATGATTGTTCCAAGCTCCCAGGCCTGGTAAATGTTTTGAGGAGGGGTTCTGGGTGGGGCAGAAGGGTTTGGGTTGGCTTGATGGGGGGGGGGGCAAGGTGGGAGGGGGAGGGTTGCCTTCTGAGGGGGGACCTTCCTTATTATATTTTTCCAATTCAGAGGGGGGGGGGGGGGGGAGGTGAGGGATTGGAGGCATTTCAGGCCTATAGGCCCACAATATTTTGGAGTTACTTTGAGGAAGAAGAGGGCTCAGCTGCAAAAGGCAGACCTCTGTTTCACTAGTGGTAGTGGAGTGAGAGGGGAGGGAGGAAATAAGGCCAGCAGACCATTTCTGGGGAGGGGTGTTGAATTTTCAATGAGATCTAACCACTTATATTCTTTAAGTATATCCGGTTAATGTTAAAGCTATCCGGGAGCATGTTCCCGAATAACTTTAACCCTGCTCTAGCTACATCTTGTGTTAGCCAAATAACTTATTTGGCTAACTCCAAATATCAGAGTTAGCTGGACATTTTATTTTTTCTGTGTTGTGTGTTACCCTCAGAGTATTGGCAGTAATGCTGATGCGCCTGCGAGGAGCATGTTTTAACAAGCTTAGTGCATGGACATTAGCTAATGCCTACATTAATGCTAACGATTTTATTGTCTGGACATTAACTAATGCATATGTTAGTGCTAACACCCATTAATACATAGGCTCCCCTTAAAGATGAATCCTATCAAAATGTCTTGAAATCATTTACATTATGGTTGTTTTTCTTGCAGCTGTAAGCAGTTCATAAACTTGGAGAGATTCCCCTCTAGTGGACAGAGAGGCATAGTACAAGCCTTTAAATAAAAATAGGCTTTTCCTATTTCTAATATGGTACATACTCTGTAAAAGTTTCAGTGCAGCCTGTTAACAACTTCCCTTAGGAATTATTCATGAGAAGGTCAACTCTTTAGTTTGCAATGATACCATATTTTGAATTTCTGTTACGCTACAGAGTGTTGCTGCATTATCCAATCTGTGATGTCATGAGGTTGTGATCCAGGTCTTGGTATCGAACCATTATCTCAAGCAGTTTACTCTTTGTGCTCCTTAGGGTTGCACCTCCCATCTAGGGAGCATATTACCCACAGAAATAAAAGGGTTATTGATTGCCAAAACATGCTTATTTCCTTAAGAAGTCCGGTAGGGTCAAGTGTGCAGATTGTTAACCCTCCATCCCCATATTGTACAAGTTCTCAGCCTCTGCCAAAAGGCCAAGAAGGGACCATCCTCAGCTCATGGCTAAGATCTTACATTTGATCTTAGCCAAAAAATGATGAAAAGCAAACTTTTTGATTGTAACACAAGACTTAATCTTTCTGAGCTCACAATGGCTGTAAGGTTATTATGTCCCCAATGAGGTCTGATAACAGGGAGTTAAACCCCGCCCCCCCCCCCCCCCCCCAATATGGTACAGGTTCTCAACCAAATCCAAGAAAGAAGTAAGACTGGCCTTAGCCCATGAGTTTGACCTTTTGGTTAGATCTCAGCCTAAAAGAGACTAAGAAGCAAATTGGAATATTATTGCTAGCAGATGACAACAAGGAAAGTTTATTACATGCCTTCTCAATAAAGATGTGGTGATGTTTCTTTTAAGAAATTACTTTTGCAATACTAGGATTATTTTCTTAGATAATTCAGTTGTCAGTTACATCCTCATCTTAGAATCCCCATTGCTTATCCAAAGCTTTCTTACTGTTTTGACCTTCATCCCCGCCACTATTGGGAGAGCATTTCATGTATACCAGTTATTAATGTGAAGAAATATTTCCTTATGTTACTCTTGAAATCATCCCCTTTTCCGCTGAAAAGTGCTTGAGTATTGTACATAAATACCATTGAAGTGTTTTTAAGACATTTTGTTCAAGCCATGTGTAAGAACCTCTTAGTTTCCCTACTAATATACAGCATCAGATTTATACCTCTGACTGCCCTTAGTCATATGAACATCTGGCAGGCCCTGTTTCCCCTTCCCAATAACTTTTTCAGCTGAGATGGACGCCGCAGCCAATGAGGTAAAACAGTTCATGGGCAGGGTGGCTGCCATAGACACTCACTCGCCTACTCTGCCACTTTGTAAATCCGTCTATGCTAACATATGGTAGGTGTCCTTAATACAAGGACTTGTTTTGGAGTAAAGTGTGACCTGGTATATTACATTTTTAGCAGCACCCCTGTCGGAGTGTTCTGGTAAGTGGCTAGAAAGGCCCTGCATGCATATAAAGGAGTTCAGTGAGGAAACTGGAAGTTTTTAGCAGTTTTCCTCTAGGGTGGTGGAAGGAGCAGGATTTCTCCCAAGGAGAGGAGAGGATTCTGGCTCAAGGATTTCTAGAAGTGACTCAGGAATGAGGTGAGAGTAGAATTTCTCCTCCCTAAGGTACTGGAGTAAGAGTTGGAGCTTTCCCAGAAAGGTGGGAGGAAGCTCTTGCTTGAGAAATATCAAAAGAGAAGAGAAAGGAATACTGTCTTTGGAAGGAATAAGCATTCTCGTTAGGGTGCCCCGAAGGGACCTGGAACCTGGAACCTGCACAGCAGTCTGCTATGATTTAAAAAATGAAGAGGAATAAAACTGACTAAGCCAATCCGTATAACCAGAGGCCATCAGGGTGCTACCCAGTGAGAGAAGTTGTGCCAAAAAAAGTACATAATGGAAGAGGAAGAGACTTGCTTGCAAAGATGCAGCAGAAGTCATAAAGCAACTGGATTAAAACTAATCGGAGAAAGTTCTTTTTTACTCAACGCACAATTAAACTCTGGAATTTGTTGCCAGAGAATGTGGTTAGTGCAGTTAGTATAGCTGTGTTTAAAAAAGGATTGGATAAGTTCTTGGAGGAGAAGTCCATTACCTCTATTAGGTTCACTTAGAAAATAGCCACTGCCATTAGCAATGGTAACATGGAATGGACTTAGCTTTTGGGTACTTGCCAGGTTCTTAGGTCTGGATTGGCTGGCCACTGTTGGAAACAGGATGCTTGGCTTGATGGACCCTTGGTCTGACCCAGTATGGCATTTTCTTATGTTCTTATGGATTTCCAGGTACGAGGGTATCTGAAGAAAGTGCTGAAGCTAGTTGGGTTTTCAGGATATCCACAATGAATATGTATGAGATAAATTTGCATTTATTGAGTCTCCATGGTATGCAGATTTATCTCATGTATATTCATTGTGGATAACTTGAAAACCTGACTGGCTCTGGGGTCCGCAGGACAGGTTTAGGAAGCCCTGGATTAAGGAGATCCTTACTTGATTGAATCTGTTGGATGAGTGACTGTAGCATACAGATTCCTCCTCTTTCAAACCGTCACTATTGAAAACATTTTGCTCCATTACTTCATTGGAGCGCATTCTCTGATTGTGAAGAATGATTTGTGGGTCCACCTGAAGGGCCTTGAAGTGAAGCTTCCCTGTTTGCTTAATAATGAACCACACCCAGTGCCCCTTTAGCCAGGGCAGATAGTGGAATGAGGAATGCATATGCCATAAATAAAAATTTGCTTGTGATTAGTGAGAAGGACCTTATGTGCCAATGCACATTGCATATAACAATTTGCAGAGTAGCCTTAACACTTAGCCAGAAACTGAAGCATTGTATTCTTCTCTTGATTGGGATACTTGCAGAGCACTGTAGCTCCAGTTTGATAATTCAGATCCAGTTAAAGTTTGAAGTAACTAAAAGGCATTGCCATCTGAAGTCTTTTTTTTAGTTTATAAAAGTTACTGCCATTTAGTGACCTGTGTGAAGGGGGGTCTGTGTTCTCCCTTAGTTGAGCTATGGAGGGGGGGGGGGGGGGGCAGAAGGTGTCTCCATGTACCAACTGGAAACTTCAACAGGAAGGTCAGACATCATGGAAACAGAATTTCCCTTTCTATCAAATGGTGAGCTTTCTCGGATGAGGTTCTGGCAGCTTAATGAGATGATGTTAAGAGGTTTCTGCTGCTTCTATCCATGTCCTTAATTTCTTTCACTCCCCATATTCCCGGTACCTCACCTTCTCCTCCTTCCATTCCTCCTTTCTTCCTCTCCCTATCCCTGGTCCTATCCTTCTTTTCTCCCTATCCTGAGAGTCCTCCCTATACTGATCTTGAGATCCATTTGCTCACCTAATAAATAGAAAGAAAATTATACAGACACAAGAAAGGTTGGAAAATTCCTTAATTTTCATAATGCTAAATAAAAGATGGAAATGTTTGCCAATGTGCTTCAGACTTTTTTTTTTTTTTTTGCCACACTATGGGGCTGTTCCTTAAACCACCTTCTCCCTGGGTCCGATATTCAGTACCATTTAGCCAGATAAGTTCAAATATGTTTACATTTTTGACTGTGTGGAGCAGTCACCACTTAGCCAGATAATTATTTATCTAGTTCAGTAATTATCTTGTCTAAGTGGTGGGACGGATGGGAGTGTTCTGGGGCGTGGCTACTTATCCGGCTAACTTAGCTGGATAAGTTGGTGATATGCAGACTTATCCGGCTAAGTTAGCTGAATACGTTAAACCTGCTATTGAGCAGTTCTAAAATTAGCCAGATAAATGAATATAGCTAACTCAAGTTATCCGGGTATATTCAGTATTGCAAAGTTAGCCAGATATGTTTAACTGGCTAACTTACTTAGCTGGATATTGTCTCAATATCTACTTCCCTGTTATCTGAACTTGGTGGGGGAGGGGGCGGGATTTGAAGAGGTAATGAGGGGGCCATAGTGTCCTCATTGCCTAGGGGCAACAAAATCCTAAATTCATCCCAGACTGAACTTGTGAATCCATGTGAGCTGCTGTTCTCATTCTTGCTGTCCAGTGTGGTCCCTCAATATAACGGAGGCAGGTTGTGGATAAAAACTTGAGTGTACTTATCAATCCTCCTAAAGTCTCATTTGAACTTCAAATCCCATATTGTACATAGAAAAAGGTGACATTTTTTAATTTTCATTACAGTCAATAAAAAGACAGTTGAGTCTTGTCATGAGTCGTGTAAGACCTGCAACGGTTCTGGCACCACCTGCACGTCGTGTCTGTCAGGTAAGCGACAATTTTCTTGTGGGATCTGTGATGATTGTAGCTGATTATGATGATGCAGGGAATCAAATTCCACAGTGTCTTCAAAGGGGAACTGCCAGCTACTGAGATGCCCTCTAAACCTGTGTAAACCAAGAGCAAGATAATCATGCAAAATCAGACTATTATATGATCCATCTGAAAAGGAGAAAGCCATTTTGTTAGCTAAGGATTTTAACAGTGTGAGAATCCAGTGGGAATCCATTGAAATTGCAATACTTTGCTCACCTTATAATTTGCTGATCAGATCTAATTTTCTTAATTCAGACCTGTAGTTTGATATGAAACAGTGTCAGCCATTACTTTCTAGGCCCCTATGGTGGCACTTCTTCAGAGTTACTGCTGTGCTGGATTGCCCACCTTCTTCGTTAGCTTGCTTGTACGTTTTATTTAAAAACAAAACCAAAAAAAAGGCACCTTAGTGGCTCTTGGAAAACTCAAGCACGGGATCTTTGGGTATTTGGTCAAATGAAAGGTATTCTGACTTGCAAAAGGATCCGGCTTTCGCCAGGAAGCCAGTGCAGCTGTAAAAATGTTGCACCGCTGTATTTTCCAGGAAGCTACCTCAGCGCCAGCGAGTGCGTCACCTCGTGCCCCAGAGGCAGCTTTGCCAGCGAACAGAACAGGAGGTGCGAGCAATGTGAGGAAGGCTGTGAAGTGTGCTCTGAGCACAAGAGACGCTGCCTGAAGTGTGCGAGCCGGCCAAGCCAGCAGCTGTACTTGCACAACGAGAAATGCTTGGAGGAATGCCCCAAGTAGGTTTTATTTATGACTCTAAGTCCTTTCATTTTCCAGTATTAAGTTATTGCTTGGACCAATACAAAATATTTAGTGTAACCCCCCCCCCCCCCCACCCTGGGGAGCTTACCGCATTCCAGTGGGGGCCACAAAAGAATTTGCCAGTCTCTCAGGAGCTGATATCCCTCCAGCTAGTTCTCCTCTCAGGAGCCTGACTGCAGCCTTGTAGGATACAATAACATGGGAGCCATAAATTCTCCCACTTAACTGCCTGATGAGTCCTTCTTTGATGGTAAAGTTTTAGAAGGGGTTGGTTACACATTATTTTATTAGGAATAATATACTTATAAGAAGTTGTGCTCCTGAAAGGAGCATCTGTTTTAAAAAATTATTATTTTTTAAATATTATTTCTCATGAAGCGTCAACAGCGCAAACTGGGCTTCTGTTGACGCTTCTTATGTAAAGTTGCAGTGAGAACTTCAGGAATTTCATGCGTGCCAAATTTCTACTATTGCAGTGTCACATTATAAAACACAAAAAATGAAGGCCTGAATTTTAAGACAGACATTGTTTTCCCAAACTGCAGCCTCCTGTGACAAATTATTAACGTTCTTCTCTACAGAAATATATATAAAATGAATTTGTGGTAGTCACCTTTTAAGTCAAGCTACTACGGTAATGTTTAGCCTATGGTGCTCATCCTTTGGTTGGCTAGGCACTGCTCCTACACTGTGGAAAAAATGTACTTATGTCTTTTTTCGTTTGAAGTTTATTTTCCTAATTTTTGGCACCCAACAACTTGCGGTCTCTTATGTAACGCCTCCTCTGATTTATTTTATTCACCAAGGAAGAGATTAAAAAATAAATAAATGTTCTTCAAACACAGATAGAGAGGCATCACACAGGCTCTTTTACCTGGATAGAGGTAGTAGATGTTTCTTTCCAGACCCCCATGCTCCACGCCCTGCAGAGTCCCCCAGAATCTTCAGTTTACAGGCTGCATCAGTCTGGAGTTTCTCTGTGAAGATGCAGTACCTGCAAAACAACCTCTAGACCCCAGCATGCCCACTTAATAGTTTGGCACACGGTAAAATAAAGCAACTTCAACTTTACATAATCAACTCAATGAATTCAAGTTTTGAGAAATAAAAGCATAGCACACTGAACCACAAATAATGTAAAAGAACATATACAAGAAATTATATTTATTTAGACATTTTAGATACCGTTGTTCCATTTATAGATCTCAACGGTTTACAAAATGACATTCATAGTTATAACTCAACACACACACAATGATTGGTTACGGAGGTGGTATCCAGAGACAGGCATTAATATCTATCAAGTGAAATTATCTAGGACTCCAGTTATTAATGTTTCAGAGAATCCTCAGAAAGGGAAAAAGAAAAAATAGTTCCAGTCCAGATATGAAGGAAAAAAAGAAAAAAAAACTTCAAAACAGTTAGCAAGTTAGTGCTCTACTACTTCTTAGAGTTGTAGTGGACAGAGGATAAAGACTAAGTCCTTGGAAAAAATATGAAGGGAAAACAATCATTGTCTGATTAACTCACTGGTGCGGGTCTGTTCTTTGCTGATAATCTCTCTTTCTCAACCCCGAGGCACTGTCTACAGTGCCTCGGGGTTGAGAAAGTTATCAAAATGTAGTCAGTGGGGCCGATGCAAAAAACTGAGCATTAAAACTGTACGCTGAAATTCAGCACATAGTTTCTTAATGCACTTGCTAATAATTTTTTTTAACTGCCAAAGCAGTAAGGTAATGCTATGCTAATGCATCAGGAGTGTAAAAAAGAAATGCCCACAAACCATAAAATGTGTACACAGAAAAGCTTAGAAAGCAAAAAAATGATTTATGCACATAAATCAAATCTTATGTGTAGAAAGCATGGTTTATATACACAAATCATGATTTCCGCAGATAAAGAATGATTTATGTGCACAAAAAATGTGTTCTGTCTGTAGTTAGGAGCAGAGAGCCTGCAGCATATCTTTTGTGCATCTAACTTGAGTAAGGAGCATAAATTTTAGGTGATGGTTTCTCTCAAGGAAGTGAATTCATCCCCTTTGATTTGGTCTCCACAAGAGGGACTCCAACACAGCCACACTCAAGGTGTATGGTTTAGAGTTTCTCCAAACTTGTGCACCCAGGGATGCACGGGGCTAATGTCCTGCAGCTCCTTGCTCCTTGCAAGTATAGGGCTTGCTCTGACCAGCTCTCTAAGGCTGCTTCTCTCTGCTTAGCAAACACAAACCATCTGAATAATAAGGAGGGGAATAGGGAGGGGGGGGGGCCCTCTGTCATAGAACCAAGTCTATGACATCGTAGTAGGTCCCAGTAGGGAAGTCTGTTCTCTGGCTTCTGATTGGCTGGTGGCACTGTCCTCCTGTAATACACTTTAAGAATGCACAAATAACATGGGCTGCACCATGTAAACCCTCTAATTACAGGCTCTCAATGTGTCTAGGGGAAACACTGCATTCTATTTGTATAGAAGTCAATTGAACCAATGAATTCAGAGTCCACTAGCATGAAACATATTATAGGAAATTCAAAACCAGCACTGCAAGGATCCCAAGATTAATAGGAGATGTAAAGAAGGTGAGGACAATGCAGGATGATTAATAAAAAAGTATAGCCTTGCTTTATTTAGATTTTTTTTTCCTTCATCAGTTTTCTATTGCATCTAGTTAATAGCCAGTATAAACTTAAGTAATGAAATAGTCCCCTCTAGAAACGCATGCTTGCTGCATCTTTATTGCATGCATACAGCTGCAAATATCACTCATGGCACGTAGACTGCAAGTGTGTGGTAACAACAACCTTGAGTCTGTTGCTCCTTCCATGCAGAGGCCATGCACATGGCCCAGATGTGAGGAAGTAGTCTGCATCTCTCTGCAGCACATTTCCATAAGATGTGAAGAGCAGCCCAGCAGCCTGGAAAAGCTGTCTGATAGGCTTTCTCTCCAGCTGGCCTACAGAAGTGCGACTTTCACCACAAAATCCCTTTAGCCACCCTTTTCCAATGTATTTGCTTATAGACTGTTTCACTGTCTTTCTTTTACATCTATATTGTGCACTAATGACTTTATTATACGTGGGAGGCTTTTATCTAGGAATCTTGCATAGAACTAGCTAATCAGATTACAGTGAAGTGTTTGTACCCTTCCTCCTGACATTTTAGTGGCTACTTTGCTGATGGCAGTGCTTGCAGTGAGTGCAGCCCCCCATGTGAGACCTGCGAGGAAGCGGCCACGTCCTGCCAGTCTTGTCAGAGTCCCTTCTTGCTGGATCAAAACGAGTGTAAAGTCTCCTGCCCCGAGAAGCACGCAGCCGTGGATGGAGTCTGCAGGCGCTGTCCTGCTAACTGCCAGGAATGTGTGAATGGAAAGATATGCACAGGTACTAAAATGCCAAAACCTCCATGTTTACCTCTTGTCCCTTTGCCTGTATGTTGGCAGGAGCAAGTGGTAACCCACATGCTAAGCTGCCCCAGTCTGCGACTCACTGGGAGGTTAAATACGGTCAGATGGGATCGTGTACATTTCGTGCCAGTGCTGAGAGGGGGTAGCAGCTCCTCAGTGCCCGCACTCGTTTTACAGCAAGAATTCCTCTCCAGTAAGATTTGTAAAGGAAGTTGTTGGTCTAAGCAACAGAATGAAGGTTAACTAAAACACAGTTTGGAATTAACGAGTGAAAAGGAAGGGTAACAGAAGATTAAGCATTCCATTGGTGTTTTGCAGTGTTGTCTCATGCATGGAGCTTCATATTCAAAGGTTTTGTTTTGAGCTACCTGGACAGAAAATGAGAATGGAAAATTTCCCTCTGTTTCCTGGCTAAATGTGGTCCAGGTGACTTTTCTAACTGGCTAAAATTTAGCTGGCTAAAAAGAGGTAAGGTGGATAGTTCCAGAGGTGCAGCTGAAATGTATCTGGCTGCTGTCAGTATTCAGCATGAGCTCTGTGAACCTAGCAGGGTACGTCTGGTCACAAAAGTCTCAGTCCAAGTGTTACTCGGGGAACTGAACCTGGGTAATTTAGCTGGTTTTCTTCAATGCAACACTTCTTGGGTATGTTCCATCAAATATCAGGGTAAAGTTCCCACTTACCAGCCTGCCGAATAGCCACATCTCTCTCTTTAGGGCTTCTCATTTTAGGTTTTAATCAATAAAACAACAGAACACCCTGGTGCAATAAAAGAAAATGGTTTGGTATTTATCAGGTGAATTTCACTGCCCCTGTTTTTCCCCTCACCTGCCTCTGATCTGCCATTCTGTCTTTGCATCTTTTCCGTGCTGACGGTGTCTCACTTGCACGGGGCCTCCCACTTCGCTTCGTTCTCCCACTGGCTCCACTGTGTAATGTTCCTGCCAGAAAGCAATGGAACTAGGGGAAAGACACAAAATTAGTAAAGGGGGAAGAGGAGTTGTGAGTGTGATGGAGGATGTGATGATGGTGGTGGTGGTGGGGAGGGGATTTGACCATGGGCTGAGAGGGAAAATACAGTGATGGGGGGACAGGGGTGGGGGCAAAAAAATAATAATGGTGGGATGATGGTAGGGAAAACACCCCAAAATTACTGATTTTATGAGGCGCCGGAACCCTCGCTGAACGACCTCCTGCAGTCGATCTCCTGCCGGCGCCATTTTCCGTACGAAAACGATTCGCGGCGGGAAATCGCTCCCTGACCCCCGCTGGACCTCCAGGAACTTTTGGCCAGCTTGTGGGGGGTCTCCTGACCCCCACGAGACTTGCCAAAAGTCCAGCGGGGGTCCGGAAGGACCTCCTGCCGTCCAATCTTTTTCGTCTATGGCCGCCGCCATTTTTCGACGCCATTTTGGAAAATGGCGCCGGCTGAAGACGACAAGATTCAGGAGCAGGAGCCCGTTCCGGACCGCTGCCGTTCCGGACCGCCGCTGGACCCGCAGGTTATTTAAGTTATTGGGGGGGGGGGTTCGGGAGGGGGGGGGATTTAATTTAAAGGGTCGGGGGTGGGTTTTAGGGGGTTTTAGTGTGCCGGCTCACGATTCTAACGATTTATAACGATAAATCGTTAGAATCTGTATTGTATTGTGTTCCATAACGGTTTAAGACGATATTAAAATTATCGGACGATAATTTTAATCGTCCTAAAACGATTCACATCCCTATCGTATAGGACCAATCGACATTCATTGAGTGAACATGGCAAGATGCTCCCTTGGAGCACTGCCTTTAAGAATTCCCATCTAAGAATCAGATTAAATTTGTTAGGAGAATTGCACTCAGCAAAATCCTTCATAACTTTATTTGTTTTGTCCCTGAATCTTTTTTGCCCAATAGAGACGTGTTCAGCCTCTAAGGTCTGTGACTCCTGTCCCCGATACGATTTAAATGAAAAGAAAATAGCATGGTGATCATATATGGTACACACTAAAATATCTGATTGAAAGTCTGCAGTCACCAACGCCCTACTTCAAAGAAAAAAATCAATCTGACTATAGCTTTGATACCTCAGAGAAAAGCAGGTATAGGTTCTGCCACTTGGGTTCCTCTCTCTCCATATATCCACCAGATCAAACAGTTGCATTAAATCTTTAAGCCTCCTCCCACTATCATCCTGGGCACTCTGTGCACCAGATCTATCCATAGTAGGGTGAATACATGCATTCCAGTTGCCCCCTCCCCCGATGCATATTCTTTCTGTATCATATTTCATTATAATCCCTTGCATCTTATCGTAGAATTCTTACTGTCCTACATTAGGTCCATACATATTAACATATTGTTGTGTGCCCCGTCCGCACCCGGCCCACGCACGCGCCTGCCCACCTCACTAACTCCTCTGTAGGTCATGGGTCAGCCTCCCCAGCGGCAGCCGCAGGCTCCTCCAGGCCTTGGCGTCCCACGGCGGCAGTCGCTGGGCCTTCCACTGCACACCAGGCCTCACACCGGAGTTCGGTGTCCTCAGTGGCGTTGGCCATGCCCCTACGCATGCACGCACGCGCGTACCGCCTGGCCTCTTGTAGGGCCAGGGGTGGGTCCTAGCTCTGCGGCACGCCCTGATTGAACGTACGATATAAGGAAGTTCCTGCGTGCACTTCCTTGCCTTGGCAATTGGGTCGGCACTGTAAGTGTACTAGTTTGCCTCCGCGTTCACAGTCTTGTTCCAGCATCCTACTGTTCCAGCATCCTATTGTTCCAGTCCTGTTCCAGCGTCCTTCTGTTCCAGCGTCTATCTGTCTCCCCAGGAAGTACCTCCGGACTATCTCTCTGGTACTGACCTCTGCCTGTTCCTTGACCATTCTGCTCGCTGCCTGGATCTTGACCTTTGCCTATTCCTTGACCATTCTGCTCGCTGCCTGGATCTTTACCTCTGCCTGCCTTGTGACCTCGTCTGACCTCTGGAACCCTGACCCTTACTTTGACTACTCCTCGGACTGATCCTCAGAACTGACCCCGGCTGCCATTGACCACGTCTCTGATTCTGGCTTTCTCCCTTGCCTTGTCATCGCCTACGCTGTACTGGCCTTCCTTTGTCTCCAGGCCTACAGCCTAGTGACCAACCGTGCTCCCTTGCTGCTCATGGGCACACCTCTCTACTACCTTTCCAGGAGACCCTGCGAGGCCCACCTAAGTCCAAGCGGCCTGGGTCCCTACAGGCTCCACCCGGGAGGACTGCAGGCTTCCAGTGGTGAAGCTCATCCTAGCCTCTGTCTTCTCCTGTGCTCCACCCCCTGGGGGCATGTGCTTCCTTGTCCCTACCAGGGAGCCATTCTACACTGCTCCAGGACAAGGGTCCACCTCCAAGTGCAAAAGGTTGCCAAGGCCATGGACTCTGTGGAGTTTCCCGCCTCCAGGGCCCTACCGGGTTTGACCACCACAGTCAAAGAACATCACCAAGCTTTGGAATTGCTAGCCTCTTTGGTGGAAGAGCTTCATTCCCAGCTGTGAGATACAGCCCTGGCCAATCCCATGGGCCTATCTGCCTCTATGCTAACCAAAGCATCATTGGTGCTCCCTGCACCTCCACAATACAATGGGGACCCACGCTCCTGTCGTGGTTTCTTCAACCAGTGCTTCAATCAGTTCACATGGCAACCCTCCTTGTTCCTGAAGGAAACAACCAACGTGACCTTTATTCTGTCCCGCCTAGAAGGGAAGGCTCTTGCATGGGCCTCTCCATTGTGGAACGCTCCGATCCCATGCTTTCCAAGTTATCTGAGTTTGTGCTGTCTTCAAGCAGACCTTTGGAGACCCAGGCCGCCAAGCTGTAGCCAGCCATAATCTGCTCCACCTCCGCCAAGGGTCACGGACCCTCTCCGAGTATACGGTGGAATTCAGGACCCTGGCTACTGAGCTCGGGTGGCAAGAAGATGTCTGCAAGCCATCTTCCTAGATGGACTCTCCAGCACTCTCGAACTCTCCATCCGTGAGACTCCCAAGTCTATAGAGAATCTGATTTCCCTCACCGGGAAGAACGACCATCGACTCCGGCAAAGGTGCCTAGAAGTAAAGGCTTCCCACTCTCCTACACCGCGTCCCACGTGTGTCCAAAGCCCTCCAGCCAAGACTCCATTGCCATCACCGTCTCCCATGGTGGAATCCATGGAAGTGAACTGTGGGTGATTGTCTCCGACCAAACGTCTCTGTCGAAGGAAGGAGGGTCTTTGCCTTTACTGGTGGTGCTTACGGACATCTTCAGCAGTCCTGTCCAGTCCGTCCGGAAAACTGCAACGCCTAAGTCCGGTGGAGGTCCCGAGCTTAGGCGCTACTGTCACTGGCCCCCAACTCCTGCTTCCAGTCTCTCTGGGCATTGAGGCCCACTCCTTTGCCACCACTGCTCTTGTCGATACAGGAGCAAGTGGCAGCTTCATCATGGATGACATTGTCAAGCTTCTGAACATTCCTCTCCAGCCATTAGATGTGTACCTTCGCATTGCCTCCATTCAAGGTGAACATCTTTCAGGGCTCATCACCCATTGAACAGTGGCTATCTGTCTTACCGTGGGCACTCTCCACAAGGAGGAGATATCCTTCTATGTGTTAAAACGTTCCACACATCCAGTCATCCTGGGGCTGCCCTGGCTCCAGCTCCATGAACCGTAGTTCGATTGGCATTCCCTGCATTGGTGCAGTGGGGTTCCAAATGCCAGAAGACATGTCTACGCCATGTAGCTCCAGCTGTTTCCGTCTTGAAGTCTACCACCCTATCTGGTTTGCCTACCCAGTATGCGGAATTCGAAGACGTCTTCTCGAAACAGAAGGCTGACACTCTACCTCCGCTACACAAATTGAATTGTCCTAAAGAACGTCTGCCAGGCACAATGCCTCCCAAGGGCAGAACTTATCCATTGTCTCGTCCAGAAACCCTAGCCATGTCTGAGTATATTAAAGAGAACTTAGAAAAAGGGTTCATCTGACCCTCCAATTCTCCCGCCGGCGTGGGCTTTTTCTTCGTCAAGAAAAAGGACGGTGGGTTACACCCTTGTATTGACTACAGAGGGCTCAATGCCATAACCCGAAAAGACCGGCACCCCTTGCACCTTATCTCAGTGAGCTGTTTGACTGCTTCCAAGGGGCGTAGATTTTCACCAAGTTGGATCTGAGGGTTGTGTACAATCTGGTACGCATCCAACCTGAAGATATCTGGAAGACGGCATTCAACATGAGGGATGGTCACTATGAATATACCGTGATGCCCTTTGGGTTATGCAATGCCCCAGCGGTCTTTCAATGCCTTATGAATGAAATCCTCCAAGACCTCCTGTACTCATTCGTAGTCATATATCTTGATGACATCCTGATCTTTTCAAAAGACCTTGAATCCCATTGAGATCATGTTTGGATTGTCCTCCAATGTCTAAGAGAAAATCATTTTTATGCCAAGTTAGAAAAGTGCCTCTTCGAGTGAAATCATTTACCTTTCCTAGGGTACATCATATCCGATCGAGGGTTCTCCATGGATCCAGATAACGCCCAGGGGATCTGAGACTGGCCCCAGCCAGTAGGCCTATGGGCCTTACAACGTTTTCTTGGTTTTACTATTACAGGAGCTTCATTGCCAATTATTCTACCCTAGCTGCTCCACTCACTGCCTTGACCAAGAAAGGGGCTAACACTCGTGTGTGGACTCCCAAAGCACAAGCTGCCTTTCAGATGCTAAAAGAAGCATTCTGTTCTGGTCCCTGTCTCCAGCACCCAGTCCCAAGACGCCCATTTGTCATAGAAGTCGATGTCTCTGCAATCGGAGCAGGGGCCGTCTTAAGTCAGTTTTCTCCAAGGGGTAAATAGATACCTTGTTCATTCTACTCGCCCGCACGGGAGATCGGCACCCATGGACACAACCAGGGCAGCTGAGCGGGGGCTGGAGGAAAGTTTGCTCGATCCTGGCTCCTCTAAAGGTCTTGTCCTGGGGGGGGGGGGGGTGAGGGGGTCGTTTGCCCGTGAAATTTCGTCTCTCTGACCTGATGCGCCACACTAACGCAGGGGAAAGTGTAGGCGGTAAATTAGCAGGTTAAACATGCGGCAAAACTGCAGGTTAAAAAGGTGATAATCGGGGCGCACGTTACTGTATGGGAGGGAATAGCTAATCCGATCATTTACATATATACATGCTGCGGGCGGAAAGGGTTACCCGTTGATTTAAAGAAGCAGTAAGGATGGGTTAAAAGGGATAGTGAATCGCGGGTTGGACTAACGCGGCCAAATTGTGACTAGAAAGCGGGTTAGAAGCAGGGTAACCACGGCCGCGCTTTACTGTATAGACCTGAAAGTTTTTAAACACATATTTGAAATATAATAAAAGAAATGGAGGTCGGAGGGTGAGTTAATGATTAAAAAGCAAGGCACGAAGGTGGTTGCCTATTGACAAATATATGAAACCATCCCCTGCCCTCTTAATAAATTTATTGACGTGCCATTTGGCACATTAATATTGAGTATGGCAACAGTGTATACCTAAAAAGATATATGTACCAGGTGCGTTTTAAGAGTGACTTTATAAAATGAGGCAAATGTTTGCTCGCGTTGCAGTATGCGTGTTTCTTTTAAAATTTACCAGATTGTTTGCTCCAGTAGTAAAGACACCCTTATAATAAGAACAACCAATATCAACTTGATAGATATCTTCATTATATAATACACTTTCTAGATTGGTAAACTGGATTCTTTTTATCTGGGTTTAGAAAACATTCAGAAAAGTTAAGCAATCTTCTTTTTTTTTTTTTAATGTTTAAACGTTTTTATTGGGTTTTGTGAAGAAAACAGTACAATACAGGAGAGAGTAGACTCAGATCTCCCTCCGCAAAGAACCCAACATGGTACAACTGTTTCCCCCCCCCCCCCCCGCACAGAACTCTCACCCCTCCCCCCGAGGGCGTATACAGTAACAATAATAATAATAACGGGAAGTCGTATAAGAAGGCCTCAGTTGTACGGCCCACAACAGAGGGGTGATCAGTCATTCAGCACCATGCTCCTGGCTCGGTGTGGTAATTGTTGAAGATACGGACCCCAAATACTAGCAAAGCGACGTCGACGGCCAGGGGAACCTCGGGCCTCCAAGCTTTCCATTGTCATCATGGCATGAAGTTGATTTCTCCAAGTCCAAAAAGAGGGAGCTGCTGGAGATCGCCATGTCAGTAGAATCGTCTTCTTCCCCACCAAGCTCGCCTTTTGTAGCAACAGGCGATAGCCAGGATCTCTAACCCTAATAGGTGAGACGCAACCAAACAAAAACCACAAGGGGGATATAGGCAGCGCCACATCTATCAGATCTGCTAAATAGTCCGCAATCCGGCGCCAAAACTCTCGTATCCCAGGACACGTCCAAAAACCATGAGACAAGTTGCCCACCACTCCGGGGCAACGGACACAAAACGGTGTGGAAGCTACGGTGAGTTGATGGGCTCTCTGGGGAGATATATAGGCCCAAGTTAAAAACTTGTATTGCATCTCCCTATAATACATGTTAGTAGAGATCCTGGCTTGGCGCCGAAAACAAACACGTAAAATAAAACCCGTGAGTTGAAACTCACCATCTGCATGCCAGCGCGCAACCAGGGTAGAGCAGACATCTATCTGAGCCCGTTGTTGAAGGGCCCTATAGTAGCGTGACAGGGAGGGTGTGGCTGCAACCCCAAAATGAAATATATCATCGAGAGACTTATATGTTGCTATGTCCTTTGTAGCCGGAGGTAAGGACTTAAGATAGTGATGGGCTTGTAAAAAGGGAAACACATGAGAGGGGCCCAAATCATAAAGAATTTTAAAATCATGAAACTGCATTAACTCCCCCTCTGGTGTCCATAAGTGGCCCAAATAGGTCACCCCCTTGGCTTCCCATATCCGGAACATGGTAGACTGGGAACCCGGCTGAAACTCAACATTGCCCCTAAGGGGCAGGAAATAAGCACAAATGTTGGGAATCTTCAGAAGCCGAGTGAGACGGCTCCAAGATTGTCGGAGCGGCCGGGTGGTCGCCGAGTGCTTTATAACAAAAGGGAGACAACACGCTCTGGCCTGCAACACGTAAGAAGGAGTCAGTGGGTATAGCAAGGTCCGATCCAAGGACAGGGGAACATAATGGGAGGTGCCCTGTAACCAATTGCGTAGAATCCGCATATTACAGGCGAGATTATAATGGGCGAGGTCAGGCACCCCCAGACCACCCCCCCCCCAAGCATTTTGTAGCCACCGGAGGGGAAGCCTAGACCGTCCACCCCTCCACAGGAAACGGCGCAGGACTCTCATTTAACTCACAAGTAGAACTTGTTCCAGCAATAAGATAAAATATACAAATATTTCCTTAACATAATTAAAGATAGGTAATCTCTCCATATTTTTGTCTTATAACAATAACAGGTAATCTAGGAGCTGAAGGTTATAACAGAGCGCTGATCAGGAAATATAATACAATTACTCTGATCTGCACCCCCCCCCCCCCCCTCCGTATATTTATTTACCATACCAGTCCGCGGGTTCTTTTAAGGATGAGAATCCAGGAATTCCCTTAAATGACTAGGTTCAAAAAACATATATTTAACATTTTTGTACCTAAGCAAACAGTTACATGGAAATATTAAATCAAATTTCGCTCCTTTATTCACTGATTCCGTTTTCATGGATAGGAATTTTTTCCTTCGAGCTTGTGTGACTCTAGTGATGTCTGGAAACACCCATATCTTTTGACCATGAAACAATGTCAGATGATTCTTTAGAAAAAGTCTTAACACTGAATTTCTCTCTGTCACAAATGCAAATGTAACTAATAGAGTTTCTCTATTTTGTATAGGTATTTCTAATGACATTTCCAGTAACTCAGATACATTTGCAGGTGTTGAAACTTCCATGTTTTTAGGTACTTCTTCTTCAGATTTAAATAGGAAAATTGCTTTAGATATCATGGGAACCGCTTCTAATGGATATTTAAGAATTTGTATGAGGTAGTTCTTAAATACCTCCTTTGGTGGAACTAATTTAATATAAGGAAAAGTCAATACTCTTAAATTACAACTTTGCATGGAATTTTCCAAGTTTTCTATTTTCTTAGCCGCTGCAAGATCTGATTGAATCATCTTTTGTTGAATCACTTCCATTTTATTAACCTTTAATTCTAATTCCACAATTTTAGCGT
This sequence comes from Rhinatrema bivittatum, assembly GCF_901001135.1. NCBI lineage: Eukaryota > Metazoa > Chordata > Amphibia > Gymnophiona > Rhinatrematidae > Rhinatrema > Rhinatrema bivittatum. The sequence continues at coordinate 547,912,316 of NC_042615.1, forward strand.
CCAACCTCTCAACTTTATTTTCTGTTATTTGTACTCATTGATTATTTTACGTCATTACCGCAGTTAAGGATGATATGGCTTTACCCACAGCTATCAACACAGTCCATACATTCTCCAACATAATCTCATTTGGTTTTTCAAACATCGAAAAAGATAAGAGAAATACCTGGTGTTTCTCTGCTCCTTCACCTCTGGTTCTGCCCCCGCTTCCATAATTTTCAGACATTTCTTGACCTGGTCCCCTAAAAGGGGGTGACCTGCAATGGTTCCCCCCCTCGGGGCCATAGTTGTAAATCCATTCCCCAAATCTAACTCTTCAGGTATAAGTATTGCTGGAAGTGGTGGGACGTTCAGCTCGCTGGGGCTTAATGATATAACTTCAGCCAGTGCTATCGATGATCGCTCCATGTGGACCTGCTAAGCGACTCTCCCCTCCAGCATCGAGGGTAGGGGTGCGGTGAAGAAGGTCTCTATCTGCGGTTGTAAACGCTCAGGCATGGGGGAAGAACTTGAAATTTCCCTCAGCTGAGCTTTTCTTTTAGTATGTGGCATACTTCAAGGTAAAAAAAAGGAACTTTTAGCCAACCTAAGAAAGGGCCCTTCTCAGTGGACTTCTTATCCAACAAACAAATTCTACACACAATGATGAAGAAGAAAAGTCTTGACCAACTTCCAGATGTTAATAGATATCCAGCAAAGCCGTGCGCAGCTTCGGCGATGCACCGATGGCAGCTGCGCACCATTGGGGGGGGGCTGGTTTTAGGACCTCCTGCTGGCCACACCCCGATGACGTCAATCAGGTGGTAGTCAGGTGAAACACCGTTGGGGCAGGGAAAAGTTAGTAAAGCAATCTTCTGAACATATTTTCAAGATTTGTTACCAGTTAATATACAGAATTAGGTGTGCCTAGACACACTAATTAAGGAATTACAGATTAATTAGGCCTGACTGCTTAATTTATGATTTGAGAAGGAGGTGTTATCTCCTGCTTCTCTGTTCTTCAGAGCTTCCTCTGCATCTAGTTTGGCAATGCAGGGATAATTACTCTAGAGCCATGGTACTGATAACTGTGCGAGTTGGACTGAGTTATGTACAGTCCTATGGGTGGCTCTTGACAGTCCAGTGGCTGGGTACCACCAACAAATCAGTTTCTTATCAAGAGGGTTTGTTCCCACAGAACTTGACCAGTACAGCCAGCACTCATTAGGCATTAATCTGAAAGTCAGATTATAAAATGGGACCCACAGCATCATGTAGATAAAAGAAAACTCTCAACTCCATTGCCCTGGAAACCTGGCTGGCATTTTATCACTTGTACTTGCCAGCACACATGACAAACCAGAGTGAAGTGGGTTTGTTTTTTGTTGTTGTTGTTGTATTTATTTATTATTTTTAATAAACTGTTACTGGTGGATGGTTTTCTTTCCCTGACAGACTGCAGCATCAACTATTTCCTGCACAATGACCAGTGCTTGCGGGAGTGTCCTGCTGGCTTTTATGCGGACTTGAGAAGGTGCTCGCCCTGTCACCATGAATGCGCAGAATGCAATGGGCCAGACTCCGATGACTGTAAGAAATGCACGAGCAGCTCCTTTGTCCTGTACAATGGAGAGTGCTTCAGAGATTGCCCAGAAGGGACTTACTACGAGGAAGAGACCAGGGACTGCCAAGGTACAGTATTTCTACCAAGTCCATAAGAAGGGGCATGTAGTCTGGGATATTTACAGCAATTTTGTCCTGTCATATAGATTTTACTCCCACTGGCATATAGATGTAATATCTTCTATTAATACACTTTATAAGTAACAATTATGGAGGCAACGATCAAACTGCCTGCATTGGTCAAACTCCCTGGGCACTTTTTACCCACAGAGCTTACACCAGTAATGAAAGTTTTACTACATGGGTAGTTTTACTTTGATTATTGCCCTTGGAAAAAGAAACTTCTGCCTCTTTTTCAGCTGGTACTTTTTCCAGGCACAACTATGTGTGGTGGTGTCTCTCTTGGCCTAACACCACTTATATGGGCTGAAAATATAAACTTAAAACCCTTTTATAATGCCCTGCACCCTTGACCCCCCCCCCCCAAATAAAATGCACAACACCAGTTTGGGGTTGACTCCTCCAACCCATGCTCCTTAAAACGTACTCCTTTCAAGGACTGGTTGTTGGGGGCAGGAGCAATCAACATTCATTCCTGCCCCATCAGTGCCCGATTTCAAAATGGCACTGGTTAACCACAGGAAGAAGGAGCTCTCTCTGTCAGCCGGCACCATTTTGTAATCAGGCGCTGATGGGGCCAGAAGTGAGTGGGGATCGCTCCTGCTCCGAAGGGATAAGCTTCAGAAGTGAGTGGGGATCGCTCCTCCTTCGAAGGGATAAGCTTTTGGGGGCATGGGGAGGTTGACCCCCAAACTGAGGTTTTGCATGGGTTTAGGGGGCAAGGGAGCAGTTCTTCATAAAAGGGGTATTAAGTTTACATTTTCAGCCCACAAAAGTCACAGTCTGGGTGGGAGGAGCCACTAGTAAAGCTGCCAGAGTCTTTAACTGACATGAGGGCAGAGGGAGAGGCACCTTGCACAGGCCTTGAGACTCCTTTAAATCCCTGCAGTCGTTCATTTGGACCCCAACTTCCCAGGTCCAGCTGGGAAAATAACTACATCTCTTAAGGTGTAGCTATATTTTTTTGAGAAAATGGTTCACGAAACATTTTTCACATGTCCATTCTTGCAAAATTTTGTGAGCTGCTTTGCCTGATTTTGCATTGCAGCAGCTCATTAATTTTTCAATTGAATAAACTTTTGTGTAGTGGATTACTTATGGAAGTTTACTACTGCAGAGCAGTTTGCAAAATGTTTTCACAATAGGAGCTTTTCTGAAATATTTCGCACAAAATACTCACAGTTTAGTGTGTTTGTGCATTTGTGGGCATTTTATGAAATTTTTGCATGAAGTTTTACAGCTTTTTGCATCAGTCACATAGTAAGTCAGTTTGTATTAATTATAGATGTAATCTGTTTTGAGCAAAGTTATACTTCTGGAAAACATGGCACATTAATTAAAAATTAAATTAGAATTAAATTTAACATCATATACTTCTAATAGCATTAAAGTATTATATAGTAGCATAGTAAATGAAGCAGATCAGTTGGCCCATTACCTCTGCCAGTTTATTCTATTTATTTTTATTTTTGCTCTTTGATTATGTCCCTTTCAATCAAAAATTACCAAAGTGAGTTGAGATTCTACCTCTTTGGTTGGATGAACATATAAAGAGAGCAAAATAGAAGTGAATGGGTAGAGAGTGGTGGTATGACTACATTAGACTTCCAAGAAGATTGACGTAACTTACATGAAGCGGTTGTTGTTACAGCCAAAACCAGCAGTGGTACAGCTGCGTTAGGCCTTCAGACCATGGTTAAAACCCTAACAGTAATGGCACAGCCTGCAGGAAGCAACGGCTGCCATCCTAATCAGCAGTGAGATAATCAACCTTAACGACAGTGGTACAACTGCTTTGGGCTGGGGTTACTTGCACGGCAATACAGTAATTAAAACCTAAACATCGATGAATATGGGGAAGTGAAGATATTTTGGACAGCAGCCACACTAATTTTGGTGGCCTGTGTGGAAGTGAGACTTGGAAAAAGGCTCTGGGTGTTGGATGAGGTATTGTTCTTGTATGAATCAAAAAGGCAGATGACAAGGCCTAAAACAGCCCTATTAGTGGAAGTGTTGGAACCAGCAATGTAACAGAATTAGGGCACGCTTGGGACAGTTAATGGAGGACAGTAACATGGTTGAGGGGTTGGGTAAAAGCCACTGGAAAGGAGGAGGATAGCTGGTGCTGATTTAATTATGGGAATTTATATTTGCATTTACAAACTGACATTGTGGTTCCCATGCCAGAATCTTCATTAGGGTTAACATGTACACACAACCAAATGCTTGCATCGTCCTAGAACATGGAATTACAGAGATGGCTTTAAAAGCCACTGGTCTGATGGAACCAAGCTGATGGTTTCATTGTCAACCAAAATTGTTGTATGCTGAAAACAACCGAGCTTGTACACTGCTGTGGCCCTCCAGGCCTGGTTAGAGTATTAAATGGTAATCCTGTGCTGAAGATTGCTGCGTATCACTGGGGCCACATCACAAATATATTCCAAGACAGTCTCTTGCACATAAGGGGTTCCAGTGCATACTGCTTTTGATGTTGGAAGTGGGTGGGCCTCCCTTCAGAGCATCTTTCTTGTGAGTTTGCTTCTGGCTTTTACAATAGATTTTGGATGAATTGGATAGGAACTTTTTTTTTATTGTTTGGAATCCTTGTATGCAAGAGAATATAACCAAAACTTTTGTATCTGAACCTTTAACACAACTACTGTACCTGCATGTTTAACTGTTTGGTTTACAGTCATTTTTCCAAACATAGTTTAGAAAAACAAATTCAGTAAATTGTTTAGTGCAAGTTCATAAAGCAATGAGATGTAAAGGCCTTGATCAGATTAAGAAGATAAGAAGTGCTACGTTGGGTCAGATGAATAGTCCATTGAACTTAGCATCCTTTCTTTGACAGTGGCCAATCTGGTTTATATGAAATTACTCAGATCTCTTCCCTGTTACTCATTCCCAGACATAGTGAAATCCTGGCGGGAGCAAGTACACACCAACCACTTAGCTGCCATAACTGTTGCCACTGTGCCCTTCTGCCACATCCCCTCTCCTTGCTGCTACCAATGCAGTAGGTGCAGAGCAGAGCTGCCAGCTGCTGTAGCCCACCCTCCTGCTCCTGGTGCATGTGTATTCAGGCATAGCTGGAACAGACAGCCAGTGAGACGAGAGGAAGACCTACCCGAGGGGAGGGGGGTATATGATTCAAAACTCCATCAGAGCACCAGAGGAACCTGAAAATCTAAGATGAACTAATGTGTGATCTAAGTGTACTGATAGAGGTAGAACTTGAACAGTGGCTGGCCAGCCCCATTTCAAATCAGGCGATGCAGGGTTTGGAGCCTAGGGACACTCTGGGCCACACTAGACCACCAGAAGGCTCAAGGGGGTCCTAAGGCTGGGGGAGGAGGGTCTTATTTTGCAAAGGAGTGAGATTGGGATGAGAGGGGTGGTGGTGGTGGGGAGTTTGCAGCCCATTTTTACATTATTTATTTTCATTAGGGCTACCTCTAGAGGTGGTGGGGCAAGGGAAGGGGGGTGCTGGGGTGGGAGGACTCGCAATATCTCCTGGGTTTTGGAACACTTTGGGAGGGTTACCTTTGGACTGCTTGGGCCCTTTTTGACAGGATGGCAGTCCCAAGCTAAGGGGTGGCCATTCAGCAGTATTAGTGGGGCTATTATCCTGCAGTACTTTCCTGTAGGGGGGGAATACTACGGATGTGCAGAGGGAAGCCATACATTGCATTCGGGATTCGTATTCTTCGGGGGGCAGATACGTTGCATTCGGCAAGGGGGGCCCCCAATATATACATGCGTTAATTCTTATTCGTTTCCCAGCTAAAATTGAATTAAGTACAACCCCCCCACCCTCCTGAACCCCCCCAAGACTTACCAAAACTCCCTGGTGATCCAGCGAGGGGTCCGGGAGCCGCCATCTGCACTCACACTCTCTGCTGCCGGTATTCAAAATGGCACTGATAGCCTTTGACCTACTATGTCACAGGGGCTACTGGTGCCATTGGTCAGCCTCTGTCACATGGTAGGAGCAATGGGGATGGCCGGCGTCATCTTGTGCTCCCGGACCCCCGCTGGACCACCAGGGACTTTTGGTAAGTCTTGGGGGACCCTCCTGACCCCCACAAATCTTGCCAAAAGTCCCTGGTGGTCCAGCAGGGGTCCAGGAGCGATCTCCTGCACTCGGGGTATCCATTGCTCCTACCATGTGACAGGGGCTGACCAATGGCACCGGTAGCCCCTGTGACATAGTAGGTCAAAGGCTATCGGTGCCATTTTGAATACCGGCAGCCGAGAGTGTGAGTGGAGGAGATGACTCCCGGACCCCCCGCTGGACCACCAGGGAGTTTTGGTAAGTCTTGGGGGGGTTCAGGAGGGTGGGGGGTTTGTTTAAATTGGCTCCTTTAGACGGCCGAATAATTCGGCGAAGATTCGTTGTATTCGTGGGGAATCACGATACGTTTCACTTCCCCACGAATACGGCCCTATACATTGCGGATTACAAATACGTAGGAAATGAATGCACACCCCTAAGAAATACCATGCAGATTCCTAAGCTGAGGTACCGAGTACTGCAGCTTAGTAAACCCCATGGTTATTTCTTCCTCCTGGGAGTGCCAAGTATTGCTGCTTAATAAAGGACTCCTTTAGTGATTTGTTATTAGGCAGTTAAGAACATAAGAACATGCCATACTGGGTCAGACCAAGGGTCCATCAAGCCCAGCATCCTGTTTCCAACAGTGGCCAATCCAGGCCATAAGAACCTGGCAAGTACCCAAAAACTAAGGGCCTGATTTTTAAAAGCATTTACTCGTGTAAAACTGGGTTTTACTCAAATACATGCATTTTATTCGAGTAAATGGGCCTTTGAAAATTGCTACAATATATACCATTGATTTGTCAATTGAATTTAGTCACATAAGTGCACGTTACTCAAGTAAATGGCTTTTGAAAATTGCTACAATAGTAGTTACATTTACATGTGTAACTCCTTTTGAAAATTACCCCTTAAGTCTATTCCATGTTACTGTTGCTAGTAATAGCAGTGGCTATTTTCTAAGTCAACTTAATTAATAACAAGTAATGGACTTCTCCTCCAAGAACTTATCCAATCCTTTTTTAAACACAGCTATACTAACTGCACTAACCACATCCTCTGGCAACAAATTCCAGAGTTTAATTGTGCGTTAAGAGCTATCAATGTTAGAGGCAGGATGGCCTGGAGCTCTGCAAGTGGCTAGCTCAAATTTTAGGCCAGCCAGTAACAGGACCAGGAGGGACATCTATACCTAGGAAGGGCTGGTACCCATACCTGAGCACTACCACAATTGAATTGGTGAACTGTGGAGCAGCCATTAGAGGCTGGACTGAGTCAGCATCCCCAGGGCTGTGAGGAAGAGCAGCATTGAGAAATCAAAGTGTCCTATGTTTTGGGGAAAGACAGAACCAAGACAATGAGTAGCAGGCTGTGCCTCAGCATTCCTGCTTGTTGTGAATTATGCAAATGAAATCAAATTTGTTGGACTCTTTCTGCATGAACCCTCCTTATTACATGCTACCACCAAACATGCCCTCAGGGGCAGGAAAGGGAGAGAAACAAACCTAACCTGTAACAACTGGTGTCAGGAGTGGGATTACTAGCCAGGAAAAACCTGCTAATAATCCAAAATTGCCCATGGAATTCAGCATGGCCAAGTTCACTGATGCTACCATTTGGAGAATGCTGTTCTTTCATAGTTACGATCTGGAGTGGAAAAGGTGATTGTCTATGGTAGCTACTACCTAAAACCCACCCAACAGTGCTAATGTGTGACCAGACAAGAATTCCTGGCTTTGGCATGTTTCCCCACACAGATCCGGATTTATCTGCTGGGTGAACCGTTCCAATTTTGAATAGACGATAACAGCTTCACTTGGTTGTTTAGATACCAGAACCCAGAAAGTCCATTAGACCATTGTCTGGAAGAGCTCAATCAGTACAACTTTATAATTGTATGGATCCTGAGTCCTTGTGGAAGTTGCTCTCACAGTTATGGTCACATTTTGTCAAAGATGTAGATGAAGTGGTACTTCTGGCAGTTTGCCACATCAAACTTTTGGAAGTAGAAGTTAGTGAAGGTAGGGCATGCTGCTGCACAGAGGGTTGACCCGGATCTGAAGGTACTGCACCAATGACAGGAGTAGAAGGAACTACCTGACAAAGAACAAATGGCAAGGGAGAGCCCTGGGTTGCACCATTATAAGCTGTGTTGGCCTTGAATTCAAATGAAAGCCCAGAGTCTTACTATTGCTTGAAAGGCAGTCCAGAACTTGGGCCTACCCCGAAACTCCAAATACAGCATCCAGATGGGAAGAAGTGCTGCATGCTTGCCATGAAGCTCCCCTAGCCTGGGACGTGGGAGAAGAAAAGACTCTTAAATCACATCTGCAGGGGTTATTACTGGGATGGACTAAGAGAACATATGTAGAATGATGTCCAGTATTCTCAGTACTGCAGGGCATGAAAGACATCCGAACAGAAGGCAATGGGCAGGCCTCCAAGAGCACCAGTTTGAAGCAACAATGAATCGGCTACACTTGGACATTGCAGGGCCATTTTCACCTTCAGAGTAAATCTAACAGAATGAATGCTATATTATATAATGCATGGATCTCAGAATGCTTAGGGATCTCTTCAGGAGTATAAGGAAATTAAGGATGACCTAATCTCTGATGTATATACAACAATTGTGACACCTCAAATAGCTATATCTCTGTCTTGCATACTGGAAAGGAAAGCTATCGCATGTATGCTGCAAGAGTAGGCAAAGGTTTCTGTGTGAAAACACTGGATTTTGCTGGTATATCATCCTATTTTCAAATCAACAAGATAGCAGGATTATTATAATAATTTCAGAACAGAAAAATGATACCTGACTTTTTTTGCATTTGATATAAAAATGTTTACACGTTTATATTTCCTGTAGTTGCTACATTAGTGTAATATTTTATTGATTTAATATTTTCCCCACTATGGGGAATTTTTCAGCAGCCTGCATTTTCTCCAGATTACATGGGCACTTTTGTATCTGTGGATTATGAAACTAATTTACAACGGGGAAGAAAATAAAGTGGGTAGAGTCCCCTTTGAAACTGCCTACAAAGTTTGCACTTTCATTATTTACAATGGTGTGGAATAGGTCAAAAAACATGCGTACATTGGAAATACATTTATATATGCACATTGTTTACTCCCCAACTTACATACCCAAAGCCTCTTTTCATCCAGCTCAGAATACATGCATTTTGGAAGCACTTTAAGCTACTCTGAGGAGGTGCAATTTTCTGTTAGGGAAATCTAGCTGGCTAATTATTTATTTGCCCAACTAAATACCTTTGAAAATTATCCTCCCTATGGAAATGGAGTTGTCTGTGAGAAGCAGTGAGTCATCTTATTTTGAAGTCCCCTTCTGCCGCAAAAATATTCTTCCTCTCCTATCACATTAGGACAGTAGTTCCAGTACTACAGTACCCGCTTACTGAGACTGGGCTCCCCCTTCAGTGCCATTCATGTGCCAGCAAAGGTCAGTCCTGCAGCATAGTCATCTTCCCTATCTCCTGCTTCCCGCCTCCCTCCACAGTATATCATGTCTGCAACACACCTGTACCCACAACATTTGTATACAAGAGACTGGAATCTGAGTCTCATTCTTTATAAGGCCCATTTGGTATTGTTGCCAGTAAATTAAATAAATAAGCAGAGTGGTAGGCTGGCCATGTGACTTAGTCATAGATAGTTTTGTGAATAGCAGGAGCTATTGCCAGTATCTTTTCAGGTTATTTCCTGTCCAGAAGGGCTCGCAAAGCTAAGAATGAATTACTACCTATAGCAAAAAACGTTTTGTATATTTGCATTGTTGGTGTGTCTTGTGGGCATTGTTCAGATTACAGCACTAAAGGGCAGAAAGTGTGGATTATTAGATATTGATTGTTAGCAGTGCTAAAAAAGAGGATTTAAAAAAAAAAATCCATTACTTAAGTATATAGAGGATCTGACAAGATCCCTATAACTCCATATAAGCTAAAATTATAGTAGCTAATAATATCAACTGTTTAATTCTCTCCCACCCTCCCCAGGTCTTGCTCTTCTAATATAGTCTGGCTGGGATACCTAATTGGTAACACGATAATTTGATAATTCTTTATCAGATTGTAGGCATTCTCTATCAAATCAAATGAAGAAAATGACAATTATTCAATGTAACAATTGTGGAGCCTTTATCTTCAGGCAAACCATCTGGAAACTTAGGGCTTACTCCATTTGTTCAGAACTTTCTTCCATGAAAAAGGAGTTGGCTCACCTTACAGCTGAATTAGCTACAATAAAAAAGTATTAGCAACCACCAAGGAATCCTCACCCACTTTACAGCATTCAGGAATCATTTCCCCATTACCATAGAAAATTCAGAAAGCCAGAAAAAAGTGGTTTATAGTGGGCTCAGGTAGGATAAGACCTGTGACCCAAAGACACCCATGCTTCATAATAGTGCAGCCCAGATGCCTGCCTCCATTTACATAGAACATCCAGAAACTCAAGAATAAATGAATTACTGTGGACTCTGGTAGAATAAGACCCGTGATAGGAAACACCCACTTTCTCAAGTGACACAAGTACAAAATGCCTTCTCTGTATTGGATAATTAAGAAGGTCTAGCAATGTAGACTGAAGTGGTATCTGAAAGAAAAGAAGAAACCCAATACACATAGAAATTCCTTAATACAACCAAAAATCATAAGAAAAAGCTCATTGTATTGGGTGACTTAGTCACCAGAGGCACTAATTTGGGAACTCTTTTCAAGGGGAACACTATAGTAAAAGCCTTCTTGGATCATCAGCTGGTAGAAATGCTAATCAGATAGTCAATACAATCAAGTGAAGAAGTTGACATTATCATCCATCTGGGAACCAACGACCTTCCTAGAAATAACATCTAAGTGATACAGAGAGATTTACAGACTCTGGGGAAGCAAATTAGTCACATGGTGAAGACTATTGCCTTTTCAGAAGTATTACCTGATCATGGATATGGAAAGGAGAGGCTAAGCCATAGAGATAACTTCAATGCATGGTTCAAAACTTGGTGTAAGAAAGAAAGTTTTGGAAATATTTGGGGCTGGGGCTGTCTGTGTGATAAATTCAAATCCTATGCCATAAGGCATTTAAACTAAAGGACAGAGTAGGAGAAGGAAATTAGACTGTCACCCCGACATCTCCAAGAAATGGGTGAAGAAAATAAAAGTCATCTGAATAAGGCAGAAAAGAAGCCCAAGAAGAGCAATAACCTGAAGGAGAGAAGCTGGAAAACTATGAGCACAAATGCTCGTAGTTTGGGCAATAAAATCCCAGACCTGCAGTCTCTAATGGTGGAAGCAGACCTGGACATTGTTACTGTTACAGGAACCTGATTTACAGAGTCTCGTGACTGGGATATGGCCATCCTGGGCTATAACTTAAGGAAGGGCAGAGAGGATAGGAAAGGAGGAGGATTAGCTCTTTATGTCAGAAACAATATCCAAGCAATTGAAATGCAAGGGACGTGGGGTAAGAAAGAAGCATTATGGTCTATCCTAAAAAAAAATGATGCTTCCATTTACATCAGTATAGTTCACAGGCCTCCAATTAAGACAGAAGAGCTAGACAGAGAGCTGATCGAAGACATAAAAAAGATGGGGAAGAAGAGAGACACGTTGCTCGTTGTAGATTTTAATCTTCTGAATGTAGACTGGAGTATCCCTTCTGCGGAATCTATGAGAAGTAGAGAGATAGTGGATTCCCTCCAAGGGGCTATGCTCAAACAAATGGTAATGGAACCCAAGAGGGAGGGTGTGATACTTGACCTTGTGCTCACAAATGGGGATAATGTCTCTAATGTCCGGACAAGAGCTCACCTAAGTACAAGTGATCATTAGACAGTATGGTTTGATACCATGAATAAGATGCAAAAATGTTACATGAAGACCCGAGTTTTAAATGTCAAAAATACAGACTTTGACAAAATGGGGTGCACCTGGAGGAAGAACTAGAAGAATAGGAGAAAATGGGTGAGGTTGGACAACAGTAGGCTAAATTAAAAGTATCTATTACAAAGGTAACAAATCTATATGTTAGAAAAGTAAACAAATGTACAGGGAAAAAGAAACCAATTTGGTTCTGAAAGGAGGTGGCTACAAAAATATTGGCAAAAAGATTTGCTTTCAGGAGATATAAAGGATCCCAAAAAGAGGAACACAGGGAACAATATATGGTGAAACTGAGGGAGAGAAAGAAAGAAATCAGAAAAACAAAAGGTCAAGCAGAAGAAAGGATTGCCAAAGAGATAAAGAGGTGACAAACCATTTTTCAGATATGAGAGAGAAGGAAAAGGTATAGTGAAATTGAAAGGTGAAGAGGAGGAATGTGTTGAGACAGACAAGGAAATGATGCAAATATTAAATACTTCAGTTCAGTATTCACTACCAAAGACCCTGGAGAAAGGACCACTGCTGGTTGGGCTGGACTCAACTCTTTAAAGAAGAGTATATATGGGAAGAACGAGGAAAACTGAATTTGGAAAAGTCCATGGGGGCCAGATGAGGTACATCCCAGGATACTAAGAGAACTCAGAGATGTCCTGGTAGGTCCACTAAATGACCTGTTCACTAGATCACTGGAAATGGGAGTGATGCTGTGAGATTGGAGAAGAGCAGTTGTGGTTTCGCTTCATAAGAGTAGTAGCAGAGAGGAGGCTGGAAACTACAGGCCAGTTAGCCTCACCTTGGTGTTGGGAAAATTAATGAAGACGCTGCTGAAAGAAAGGATACTATCTACAATCCAGTAAGTTGCTGGACCCAAGGCAGCGTGAATTCACCAGAGGAAGGTCCTGTCAGACAAATCTGATGGATTTTTTTGATTGGGTGACTAGAGAATTGGATGAAGGAAGAGTGCTCAATGTCATCTACTTGGATTTCAGCAAAGCTTTCGATGTCATCCCACATAGGAAGCTTGTGAACAAAATGAGAAGCTTGGGAGTGAGCACCAAGGTGGTGGTGTGGATTACACACTGGTTGATTGATAGGAGACAGTGTGTAATGGTAAATGGAATCTACTCTGAAGAGAGAGCCGTGTTAAGTGGAGTGCCACAGGGATTGGTATTGGGACTGGTTCTGTTCAGTATCTTTGTGAGTGACATTGCAGAAAGATAAAAGGTAAAGTTTTCTATTTTCACATGATACCAAGATCTGCAACAGAGTGGACACACCTGAAGGAGTAGAGAGAATGAAAAGTGATTTATGAAAGCTTGATTCAATGCCAAGAAGTGCAAAGTCATGCATCTGGGATGCAGTAAACCAAAAGAGCTGTATGTGATGGGGGGGGGGGGGGGGGGGGGAGGTTGGAGGTTGATATGCATGGACCAGGAGCAGGATCTTGGGGTGATAGTGTCTGGCAATTTGAAGATGGTGAAGCAATGTAACAAGGCAATAGCTAAAGCCAGAAGAATGCTGGGCTGAATAGAGAGAGGAATAACCAATAAGAAAAAGGAGGTGGTGATGCCCTTGTATAGGTCCTTTGTTGGGCCTCACCTGCAGTATTGTGTTCAGTTCTGGAGTCCTTTTCTCAAAAGGGATAAAGTCATGATGGAAGCTGTCCAAAGAAGGACTACCAAAATGGTGTGGGGTCAGTATCAGAAAACCTATAAAGAGAGACTGAAGAATATGAATATGTATACCCTGGAAGGAAGGTGGCACAGAGGTAATATGATACAGACCTTCAGATACCCAAAAGGTTTTAATGATGAGCAAACATCAAACCTTTTCTGTTGGAAGGAAATCAGTAGAACTAGGGCTCATGAAATGAAACTCCAGGGAGGATGTCTCAGAACCAATGTCAGAAAATATTTCTTCACGGAGAAGGTGGTGGAGGCCTGACATGCCCTCCCAGAGGAGGTGGTGAAAACCAAAACAGTGAAAGAATGCAAAGGGACATGGGATAAATATTGTGGATCCCTAAAGGCTAAAGGATGGAAATGAAAAGAGTTCATGGGGTAATTTGCTGATGTGGCTACCCTTAACCAATAAGCCTCAATACTGTTGATGCAACTCCATCATTGCTCTCTGCTTCAATGGCAGGGGGAAGAGGGGAATTGGATTTGTATAGCAACCAACAAGGGTCCTGACTTTTACGGTCTGGGGAAACAAGTATGGGGGTAACTTGCTGATGCGATGGTTACTATCCTTAACCAATAAGCATGATACTTTGTTGCAACTCTAATATTGCTCTATGCTTTTACGGCAAGGCATAACAGGGAACTGGATTCAAGCAGCAACCAATAAATGCCCTGACTTTTATGGTCTGGGAAACTGATAAGCATGGGGATAACCTACATGGCGCAGCAGATACTATCATAAGCTTGCTGGGCAGATTGAATGGAACATTTAGTCCTTTTCTGCCATCATTTCTATGTTTGGTGTGCTACAAAAAAACGTGGATTTGAGTTTGCTGATTGCTAGAGTTTGGGTATACTGCAGAGGTGACACCAGATGGTGTGTATATTTCCAACACAAGTAGGTGTTGCAGTTGTGTGATCACTGGGATTCCACAGTATTTCCTACCCTGGCTAGCCCTGGGGTCAGAGTTCTGGTCAGGAAATAGGGCTGTGCATTTGTTTTAAATGAACAGGCAAAACATAACAAATGTGACTATATTTGTTTTATTTGTGTCTTCCCCCTGAAATGAATGAAGGGGTCTCACAAATGAAAGAAATAATCTTCTTCCCATTCATTTATATTTCTCATTCATTTCTATGGCCCTTTAAAGTTTATGACTGTGTACCGTTTATTTTATTTATTTGAGAGTTTTATATACCATCGTTCCATGTGTGAATCACTGTAGTGTACAGGGTAGACACTCACAGGGTAGACACTCACAAACGTAGGATGAATAACAAAGGTAGGCAGGTACACAGGTGAACAAGGATAAAATTCTAAAACTAAGTGTATACTAAGGGTATACTTCAAAGACAGACACACAAAAGGTAATCTTGGTCAGATTATAGAGGGTATGAGCATAGGGGGGATTGTTCAGGACAGATTTCGGTTATCTGTGTCAAGGTGAATTGCATGTATCAGTCAAACAGTAGGTGTTAGTGAATAGCCAAATTTTCAGGTCTTTCTTAAATTTCTTGTTGTCTGTTGTTTTCAAAGATTCTCTGGCATTGAGTTCCATAGTTTTGGTCTAGCAATTGATATCTCTCGGTCTCTATTTTGTGTTAGATAATAGTTTCTAGCAATCAGGATTTCTAGTAGGCCTTTATTCTGAGATCTAAGAGTCGTGTTGGAATATGTGATTTAAATGTTATTCCCATCATGCCGTTCATATTAATGTTGTTGAATATTATTGTTAGAACTTTGTATAATATTCTTGACTGTACAGGGAGCCAATGTAATGGAATCAGAGTTGGAGTGATGTGAGCGTATTTCCTTGTTCTAGTCAATAGTCTGGCAGCAGCATTCTGCAGTAGTTGTAGGGGTTTTAAGTGATTGGCTGGAAAGGTTGAGAAAAAAAAGTCAGCTGATAGCTATAGCAACCAGCTCTTGCCTGTGTGATTTCATCACCATGTCAGATCCAAGGCAGGAAAATATGGCAAAGAGACTAGTGAGAGAACAAATCACAGTGCAGCATCTTTTTCAATATCCTATAGCTGCTATCTTGATCAAGTGCGGTTGACATTCTTCCACTGAAAAGTCAGTATATCCAAGCTCTGTATTTCCTCTCTAGCTCTACACAGAGAAGACTGTGCTGTTAGAAGCTCTCACAGAGATTTTAAAAAAGTTTTCAAACTTTGGGATTTGGCAAATTTCACAGGGAACTCAAAATTCCACCCAGCGGCAAGATGAATTTCAAGTAGGGAATGTAATAAAAGCTTATATCCCAAGTGATATTGATTACAAAATCATTCTCTTGTACTAAATCTGACAAGTGGCAAGTGCTTCAATAGGAAGACGGACATCTATGCCACTGAGAAAACCCCAATTTTGGAGCCCATAATAGGTTGCAATGCTTCCCGTGTACACTTGAATGGTAAACAAATGAACAAATAAAACTTTAAACTAATACAGTAAATGAAGGTGTACTATGAAATGAACATTTTTCCTCTGCATACTGGAATCAAACTCAGATTCTCTTCATATCATTCTTTAGTGCTACTGCTGAGCCATCAGGTGGGCCCCTGTAAAACACATTGAGGTCAATATTCAAAGCCATTTAAATGGGTAACTCAGAAGTTATCCATCTAAATGTTTAATTTTGAATATTGATCACCTCATAATTTTGTTAGGGTAAAAGGTGCCTTATAAATCTTTAGTATTATTATTAACATTATAAAAATCATATTAATCTTTTTTGTTTACATCTTTAAAAATGAAAGCTAAGGAAAGTAAATTAGTTTAAACACTTGCTAATTAAAACAATTTTTGCAATAATTATTACTGCAACAATTTTCAAATGAATTAATGTCACTTCTACAAATGACGTCCTTACTTCTGAGATGGATTGTACATAGGCATAAAATCACACCTTCAGTTTTATTGCTCATAAAATTTGGATTTTAGATTTAATTACTCATCTTTTCCAAATCCTAGCTCAAGGTAAGTTACAATTCAGGTACTTCTCCCTCCTTTGCCTCAGGAATATCTTCTCTGGAAGAGAAGATTAAGATATTCCTGAGCCAAAGGAGGGAGCAGTGACTTGCTCAAGGTCACAAAAAGTATCTGTGGGAGAAGCAGGATTTGAATGCTAGCTTCCTTGGTTCTTAGCCTGCTGCTCTAACCACTAGGCTACTTCTCAAAATGAAACAGGACCTGTGTCAGAAACCCTACATAGAAAAAAGAAAACTGTAAGAAAGAACTAAAAGAGGGAATGTGAAAAAACTTTCACGTATTTGACAGGCTTTTGTAAATTAGAGGAATGTGAAATTTCATATAGAAAAGGAATTTCAAGGGCAAAGGGTCACAATAGGAAGTTCGAGGGATGAAAGTACAGTGGAAACACTAGAAATACTGCTTTACTGAAAGAATGGACGATGTCTTGAATGAAATCAGCAGATGTGGTGAAAACCAGAACTGTGACAGAATTCAAACATGCTTGGGACAGGCTCACAGGACAGTGGTAGGAGCAAGATTGGGAAGTTGCAGGATACACAACAACCCACACTTCTTTCCTATGAGAACAGGGCCAAGGGAAGAGGTGATAAAGAGAAAACAAAGGACAGATAAAGGAAGCACGACCTAGTGACACCATAGGCCTTGTGATAGCCAGCTTAGAACTAAGAGGCTACAATGACCTAGAAACCAACTGAATTGATGCTGGCAGGTTGATGGTGATCAAGTACCATCCAGGAAGGCCATAGGTAGTGAAATGTTTGGGCAACAACCTTACTAGTTTTTGGGCAGTAGCATCATTAATATCTGGTAGCTGTTCAGAGCATTACAAAATTTGATGGAGAGAGGGCTATGTATTGGATTAAGTAGTATTAATCAATTTTACTTAGGGAATAACCACTGCTATTAATTGCATCAGTAGCATGGGATCTTCTTAGTGTTTGGGTAATTGCCAGGTTCTTGTGGCCTGGTTTGGCCTCTGTTGGAAACAGGATGCTGGGGGGTTGATGACCCTTGGTCTGACCCATCAGGGCAATTTCTTATGTTCTTAAGTATGGGAATTTGTATGCTATTGTTCTGTGTTCTTTCGGAGTCTGTTAGTATTTGTATTTGCCCTGTGGTTTGTATTACTGAACTGATAAAGAAAAATGACAAGACTCACTGTGGTTTTTTGTGAAATAATGACAAACTATACTTTCTGTATAATATATGTACAAAACAGGTACTTATGAGAATACCTGAGACAAATTACAATAAGCAAAGGTAATTACCCCAACTAATAGGATATAATTATATACAGAAGCCTAGTAGAAGCTGTCACCTTTTCCTGAAGGGGTGTGTCTCCTTGCCCCCCAGATGAGTGAATCAGCCAAGCACATTCTCATTTTGGGACCAGTAGGTGCTAGAGACACCTAACCTCTGTGGTCAAAAGGGAATCTACCTGGGATTCCCTATGCCACTTGAGCTCCGACTAGAACCATGCATTCAGAAATTCAAAACAGGGGTTAAAACATGGCTCTTTAAAATGGCCTACCCTGACTCGGATCCTACGTAGTCCCTCTGCTCCCTCTACTCCTTCAGAGAAAGAGCCCTTGTCATTACCGTACTTATAGCCTTCTCCATTATTTCTTTAATTGTACTCTGATTTGTCTCCCATATCTCTGCACCCCCTTATATACACCCACCCCCTGTCCTTAAACCCTACCTTTCCCTTTAGCAACCCTTTTATACCCCTTTATATACCCCTTCCCCTGTCCTTAAACCCTACCTTTCCCTATGGCAATCCTGCTAGACTATATATAGTTGCCTTTCTGAACGTATAATTTGTAATGTCATATATAGTGTCTTCTGTATGTACTAGTTAAAGATAATGTATATTATTGTATATAATACTTTTTGGAGTGTATAATTTATATATAGTGTATAAGGTTATACACAGTCCCTTTTTGAGTGCATAATTTGCAATGTTACATATTACCGTATTTTTCGCTCCAT